>NW_017259291.1:2468233-2488592 GCF_001594045.1 Atta colombica | reverse complement strand
TATATTTAATAAATATATTAAATAAATATATTAAAATAAATAAGAAAAATATTGATGATTATCTTTATAAGCTTATTATTATTTTAAACTATACACGATGATAGGATGATTGACAGGTGACAAATGAAGAAAGGAAAAGATCACCTTCAAACACCTGATCGTTACCTGTCCAGATGTAGAACTCTCTTGCCAATTCTGCTTGCCGCCGCGGCGACGATGGACTCGGTCATACCTGTCGGAAATCATGACAGCGAGAATTACTGGTGAAAAAGTTTAGTTTCTGCTGATAAACGCGATGCGCAACCATTTCCCCCGTCATGATAAGAATCAATACCTGTTCCTACAACGACCACATCATATTCGGTCGGCAGATCGTCCTCCATGGTTGTCTCTCCCTCGGTGGTTGCCTACCTTCGGAGCTAATCGGGTGTGACAATTGGTGCGAAGATATCGGCGAATAAATTATAAATCTACGATATATCGGATGCGAACCGATCAATTCATTTTCCTTGATGATCGACACCGATGAAATTCGCGTAAAAAAAGTTTGCCCCGCCCCGCACGCGACCCACACTCGCAACTCCTCGCGCACGGGCCCTATTCAAACCCTTTTTTGCTGAAGTTTGACAGAACTGGACAGAACGAACGGTACTAAAGCAATCAAAGGGGCGAGCGGATCAGAGTGGATATATGCAATGAGAGAAAAAGAAAAGGAGAATGAGATCGTTAATCTGGATGTCTCGCTCAATCTTGTTCATCACGAGCGTCGCGCTCCTCGCGGAGCAGGACAAAACATATGAGAATGTCCCAGTGACAGTTAGAGTTCCTAGAAAAAGGATTCTAGTTACTCTAGGGACTTAGAGATTTTATATTCAAATAGTGTTTTCGATCTAAACGGATTTGCTCCCATTTGAGTTGGATAATGTTCTACTTTTAATTGACGTTCATATACCACCAATAGGAGAGCATACAAAGTCATTAATCCAACCTACGTTGGTGCAAATCCGCTCGGGTCGAATACGTTAAAAATTTAGTGAATGTGGACCAAATATGGCGGATAGAAAGAGACAATAGATATTGCTTTCTTGTATAAATGCATGCGCAAAAAGTGTTAAGGCGCGTTTACTTTGATGAAAAAGCGAAAAAGCAGGCAATCCGAACTCTAGCTGATAGTCTACAATTTCGACTTTTTGTATTACGTAGAGACTTCGCGCAAGAAAAGGAACAGGGAACAGAGAACAGAGAATAAGAATTTCAACCTATCAGAAACTGTGTATTCCACAATATATGATTTCTGATAGGTTGAAATTCTTATTCTCTGTTCCTTTTATTGTGCGGAACCCCTTATATGTATGTTACACAACTCATGTTTTTCACTAATCACATACAGTACGTGCATACAAACACAGATTTTCACTTTCAACACATCGCACGGACCCAATTCTGAGACGAATCGATTTTGTCTTGACTCTGATTATAGTGACTCTATGGCTGTAGTCAAAGTCTTATTACAATACTTATTACAATAAATACTTTGAAGTGTTTGGTTGACCAATTAAAAAAAAGAATTTCCTAAATTGACCAATCAAAAAGTGTTTTAAAGCATTGTAGCATCGCGTTGATCATATCCTATGTCATATAATCCAACAGAGCCCTCTGGTAATTGATTTGATCTGTCACCAAAATTGCACCAAATCTGTTCCAGGAAGATCAATTTGTGGTTAAGTTGATGAAAATTTAAGATTCCAATAATATTTTATAAAATATAATTTCAAATAAAGCATAATTTCGTATAAATTACAAAATATCTGAGAAAGATGGTGAATGATTTAAAACTGGAATGCTCCTTTTCTTCTTGGTATCCAATATTCAAGAAAGATTCCTTAGAGGCTAGAATTCTTCACATTCCCGATGAAGTTTTAAAATATTTGGAGCATGATACATTTGTATTGCCTCTTGAGGCAGCGAAATCTTTACCGAAGGATTCCGAATGGGTTGATGGTTCACCAGTGACATGTGAAGAAGAAGTATTTATTAATATATTTTGAGAAATAATAGAATTATAATCTTTATTTTAAATTTATATAAATAATCAAGTATAATATGTAAATTTTTTTTAGGAAACGGATTATCAACCGACATTCCCTGAATTTAGTCAACAAATACAGGAAATATTAGATGAGTATGATGCAGTATTTGTCAAAACAAATTGGAGTACACCTGCGGTAAATTATTTTCTACCATTTCTATATTTTTATTTCACAAACATTTCTTCTAAAATTCTTATTTTTCAGAAAATATAAATAAGCATGTATGTCAACATAAAAAAAGTACCATGTGCAGTAAAATTCCAAATGTGACAATTCCAAAACCAAAAATTCCTTTTCTAAAATACTTTGTATTTAATGAATCAAATAGCTTGTTCATAAATTTTCTGTTATATTAATAGAAATATAACAGTAGTATAATTTTGTAATAATAGTTTTAATTACAACAATATATATTTATTAACAATATATATTTATATTAGGACAAAATTTATTAAAATAAAAAGAAAATTATAATTAGTATAATTAGTATAATTTATAATATGTAATGGTAATTATGTTACAGGATGCTATGTGGGTTGCACCCACAAAGACTCTCAAATGTAACACGCTAGAAGAAATCTATTTGTTACTGAAAAGCTCTGATAGGATTGCTAAAGATCTGAACATCGTAAAATCTTCAAAGGACTATGAGAACTCTTTGCCTTTCTGTCTGGTGTTGAAACAATGGCGAGATATTAATCCTTGCACAGAATTTCGCTGCTTTGTTATAGATAATGAGCTCATTGGTAATTTATCACTTAGTTTTCTTTTTCTTAATTGTCAAATTTTATTAACTGCTTTTGTGATTTTTTTTTTTGCTTTTACAAAGTTAACTTTTGCGATAACAAATCATATTTTATGCAGCTATAAGTCAGAGGGATATATCGCAGTACCATAGTTCCAATGAGTCACAAAAATATGACATACAGACAGATATTAAGAGCTTATTTTTAGAGCGCATCAAAGGCAGATTTCCATTACGCAATTGTAGGTAGAGCACCATATTAAAATTAGTAACGATATCAAATTTTTATTAACTTATAGAATTAACTTCTGACAGATTCCTTCGATGTTATACGATATAAGAAAGATAAAGTAAAAATAATAGATTTTGGTACAATGGATGCAGCATCTACAAAGGAAACGCTTTTCACATATGACGAATTGCAAAATCATATTGAAAATACGCCGGAATTCCGTTTTATTGGGGAGGAGATAGGTATTCAGCCAAAGCCACCAATGCAATTTTGTATTCCGCAAGAGATCAGCGAGTTTTTCCAATCGAGAGATAATGTCACGTTGCTGGACCTTATTCAGAGGGTATGTCTTCTGGTTATTGAAGAAATACGCTTGCAAAATTTAGCGATTTATTTTAGTTTTTAGATTTGACACTCGATTACGACAATCAAAACTTTGTTGCAGGAAGTGGAAAGTCAACGGAAAGAGCATGAAAAAGAAAATGCTAACGTTTCAGAAAGTACTTGATGTATATATAACGTATAAATAAATATTTTCCTTATATATAAACATCAGCTGTAACTCTTTTACTCACATGTATAAGGGATACAAAACTTAAAAGAGGTATTATAAATTATTGTTACATTTTATCTTTCTCAAAGAAGGCTAATATCTACTAATAAGTACACGCGCTAATAAATATACGCGATTACACAATGAACGGATTTTAATCTTTAAATCTTGTACATTACATTTTAGCCTGTTTAAATCCTATATTTTGAGATCATTCGATTACATCTCAGTGTCAAAAGGAATAATCGAACTTATTCAATTATTTCGCTCTTTCTAAGTTATCAAATTTTGTTGGTTTCTTCATTCCGATAGACGTTACAAAAAATTCAGAATTACCTGCATGCAATAGAGATCATATCAGATCTGTCGATTGAGTTGAAGCTGATAATTTTCATAGCGTGTCATGATACAATCTGAAGCTTTCGATTTATGTAAATGTATAAGTAAATGCAATTAAATACTCTTGATCAATCCAAATCGTTTCTGTATTTTGGGATGCGATGCGTTTGCGTGTCTATGTGTATATGTGAATGAATGTACACCGACAGGATATTTAAATACAGAACTTTCACTTTTATTCTGCCAGACTCTCTTTTTCTATCATTACATTACATAAAACGATTAAAGGCTATCCTACCGCTTGAAAGAATTATCATAATATTGCAGTATTTTTCGAGCCATCGGCCTTTTTACCGAGCGACGTCCCTTATATAGAAAATATGTCTTGTTTATGTACAATATGCAATCCTTAATACTTCAGTTTTGAAAAAGGATCTCCGATATATGTACCTCCGGACAAGTTAATACGCTGTACAGTCATATCCAAGGAGTATTTTCATCTTTCTCTCCCTTTCTATGTTTCTCTCTGTTCCTTCCTCTCGTTCTCTCATCTCATAATCTTCATAAAAACAAAAACCATAGGATGGGGCGACTACTGCTGTGTGCGATTTTATCATTTTTATCAGTGGACCATGGAACGTTTCTGAAACCCGAACTCTTCGCAAAACGACCCAACAGCTTTTCGCATCGGGCCTCGCACTTCATCTGTATAGTTCTGCCGAGTATTAAGGATGAAAAATGCTTAAATTCTAATTTTTCATAACATATCGATTTCATTAATTTTTTAGTAATGCAAACACGTTTTTCTTGAAATTATATAACATATACGTATATATTATATATATAGTTTAAGTTATGAAAACCAATATAAAAGTTATTATCTTTTGCCAATTCTTAGAAAAATACTACAGAAATATTATTCTATATTTTGACGTTACTTAAAAATTGAATATACAAACTGTTCTAAATTTCTGAATAAGTTATTTTCAGATTTAAGAGAATAATATAATAAAATGGCTCTACATTTTCCTTTATCATACTTATCGTGTAATTTAGCCTGAGAGATTTAGAGATTCGGTGGGAAGCAAACCATATTTCCATCGCGTATTTATCGAATCTTATTTAAATAAAAACTTCATAATTCGTTTATCATACAGCAAATAAAAGTAGGCGATTGCGCTTGGATTTCAAGCTTTGGATTTTCGAGATACGAGGCAAAAACCCGTCATCTGCAAGTGCAATATGATGAAAAAAGTTGCGAAGTCGCTTCGCAAAACAAAACCTTATTTACAGAGTATCTTCTTCTTCCGCAAGCGAAATACGGCAGATTATTTCGTCGCTGCTTTGTTACAGACAACCTCTCCCATTAGTCGCGATTGCAATTTGTGCATCGATCTCTTTCCCACAATATATACGCGAATACCAGTCGAATGGATTTTATGTAAAAAGACCCAAAGAACACCCTTATATGAAAAAACTAAACTTGATTCTTTCTAGAGGGAAGTACGATGCCATTTCGATAAAAATAATTGACAGCACATATCGCTGTTCCTATTGACTATCAACAAAAACAAGGAGGATCATCCAGATACCTCTAATACAAAATAATTAATCTCGTAGATTAATCAGAATGGTGCACGGTTCCTTTTACATAAAAACTCTTTGCAACGATCTCCGAGAAACATTTCTTCTCGAGATCGCGAAAGGCCATGTCCCTTCGCAGTAGATTTCGTTTTTGAGGGACATTCGGATTTTCAATGCGTGCATTCAGTACTACGGACCGCTCAGTAAGTAAAAAAGGAATTAATATATTTATTTGTTATAATATTCGTAATGTAGAATATTTATTAATTATATTTATTAATTATAATAATGATAATTCTTTTTCAATATTATTATTTCTTACTTATTATTGATTATTTCTGTAAGGCCATGAGAACGCGAGCGGTCTTACAAAAAAAAAAAAAAAAAATAGTAATAAGAAATATAATATTAAAGATTATCTACTATAATAGATAAGTTATTTTATGAATATTACAACAAATGAACATATTAGGTGTAGTAAAAAAAAATTCATTATTTTTCCATTCAATTTCATGCAAAAATAATGGATTTCTTTTTACTACACCTAATACTATTTCTTTTCTTTCTCACTAAGAGCTCAGTGAACGCGCCCTAGTATTGAATGCGCCTAATAATATCCCTTACAGCACAAAATTGTATAAAAGTTGCGGCAACACTGCTGCAACATTACAGCAACACATGTGGCAGCAATATATTGCAGATTTTGCAGCGATATTGTTGCAAATTCTGTGCTGTATAGGATTCAACGCGTATGTATAGCGGTGTACCGTCTAAGACATGTTCCCCTCACATCATTTTTCTATCGTTCATTATGTACATACACAGGAGCGCGTCTTTTTTTTCGCGTTCGCTACGATGATCGTTCTTCGTGATCAGTTTCGCTTTCTTACATTCACACACTCGCCCTCGGTCGTTCTCCCCTCACAATCTGATCGCTCAAATTATTTCGACTGATTTGTGCTAAACGACATTGCATAGCTTAATGAATGTACATTTTGCGGTGTACGGCCGTTTGCTCATTCTGCGAGTCTCTCTCACCTTTTTTCTTCCACCCTTTGCTCGCTCGCAAATTCATCCTCTTCGCTCTTTTCTTTCTTTTTACTTTTTACGTCGCTCATTTCAATGATACTAAAGTGACGTATAACAGCATTCGCACACTCTCTCGATTCTCTTTCTCCCTTTTGCATCTCCTTTCACTCCTTCACTCGCTCTTCTTCTTTCTCTCTCTCTTTCGAATACTGGTAGGGTGTTGAGTGACAAAAACAGTAGTCTTAACAAACATACGATACAAAAACTCTTAAGTTATCGCCTGACGGCCAGTGTAAAGCGGGTTGTTTTATTTTATCATTATTTTTTTTCCTTCTTCTCTCTCCCTTTCTTCTTTCCTCTTTTCCTACTTCTTTAAGTACCTGAAGAAGCTAGCTTTGGGAAATCTCGCCTTGATCCGCAAACTAAGACCTGAAACCGATGTGGAATCTCAATGAGATCTGATCTTCGATCTGTTACCGATGACGATCTTGAAAACCGACAATCCGCGTACACAGCATCGGAAAGCATCGAAAAGTATCGGAAATCAAGCTCGCCGAAATTACACCGACTCCGATCCGCACTCCTCTTTTCTCTCTCTCTTTCCTGCTCCTTCCCTTAAGTCCGCGCCTCGGATTTGCCTTAACGATGAAGACTACGCACCCCTCTATGATAAATGCGATTGGTACGACTAAATTGGGTGGCGAAAGGCCCGACTATCACTGATGAATCGAGTAATACACGTGCATCCGAGTAGTACACGTGCATGAGCTAGAAGCTATCTCCCAATGACCCGTCCCCTTTCAAAAAATACGCATCTCTATTTGATGCGAGACATTCGCTCGGAATTTTATACACGCGAAGACATGTCACTCACACATCTCTTCGTTATTTTTCTCCCTTCTTTCTCACCTCCTTTCTTTTCTTTTTCTCTCTCTAATATACAGGAAGATAGAGCTCGTTTTCTTACTTTTATCGCGGGAATAAATATATTGAACTTGTCTTCGCTTTATACAAGTGGCTCGAGTGGAAACGCGATCTTCTCTTTCTTTGTGATACGCTTCTCTCGCGCGGAAATGAAGAAACATCGAAAGAGCTGCGAAAGAAAATTCTGAAAATCGTCATGAATGTAAAACGAAAGAAACGATCTATAAAAAAAAAAAGTTCCTTTTTATAAATCAATTAATTTGATCTATAAATAAAGCTTTCAGATTTACTCTCTTTCAATTAAAAAGTAAACCCTCATTTCTGTAGATCGCCTCGATTACATAAAATTTGACTTCAATACGAAAATAAATACTTTAATATGGAAAAAAAATAATTGATCTCATAAATAAAAGTGTAATTTTTTTCTCTTTGTAATTTTCTACTAAAATTAAATTTTCTAATAAAATTAAATTAAAGAAAAAACTCTTCAGAAGAAAAGTATGTGTGTGATCTAGGCCACGCTATATATAATAAAATTGCATTAATGTAAATATCGTAATAGATTTCCATCTTTTAATCATTTCTACAGTCAAAAGAGTGGCGAGTTAACATAAATATTACTTAAAACATAAATTTATTTACATATATTTCCTCACTGTTACAGAATATTTCTTCCCATAACTAAATCCCAAAATATATTTTTAGCGATCTAAATATTTAAAATAAAATAATTTGAATTGAATGTGACTGCGATTACGAAAAAAAGGAAGAAAAAGAACAAGCGTCGGCGTACTTCTTCTCGGAAAATGCGATTCACGTTTTTACGCCGAGAGATCATAGAATTTTCTACTGTGTAAGAACGCGTACGATACAATTACATACATGGATATTCGAATTTCCATGCTCCAGAGCTACGGTAATCGAGATAAACTAGGAAGAGATGAAGCGCACGAGGTAGGTATCTTGTTCGTCCTTTAACTGAATGAGGAAACCGAAGGAACGTATTTCGCGAATATAGTTATATTTATAACGAGAAACGATTATATTCATGTAATTCTCGTAGAGATAAAGATATCAATCATTTCATTTGCTAGCATCTCTATTTACGTGTAGAATATGTAAATCAGAAAGAAACGCAACAACAGAAAAATTAACACTGTCCGTCTTCTTATTTAAACTTTTCATATATAACATGATTCACATCAAAATTAACTAGAAAGATTGCAGCGCTCTTTTAACAATTATTTCGGCACAATTCTGTTAAAAAATATTCTTGTATTTTATATATAAAAATAAAATAACTTTTTCATAATTTTTTAATATTTGCGAAATTAAAAATTACACTAAATTTGGAAAATAGAAAAGTTTCCTCGTTGATCTCTGTTTAGTTAACCATAATTATAAATAAGTATCTCTGTATTAGAGAAAGAGAGTATAATAATGTGATGATAATAATATATTATTATATCCAACAAATATTATATTCTTAAGTCTTTTCTAAACATAATATTAACAATTATTAAAACAAATATATAATTAAATTATACGGAAATAAAATTCATTCTACGGAAATAAAAAAGAGAAAACAAAAAAGGTCTACAGAATGTGTGGTTAGATTGATTTAATTATATACAATTTACATATTCTACACGTATACTACTCGCTTTCCACATTGATTCATTACGCGTTTCCCTCAACGCCTTCTCGACAGAGCCTTCACTTTGGTTCATATCACGTAATGAGACACTATTCACAGGAACAGTTACACCTCGATTACTTGAAGCTACGATATTCTTTTTCTTGCAACATCGAAAGAGAACAGAAAAAGAGAGAAAGAACAAACTCGACAAAGTTCTCTACATATTTATACATATATATCGCGCGCCGGGATAAGAATTTTTGGAATGGATATCAGCGCCCGACGTACGTTTTCATTAATTATAATTATCAATAACGAAATGTTAGATAAACTTATACTCCCATGTAGCCTATTCCGTTCTCACGAGCTTTTACAAGTTACAAGTTTTTAGAGTAAGTCCATAGTAAAATTTGCAGGCATTCACACGTTTCACGGTAGCACACGGAGATACGATATAAATAAATCTATCATTCTCATCTGAAACAAAGTGAAGCGTTTTTGTACTAAAGTGCAGCGATATATATATAATATTATACCTTTTTAATGAATTATCTACGCAATGTACAATCGTGGATTTTTACATGCACCATGACAAGGTATGGTCGGGCCGTACAACAGACAACTGTTAGAATGATCCGTAGAATATGTTATTGCCACTCTACATCTTTTTTCTTTCTTTTTTCTAATCCCCCACTTCATACGTCTCGCGCGCTTGAATCAGGCGTTATCGACTTTATCCAAATAATTCCACGTTTTTCGTGGGTCGTCTAAGAGCAGAGTGTCGAGAATTTACAGCGGCAATTTTTTCTCTATATAAAGTTAGAATTATACAGATATAGATAAAAGCATTACACGAAAGGCAAAGACGGATGCGACCCTCAAGGAGAGCATGTCCTTGTTACTATATCCTAATATTTTTGTCGGAAAGAGAACTCTATTATTATTTGTCTATTCAGTCTGACCACACCATGTTACAACGTGGAATAGCTTTGCCATGATAGACATACTGTAAATTGAATTATATAAATTCAGGCTCTCTCTCTTTATTCTGCGAGGGATCAATTAACGATCGTTATGGTTTTGCTTGCTCTTTTTACCTTAACGCTTTGTTCACTCTTCGCTTATTCCTTGCCACAAAAACGACTTGACTAGATTGCATCGCTAAAACGGTCCTTAACGATTTAAAATCTAAGTCTGTCATACATAAATGATCTGTACCTTACAATCTAATATCGTAATTAACACCTAATGGTAGAGGGATCTACTGTTATCGACGAGAACTATTTAGTAGTAAATCGTATGTCTATTATACTTCCGTCCTTTCTCTCACTCTCTTTTTCTCTCCTTTCACGCATTCATTCATACATATATTAATATGCATGCGTATAGCACGCATATCGACGTGAAGTAGATCCACTGTTAATTTAAACTCATGGAGAATATTTCTTTTACTCGCACTTAAGCCCATCTGCTTGCCTTCTGCAGGTATTAGTGCAGCCGCCGAATGTTCCAAATATTATAAGTGTGATAGATTCACGGAACTTGCGTCTAAGCGCGTTTTTGATAATATTTACAATGCCATCGCTACAGATCTTTTGATCCGCGAATAAAAATTGTTCGCTGTCCGAATCATGTTTTTTTTTTTTAGCGAAAAGTGTCAAATTCCCGGCCCGGTTTCAATCGCGCTAAAACGCCCGCATCGTCGTCGCATCGTAAACCACCGACGACGACGACGACATGCTAATGATATAACAACACGTTGCGATGCTCGCGCGAGCGTTCGATCGCTAGGACTACCTCTTCTTGCCGGGCTGCTTCGATGGCAACCGCTTCTTCAGTTTGTGATCTGTCGATTTAATCGTTGTTGCCGTCGTTTTCTTTTTTGGTCGTTCCGGTGAACCGTTGCAGCACGCGCAATTTTTCTTTACGTGACAACGCAAGCTGGACCTTCTGGCGCGGCAATCTGTCGGCTCCATCATCACAATATTACTCGCTTCGTCCTCCGATGCTTCCGATGCCTTGTCACTTGATATTACCATTGACTCTGTCATTCCTATCGATTCAACCTTGGGAATTCGTTTAGGAAGCGTCGTCGCTGCTGCTGTCATCGATTTATGATCGGCGCGATTCAAGATTACTCTTGCAGCATTCACCTGCAGTTTGTCCTTTTTCTTTATGTAGGTGCAATGACGATCAGACGATAAAGATTTTAACGTTTGTACATTATCCTCCAGGCCATTGCTTAACGTGATGTTGTCTTCCAATTGGCTACTGATAGACTCGCTGATACTGGAGTCCTCATCGTCGCTGCTGGATCTTGTGCGCTCGGACATTGGGCTCTCCCATGCCATGTAGTCCATACGCATCTTGGACGATGATACGCGCTTTTTGTTGGCATATGTGTACTTATTGTGCGTGGACAGCAGCGGCCCGGCCGCAACCAAGGGTGACAATGGCGACGGTATGGTATGATGGTCCGCAGTATTACTGCTCAAGAGAGTCAAACTTTCGTCGCCCGAACTTACTACCGAAGTGTTGTTAACATTAACGCTGGGCGGCAACGATTCCGAATCCAAGTCGATGTCCAATTTCATGTTAGATGGTATGCTGGACACACTGCTGGGTGTTCCTTCTTTCGAGCCGATTCTCGAGGTCAATTTCACGCGATGACTCATATCTTTTGACGAATCGTTTTCCAAAGAGCCAAGGTTCGCGGGTGATAGCCTAGAAATATCTGAGTTGCTGTTTGATGCTTCATCCTGGCTTAGATTGTCCAAGGTCAATCGCATATGTTTCGCTGAAATGTCCAAGTGCAGATCCTCCTTCTCTCGCTTTCCTCTCTTTGATGAATTTAAGACTCTCGCGCGTTGACTCACGTTCCTTTTGCGTTCATTCATCTTGAAATCGTTTGTTGGACTGGCGTCCCTACTGCCGCTAGATGAGTCTAGAGACCGAAAATATGAGCTGTTATACGGTTTCATGCCCAGAGGCTGACTGCAGGATGCATCCTGCGAGGAATGATCGAACGACGGAGAATGATTCGTATCGAATAACAGATCTGCTTCGGGAAATAGCTCACTAGTGCTAGGTTCGTCAACTCCCAAATCTTCGCACTCCTCCGATAAGCTCTTTTGTACCTTGAGTTCATATGGAGTCTTTCTCTCTATCCTCTGCTGCATTAGTTCGCGATCCAATCTAGGATTCAGCTGCGATTTTAAATTCTTGCTAGAATATGAAGTATCTAAAGTGTGATTCATGAAGTACTTTTTCACGCTCGATGGATAGATCTGTCCGGCTGCCATTTCGATGCCCTGGCCCTTGTTAATAATCTGCAGTACGCTCTCGGAGTTGTCGTCCCTGAAATTGATCATGGCCAATCGAATTCTCTTTCTTAAAAATTTTAAGATTTCAAAAGGGATTTGACTTTAGATAATATTTCAATTAGATGGAGATAAATTTTTACAATATACTCGATATAATTCAAATTATTACCTGGAATATGTTTTCAACGGCTCATTGTTTAGTACACTCATCGGTGTAGGAACGTATCTCCATGGTGTATCCGGCGATATTTTACCTTCCGATTCCCATGCCTCTTGTAAACGTGCATTTTCATATAGCAGTCCATTCCCAACTTTACAGGATCCATCGATTGTCTCGGTAGATTGCTGTACAGATGACTCTTGGCTGTCTGAACTACTCGGTCCACCCGTTACCAGAAATTGCGTTGTGCTATCGATAACGCTCGATTGCTTGTTTAAGGAAGTAATACAAGACATAGAATCTATAAAAACAATATACGAGAAGAATTAATTGTACATATATAATGTCTGATGCCAAGAATTTATTACATTATATGCTATAAAAGCTGTTCTAACAAAATATATTGCTCACACAATATTGTTTGTCAAAGATTCATTTTTCTATAAATTATAATATAGTTACGCAATTTATAATTAATTTGAAAAAGAAACACCTCTCTATAGTTATCTTAAAAAATATTAAATAAAAATTTGTTCATTTATATATCAATATTTTTTTAATTTGAGCAAAAAAGTAATAAAATGAGTTATTATATAGTATAATATTTTATATCACGTTATAAAAAAATATAAAAACAACTAATAAAGATTTAAAAATAAAAAAAATATTAAAAATAAAAATCTAACTTTTTTAATGACTAGAGAAACATATGTGCAGAAAATATATATATAATAAATATATATAATAAACTCATGATAGTTAACTCTGTTTTTATTCCAATTATTTAATCAATCATAATAAATAATCAAAATAATTTTGAACATTAAAAATAATAATTGGGAATTATTCCAATGCATATTACATCAACAATTAATGTGTTAACGTATCATATAAAAATGTGCTAATGTAGCAATTCATACAAAATATAAAATAGTATTCCCACTATATATCAGACAAGTCCTTACCAATTTTCGTATTATTCTGTAACGATGTGGCAATGCTCGTAGAGATCAAAGTTCTCGACGATATGTTTTCGTGTATACCGATAGTGTTGTCGAATTTTCTCTTTAACATTTTTGGTGAAATAATTTTGGTAGCGGATGTTATCTCAGTAGACGCTTCCTTCGTGTCCTTCTGCTGTTGCTGATTCGCATCGTTTAGCATGGCGTTCATATCAGTCTGCTGAGTAAAGGCAAGCGCAATGGCATCCGTCTGTAGGGACACCGGCTTCTCGGTGTGTATCCCACCCTGAGATTTCTTTTCCGGCGAATGAGAAACTGTAGCAGCCGGCGCAATGCAGACCACGTTTTCCGCTTTCAGGTTAGATGATAATTTATGTATGTTCGAATTGAAGAATCTCGTACTCTGCAGCGTCGGATTGCTAGTGATGACGCCGCATATTTGTTGGTTGTCTGATATTTCGTTAATATTCCGGGTTCCGATCAGATTAAGGGTGGGATTGTTTTTATTTACCACAATGGCGTTTGTCGGTGCTGATTCGACCGTCATCGCGTTAGCAGTGACATCATTCTTCAATGTCAAATCGTTGATTACGCTCGGCTTATCCGACGTAGCCATAGTCACAGTACCTACCTCTCCAGTAAACTGTGTGCTTCCGGTCTGCGATATTACCACGGGTGTGTTCTGAACATTCTGCGCGCCAGTTAGTGTCTGATTGTTGTTTGATAACGTCTGCAGGGTAGGCTGCATCTTCATCTGTTTGACAGTTTGCGGTTGTTGAACATGAAGTTTGTTCTGATTGAGGATGGACTGTAACAGTAGAGTGTTGGGAACTGTAGTACCACTGGCCGTGCGTACAGTCGGCATAGTCAACAATTTAGAACCGGATACTATAGTAAGTTGATGCTGGGTGCCCTTCATCAACGGTAACACGAAACTGGTAGGCATCAGTAACTGCTTGCCCGTAACTGAGGCGAGTGCCTCGCTAACACTCACCGAACCGGACTGCAGCGTTTCTTGAACAATTAATGCACGCGGGCCCGAGCCTGGCTCCGTAAAGATGAGATTACGCCGCTTCACGTTTAGTTCGATGTCGTCATTCGTCAAATTGTGCACTTCTACGTTCGCTTCCGCGCTCGATGGCTCCTCTGGTGCAGAGAAACCAGCTGGACTGCCCTGTACATGTACAACACCACTAGACGAATCCTCGCTACCCATAGTTCTACCAAGATCATCTGTAGTTGGGCTCAGTTCAGAAGTTTGCTGTCCCACTGGCTTGGCTTTGTTGGAACTTGATTTCTTTCTCTTTGACGATTGATTTGGATTAGTCGGCGGATTGGACCTTCTACGGGGCGCCGGTTTGTTGTTGAGATCCGGCGAGTTTCTCAATTGTTCAGCGTACTCATCGAGAATCGCATAGATCCTTTGAGCAGTCTGCTCGTCTTCCTGCGGTTTCTGTTGTGGTTTCGGTATAGGTGATGCTTTAGATGTATTGGTGGCGCTACTCTTGACTACTTTGGGTGTCGATTTTTTCACATTAGTTTTAGCACCGGTGGTACCAACTGCGGTGGACGGCGACGTCGATGGTGTTTTTCCGGCCGACGGTATCGGTGCTGGCGCCGGTGTCACGCATGGACTCGAGGAACTCTGAGATGTGACGCTCAGTGCCGGCGACGCTGCTGGACAATAGCTAGTGACCACGACAACCGGTGTCGTGGAATTGGTCGCTACTTTGGCGGTACCATAAGTCAAAGAGATGGCCTTCTGCGAGTATACAGATTCTTGTTGAAATGCCACATTATTGCCGTTGCTGGCAAATGGTTCACTATTCGCGCGGGATTGCGTCGGCATCATTAGTTGTTGCGCCAAAGTACTAACGGATATCTGTTGCCGTTTGCTTGCCTGAGTCTGTTGTGTGGTGGTCTGCGTCTGTACAGCTGTTGTAGTCGCGCTATTAGAGATTGACTGATGAGACTGCTGCGGTTGGATACTTCTCTCCTTTACTTGCTCCAGTACACTCTCGAACTCCCGTAACTGTTCCAGAGTTGTCGAGCTCACTTGATTTACCTCAATCGGAGAACCGATTAGACTGTCTGTTCTCACAGCTCGCTGTTGTTGCTGTTGCTGTTGTTGCAATCTCGGTGTCAAGACAGCTTGTATAGTTCCCGTGAGATTTGGTTGTCTAACTGGAGCACCACGGTGGATGATGTTAACCTTTACCACGGGAGGTCTGCCACTCGGTACCGAATTGGCGTGCGATATAATCGCTGGTGGGAGGATGTTGAGTTGATTCGGATTATTGCTGGTTATCACTTTGTGTGCGTATATAACACCGGTATTCGACGAGGTGGCATTCTGTACAAGTTGTGTGAGCGTTTGATTTGTAGTCTGATTCGAACCGATGGAAGCGTTCGCTGGACCATTATTACCGGAATTCGGTACAATGTTCACTATCGATCTGCCGGATGGCAGTTGCAGATTCGGAATGATCGATTGTACATTGACATTTCCAGCGTTCGTTTGCTGTTGTTGTTGTTGAGGTTGATTATTTGGCACAGATGTCTGTACCGCTTTCGACAGATTCGTCGTTGTCTTCTGAGGAGATGTCGTCGTCGTTTGTTGAACGCCGCTAAGTGATGTATCTGTCGCAGCATTGGCAACTCCACTTGCAGTCGCATCGGCTGACAGATTGTACATAGGAGTTTTACGAAAGGCCTGTTGGAACTTGGGCAGACCGGTATTCTGGCCTGTCTGTGATGTATTCTTCACGGGACTAGTGCCGGTCAGTCGATCATAAGTATTTCTGTTGGACGATGTACCGCCCGTCACATCTGCACCGCGCTGCGTCTGTCGCGTAAAGTTTGTGCCGCTACCATCCTCCAAATTTTGCAGGCCTAAAAGGTTTCTCTGATTGGAGACAATTTGATTAGGATTACGAGATGAGAGATGGTAACTACCATCTTTGCAGATAACTTTTAATGACTCAGATGTAATTAATCCACCCGAAGACATCGTGGTCGTTGCCGTAGTCATTGTTGTGGCTGTGATCACGCCCGCACTAGCAGGCGAGGAGGGTGACTTTTTTGGTGATTGGTTCTGTTGATTACTTGCGCGACGTATGTGCGTTATCGTTCTCACCGGACTTGACGATTCGGTAGCAGCAATGTCGAGTTGGACTATTGAGATGTTATTGGCAGCCATCGTCGTCGGAATCGTTGAACCCATAGTCGTCGGTGATGCGGCATCCAATGGCTGATTGCCCTCCTCGCCGATGGTATCGGGCGTCCCAAGATTTGATGATGATCTCAGTGGTGGTGTCTGGCCTGCTGGACTCATGCCGACACCGCTGTCGTGGCCGCCTGTTGAAGATGGGGTACCTGGTAACTGTATACTGCTATTGCCACCGCCACTACTGCTTTGATTGCTTGCCACGCTTGGGGTGCGCGTTGGCCGCGGAGGCGTGCTGCCACTGACACTAATGACCGTCGATGTGCTCGTGGCGGAACTCGGGCTCTGCGGCACGCTATTTCTGGAGAACTGAACAACATTCACTGTAGAACGCTGTCGCGGCGGTACCATCATATCCAACGAATTCAGACCAGGCACATTTTTGGCCAATATATCGGAATCCCTAACAGTCTTATCGAGAATACCATATTTGTTCTTATTAAAGTTGGATTTAACGAAATGACGACGATTGTCGCGACGTCCGTCGACTATCACGGGGCAGCTCTTTTCACTGGCGTTATTCTTGCCATTCGCAGCACGCTGATTTTTTTTCTTCTGATACGTTATTACACCCTTGTTATTTGAGGAGAATGGCATTGTCTTCTGTATGTTGATCAACTCGCTAGTAATGTCACCACTACTCAATCGTTGCTGAGGTTTTTTACCACGGCTCGCTAATTTAAGATCTGCCTCGTCCGCGCGTGTCAGCACAATCTTTGGATTTAGATTTAGCGTACTCAATAAGGGTGCAAATTTTGTAATGTTGTTGGTTGCTTGTTGCTCAGCATCCGTCCGGTTGCCGCTGTTAGTATCTTTGTTCTTATTTAACAGATTCTTTTGCAGAATTTGCGAGATCCTCGTTGGTTTTTTCGAGCTTTGCGGCCTAAACATCCTAAGAGTTTTGAGCACTGCTGGATCGCTTCGCCTTTCAGTAATAATGAATGGTGCCGCGGCAGTATACGCTGATCCTTTGATCGTCTCACGTTTGTTTTCGTCCATGTCGGCTGAAAAAAGAGTGATGATGTCATTGCTGCTAACGTCAGAGCCACTGGCATCCTCATGCGTATTCGAATGTCGCACTTCGTCATTTACTAACATATGAAAATGTGAGACGGAGTCGACGCTGAGCTTCGATGGCTTCGAACGCTTCTTACTGGGCTCCTTACTGCTAGATTTGTTGGATTTCTTTTTGTTTTCTAACCGACAACCGTCGCTACCCAAGCTGTCAGTCTGACTGTCCTGCGTATTACTGTCGCTATCCGATACTGAGCTGATCCTATTCCTAAAATGCTTTGGTTTACGTTCAACACTGTCATATTCACTTTCGGATGATTCCAACCGGATCTTCCGCGCTCGTGCAGTACGTCGCGGTACTCGCAACACACTACCACTGTCGGAGTCCGTGGTAGTATCATCTAAACTGCGACGCACCGACGAACGTTTATAGCCTGCCGCCGGCTGAAAGCTACCGAATTGCTCGGAACTATCGGATGGTAGATCAACCCACTGCTCATAGCCTTTCTCAATGCCGAAAAAAACATCCTTAGTATCGTCTTCCGATGGCCAATCCTTGAATTGTGAGTAATCAATGTTTAGATATTTAAGCTCCTTGTTCGTATTACGCATTTCTTCAGCATTTTCCAGATATCGCTCGCACAAATTCTTCAATTCCTTCCAGTCTAGCACCCAGCTGAGCATATGGTAACGCGGACTACTCAATACTACGGCTAGATCGTCGCATAGTTGCGGTGATAAACCCAATTTTTTACCGTCCAGAATTTGGCAGGGCACAGACTTTTCATCGT
This sequence comes from Atta colombica, assembly GCF_001594045.1. Classification (NCBI taxonomy): domain Eukaryota; kingdom Metazoa; phylum Arthropoda; class Insecta; order Hymenoptera; family Formicidae; genus Atta; species Atta colombica. The sequence goes on along the minus strand of NW_017259291.1, from coordinate 2,469,981 downwards.
AATTTGCCGAGCCTGTCACTGCGTCGCCTTTGATCAGGATCAACGCGTCTAACGTTCTTTCTACGTTCTTGTTTGGTATCGTACTCGATTCGCCCAATTGCGATTTATCGTCGTTCAGTTGATTACCGCCGGAGAATTCGTCACAATTGAAACAGAGCTCGCCGAGCATCTCGGATGAAGATTCACGCTTCAAATGTAATGGACACTTGCTGCTGGTTGACGTTGTTGGTATTATCATGTCAGGCGATCTCATGTCGGGAGTCCTTGTCGTCAACAGACTTTTTAACAACTGATCAGTCCGTTCGAATGTTTTCGTTATGTGATCGTTTTGAAAATCTACGCCTTTTGTGACAGTCAAATTTTGATGCAATGGCTGCGCTTCCGAAACTGCCGAATTTAGCGAAGATATCAAGGATGTTTCCGTGACATTATCATTTTCTATTAACTCAGATTTTATTTCGACTTCAATGGCTGATATAGGAAGATGATCGTCTTCTATAATTTCTTTGGGTTCCTTCTTGATTTTAATCTCCTCTTGCAAACCGCCATCTTCCTTCGCCTTTCCACACGCCACCGCCAATTCCTTTATTCTGTCGTAACAGGTTCTGGTAGGATGTAAGGAGAATGCCGTCAAAACGCATTCTCTTGCGATGCCAATACTGCTGTCTACTACGTCCGCCAATTTAAGGAATTGCGTACTCAGACGCTTGGCGGTCTCGCGCACCTTGTCCTTGTCCGACTTCGCCTTCTGACTCTCCAGCTCGTTCATATCTGTTGTTAACGCTCTGATGTACAGTTCGATCACCAATGGTTTTATACTCTCGCCAAACTGCAATTAAAAAGAAATCCAAGAAAAATAATATTCGTTTAATTGAAAAAGAATTATTTAATTTTTCCTCTGAACAAACAATAAAATAAAATCTGATTTTTCTGGCTTTATTAACTTTTAATATATTTAACTTTTATTGGTAATTCTATTCGCACACAATACAATTTTTTATTAATATCTCTAGCAAAATATATCTAGCAAAATGAAAAAAACCATATATATAAATATTTTTTAAATATTTTTCAAATATTAAATTTTTCAAATTAAATCTTTACTTACATGTTTTGCAAGTACTGCACAGAAGATATAAATATGTTGAGCACTTTCCGCGGGTTCAATTAATTTTCTAATCATGCCAGGCAAAGTCAGTGCAACGTCCTTCAATTTTGCGTGCAATAGAGCCCAAGAGTTCAAAATCTGTTCCAAAATATTTGCACCGGTTTCCGATACCGGTCGAACCATCCCGGCAGTAACGAGATACTGCGCGACCAATTCCGCGGCCTTTATCGAATTTCTCCAAACACGCGCCGTTCCATACTTCGTTGGCTTCTCACCGCTAAGCCTTTGGACCAATTCAAGCCCGTCGTTGAGGTCCATTAATTTTAACTGTAACAAAGCGCAGTTATGAATTCCAGCACGGCAATATTCGCACAGAACGCAAAACACGCCTTTTCTCAAAGAAACGAATCGACCTTCTAAACTCATTTACCATAATTCTACTTTCCCACGATTCCAATCGTTTGAAAGATATATTTTTAAATTTTCTGAATACTTCCTCATACTTTTGCAGATCTTGACAAATTAAGCAAGTAGGTCAATGTGATTCATGGCATAGCAATTTGGCATTTTCGATGATGCTTTCTTAAAGCATTAGATGTGTCATAATTTTACTTCTCCGAACTAGATAAATTAGTTTAAT
>NW_017259291.1:2465725-2468133 GCF_001594045.1 Atta colombica | reverse complement strand
CTACTATTTAAAATGATTATATAGATATATTATGAATTAGATATATTATGAATTTATTCCAATATTTAACAGTAGAGAAAATAAAAAAATATAATATTCTCGATCAATAAAAAAATTATTATAATTGAGCTTCAGTTTCTCACCAAAAAATCACTTAGTCTTAGGATTAAAGATATCGCTTGAAATTTGGAGATTTGTATATTTTTGTACTTTAGTAACTTCGAACAATTGAAATTAAATAAACATCTCTTGCAATAATTTGACATTTTTTATCAGCACTTACTTGAGCGAAAATATCTTGCGTGCGTTTCAATTTGTACAAGAGGACGATGTACACGTCGATCATGTAGTGGACGTGATGAGACTCCGAGAGTGACCGCAGCTGATCGCTTCGTCTGAGGGAGCGCACACACGCGGCGGCGAGGTTCACCGCTATGTCCTCGCAGCGGTCCTCGCAGAGTATCTTCAGTCTCATCGTCAGCAGCTCGCCATCCTCCGAACAGCAGAATTCTGAAAGCACATTTTCTTGTGATTGCCATTCAATAACGCCGCAACTATATACAGGATGCGAAAAAAACTATATATCGTTGATGAAATCATTTGCTAATTAAATTTAATTATTAAAGAACTTATTCAGGCACCACTCACTATTCTCGGTCGGAGTTAAAATAAAATCAAAAGCGCCAATTCGATCACAATTAAAATAAAATAAACATCATAAATGTAGAAAAAAACATCATGTATGCAGAAAACAAAAGTTTCTCGAATAATATTGGTATAAATGATAATGATATAAATGACACTTCTAGTTTTCTCTATGAATTCGCGATATACAACGATTTAAAGATAGCTGAACAAAGTTAAGAAATCGAAGAGACACAATTGGACAAGTAAAATAATCTTGTCAGTGATTGTATTCAAGAATAATTAGATTATTAAGAATCTAATATAGAGAGATAGATTATTATCGTATATTTGTATCTATCAATGTATGAATAAATTTGTCTTTAAAATAAATGTAGAGTCTCCGGAAAATTGCTTCGTTTTGTGTGTAATTTTGAATTATATTTTTTTTATATTTTTAGAAAAACAAATAAAACTTTATTTTTCTATCTACAATTAATGCTAAAAAAAATATGCATACAAAATGGAGAATAATTATCATTCCCAATTTTTATATTTAAAATTAAGATTCCATGAACCTCCACATCAACCAGTAGGTAACATAATTAATCTGGCACATTTAATTACTGAAGCACAGTATAATAAGTCCCAGGTACTATAAACATAATAATATTTTCCAACTGTTAATAAAAAAAGTTTTAAAATGATTTAAAATAGATTCTCAATTTTATTGATATAATTTGAATATAATTTAAAGATCGAAAATTTAAAATATTCTAAAAAGTTCATGTTACCACACAATTTAAGATTAATTCTTAGCTTAACTGTGATTTTTAATAAACTTCACTTTAATAATCGTGCTACATTTCATTTCTATTTTAATAACGCCGGGTTAAGTTAAGGATTAGACAAGTGCGCGCAAATATACTTGTTCAAACAACCTACTTTTCCAAGATTGGGTACAAGATGATATTATAAGATGATACATGATCTTTTTATTCATATTTAAAACGGCATTAAAACCATTATATATCGAAATGATAATTCGTCTTTTCTTACCCTCCTCATGTTCGGAATCCGGTTGGCCGTTAAATATGCTGTCGAGGCCGGGATGCGTCCATGGATTGTTCGCCAAAGCCCGCAAAGTGGTACACCTGGATGCAGCGGGATGTTGCACCAGCTGAGTTATACACCTCGCCAGCAGTACGTCGAGGTGTGTTTTGGAGGCTGGTGACAATTTCGGCCACTCCCCGCGCAATACAATTGTCAATGTATGTCTGCACAAAGAAGGATAATAGTGAGTCGCAATATGAAAAAACATAGCAGCAGGACATGTTTGTACGGACTTGTTTTCCAACATTTTGCGCCCTACATCGACGGTGCCTATCACGAAGCTGAATGTTAAAATAAGAAGAGAAGAGAGAAAGAGATATCTACATTTTGGAAAATCAGAATTCCTGCATAGAGTTTAAGGAGTTGTAAGGCAAATGCAATATGTTAAGAATTACTTGAAAAAATTATTCTAAATTGCATTTAAAAATAATACAAAAAAATTAGAGATCTGACCATCTGAAAAAGTTATTTCAAAAGTTAGTTCAATAAAAAATAATATTTTTAAAATTTGTACTCTAATAGAAATATATGAAAATGTATTATAAAATAATGATAAAAATCTCAATTTAAATTTAAAAATATTTATGTAAAGTTACATTGAGATGCAGACATTAATTGTTCAATAAATAAATAAAATATTTGTTATAAACTAATTAATGAATTTCAATGAA
>NW_017259291.1:2439850-2465625 GCF_001594045.1 Atta colombica | reverse complement strand
TTAAAGTATAAATATTATATACATGTGTTTTATCCCCTAAACAAATTAATAACTTTTCTTTTTGTCTTTCAACTCATTTTTAAACCAATAATATTTAATATATGTTATATAATTAGATTTATATTTTAAGAAAGAGTATTGAATGAAAAGGAGAGTTAATTTAAATCCTGTTAATTCGCGATAATTTATTGCTTCATCTTAGCATTAGCGATCATAAAATCATGAACGAAAAACTCATTGGAAATAAAATTAGATTAAAAGTCCGGCTTCTTAATTACTTATTCACGTCTAATTCATCCACAAGATTTAAATTACTTATTCACGTCTAATTCACCCCCAAGATTTAATTCATCCACCAGCAACAATGCCGAACGGCTCGCTAATCAGACCTCCATTACAGAAAACTGGAAACTTCGCGAAGAATAATGTTCTCGCGCATCCCTTTTGGACCATCCTGTACCCGTAGGGTGCCTCGGTTGTATACCCGTCACGTTAACGTGAATTTGCGTCGCATTGCTATTCAAAATTCCGGGATCGTTTGTATGACGGTGCTACATACGTGCAGATTCATTACTCAGTGCAGTCTGTTTCTCTTTCCACTTCTCTATCTCTCTCACGCTTTTTCTCTCTCCCATCACGTTCATCTGCCGTAGAACGACGCTGTTACATCGAAACTCGTTTCACGCTACCTTTGTGTCGAAAAAGCTCCGGTCGGTAATATAAAAAAAGTCGACTGTGTATATGCTGTGCGTTAAATGGGTTAAATATGGATGGAGAGATCTCATAATGCAATAATAATGAACATAATTAAGTGGTTAAGTTAATATAAATATAACTTGGTTCCGACATTATATATTCAATTATTTAAATACTTAAATAAGGTTAATGATATAGTAATATAAAAGGATGTTAAAAAAATTCTCACTCACTCTAAACTCATTATTTCTAAAAGAAGCGTTTAAAAAATTACATGCGATAAAAATGTCGTGTATTTCCAGCTTACAAAAATACAAAAATAGACTATTGGTTTGTTGAGTGAGTTTAACTTTTATCATCCTTTTTCTAATTAAAATACAAATTTTTGTACAACTATTACGTTTTGATTGAAAATTAAAAATCATAAAGTAGAAATCATGTGACATTTTTTTAAACAATTTAATTTGATCATAATTATAATATATTCATAATATCGATAGTCCGACGTACAAAAATAGATTATTGATGCTTTAGACTTTAGACTATTGGAATGAATTCGACTTATCATCTTCTCTCAAGAATGTAGATAGATCATTATTACGATACATCTTTAATGTAGGTAGCTTTACAAAAATAGACTATTGGTATTGTTGAATGAGTTCGACTTATCACTCTTTTTCCAATTAAATATATATTTGCATAATTATTTCATGTAAAAAATTTCATATTGAAAAAAGTCACAATATAGAGATCACACGGTATCTACCTTTTTCCAACAATATTGCGACAATGAATAATCACAGTTATGTAACAGTGTATCCTCTTGCCCGCAGGTACGTGTCTTTGTGAAACAAGTTCTCCGTTAATCGAGGGTCGCATAATCGCGGATGCAACAACAACGATCGACGGACGACGTGTACCCACCTGTGAGCCCATTCTATGAGAGACTGGATGGCCTCGGGCGGTGCCACAGAAATATAATTGCCGACATGCTCCCAGGCTGCCAGAAGCGCATTCGCCTTGTCGACGTACTTCTTTTTGCTGTCACTCAGCGTCGCCTCGAACCCCTGCGAAGTGAAGAAATCGTTGGCTCGATTAATAGGAACAGGAAAATCGAAGAACGAAGGGTTGCTGAGGAACAGTAATCGTCACGTCAGCATCAATGCGAGATACGACGATTCATCCTGATGAATAGCACCGCGTTTTTCGTATTGTACTGAACCCTTCGATATACTCTAATTGTTGATTGTCTTGTTCAGTTAAGGGTATTCCCTACCTCATCTAATTACAAATCGTATTAATTTATCTGCAGATATTTGCTATTTGCGTTGGCGGTAAACAACCAATATTACCTTACCTTAAGTAACTCTAATTAATTAACTCAATGTGTTTGTCTGTTTCTATATCTTATGTATCTTTCAGCTTCCTATACCCATCTTCGCTTTCAGTCCGTCTATCTTCAGTCTATCTATCTTTCATTTCCACCCACACACATTTCCGCACATTTAATAAATTAGATTTGTAGAACTAAAATGTAAAATATATACTCTTGCCCCTTTAGAGATTTATATTTGTTTTCACTGAAGGTATCGAAATACATTAAGTACATTAATATTATATATTGCAGTACTAATATTATTAATTTGAGATTGAAGGCAATATTTATATTTAACATTGAGTTCTGAAATAAAATTAAAAAGCAGACTATGCCCATAATTAATTGACATTGATAAATCGATTCATCGATCGTATTGAGAGATCAAGAAGAAGTGCAAGAGAAAATAAAGAAATATAAATCTAGAAAAGATAGACATGTGAAAAGATCATCGACAGAGAAAGAAACTCAAAGTTTTTACTCGCGAAGAAAGAACGAAATACTGAAAGCCATGACCTGGTAAAACATTCCTTGAAGAACAATATTTTTTAACGCTCGATACATCAGCATACTCGACAATTTTACATCGGTGATATGACATGTATTACGTAAAAAAAATACGTTATTGTCGCGTGTGGAAATAGCTTTTTGATTATGCAATTTCTTGGAACACGCTGCTTTCGTGAGAAGAAGATTATCTTTATTGCAAAGTAATATAAGTTTGAAATTAAAATGCATAGCTACATAATAAAAATTTATAGATATTAAAGCGACACAAAAAAAGAAAAGAGAGAGAAGAAAGAAGAATTTTAATAAATCTGCTGCGAAAGAACAATTATTATAAAATTATCTAAAAGAAGAATTCGATTCTCAAAAATACAGAATTAAATTTCTTCAATACTTGAATAGCAGAAGGGTTGTAAAGGGGCTTAACTATGCCATACGTTCCCAAGAACGTTCTGTAAGAACCGACAACGTCGGTTTCGAGAATCGAAGGAGTTTCCATGTTGAATGGGTTAAAAGCGACCCTACTGCATCTGTGCGCTTGTTTCTTTCAGTAGAAAGCGCAGCCGCACATAACAAGCGTAATGACATTTATCCAGGGGACTTTGAAGTGACATTCCCTTGGCAAACAATGTTTACCAAGGACCACGTAGTTCCGCGGAGGATTGATAACGCGGTTAAAGCTGTGGAGTTATTCGGGAATCGTATTATTCAAAGCAATTACCTGCGCGCGCTAAGGTTCGTGCAAGACGAAAAAAGGCGAACCGAGTCACAAAATAAAACTCATTTCCCTCATCGAGAACATGATGGAAGTACTTCCACCATGCAGCGAGGATTTTACATGAGAATCATCACATATTTCCCTTCAGGGTTTTCTGCTGATCACAGTTTTGAAAGAAAAAGCCCTTCCTTCATTACAACATTATCGTAACAAATAATTATATATAATAATAAAAATAATGTAATAAAATCTAATAAGAAATTCTTTTATTATTATTTGTTCACTAAATATATTATATAAAATTTAATATTTAAGATTTTACGTTTATAATTAAAAATTAAAATATTCATAAAAGCTTCGTTAATTTTAATTATAATTTTATTATGTTAATAAGTAATGCTACAGAAGACTTCAAACATCGTTATCGAGACGGTTATTTTATGGATAATGAAGATGTTTTGGGACCGCAATATTCTACCCTCGCAGAATAAAAACTTCGATATACCTACACTCAAAAAAGATCTTGCAGGCGAAAATTATCTAAGTACGAAATAGCTAAAATAGATAAATTTTTAACAAGTACTGCGATATTGGATATGTATTGCCTAATCACATAGATAATCACAGAAATAGAAATTTAGATTTGTGTTATAAATTCTATAGACGTAGACTGAAAGAAAAAATTAACTACAGTAAATTAGATAATAAAATATAGCATTGTTAATTGGCTGCAATAGGCAATTTTTGGTTGCATTATCCTATCCGCAATATCATAAGATTTCGATAGGCTAACGCAACCAAAAATTGACTGCTGCAATCAATTAAAAATGCTATGCCATATTCAGCTAATCTTTTCTTTCAGTATGATAATTTTCTATCAGATACAAAAAACAGCTATAATTCTAGCTGGAGCAGCAAAATATTGTTTTGCGTGTATAGCGTGAAACGCATCAAAAAGACGATTTGCGTCAATTCGGTGCATTACCGTAAACATATTAGATCGGATGGGATTCAGCATAAAACCTCAAATATACCTGGAGATTGGAACGAATTTGACATGGCATTGGCAAATTCGTCGAGTAAATGTCACCTCTTGATTTCCATTGGTTCTTTTTGTTAATCACAGTTCGATGCATCTCGATTCACTAACGTTTCGTCGTGTACAGGATATGCACAAAAAAGCGCAGCTACAAACGCTTTTTAGAAATATATTTTGACCGCCACTAAAAATTAAAGAAAAAGATGAAAAACGTTAACGATGATCTAAAAACCTTTCCATTTTGATAAAATTCTTGCACAGTTTATGATCTTTCGTGGTCACACTGAGAGAAAAATGTCGAAATATTGCGAAGCAAATGTTACTTACGAAATTTGATTATAATAAGGAAATACATTTCTGTGAAATATATCTTATTTCTGTGAAATATATTTCATTTCTGTAAAATATATCTCGTTAATTGCAAAAAAATAAAATAGATGGCTTACTTGCTAGGAGTAAAATTTTATTTCGCTTGTACTTAAATAAATATTTATTTCAGTGAAATAAATAAATTTATTACAAATATATTTTTAAGCATCTTTTTCTCAGTGCAGATTTATAAAAATAATAAACAATATTTAACTAAAATAAATGAATAAACTGACTATAAACTGTAAATAATACCGATGATAGCAATAACAACGATGGTAGCAGAATTCTTCTTGCTTTGTCAATTGTTAACTAAAAGATATCGAGACTTATGTTACCCCCGCACACTCGTAACGTTACCATCACGAACATGGAAAACGTTTTTCCTTTGTTCGCAAACATTTCTCTTCACATATTTGAAAGGAGTATTTCCTCCATCAAGAGACGGAGAAAATATGGAAGTTCTTATCTATCTCGGCAAAGTCTTTATGTCACATAATATTATTCTGTTTGCTATCTTCTGGCATATTTCGTTCGTGCGCATTTATCGTGTCAAAAGATAAAGATTGCCAAAAGCAATAACGATATCAAAGATGAGAATTGAAGGATTCGATGTAACGAAGGGTTCAGTGTAATAGATGTACTGTTAAATTCATAACGTCAAATTATATTCAATTTGACTTCTTTTTAATTATTTAATAGATCGCTCTTATTTAATATGTCGTTAATTTAAACAACGGAATAATTTAACTCAAATATTATATTTGATTCAAATTTAGTTTATTATTATTAAGTTTATTATTATTAGGCATACCTTAATATGAATGTTGTTTACTTTGAAACTAACTACAGAAAAAGATTAATTTACATTTTAATACATTTTGATATGGAAAAGATTAAAAGTAACAAAATATCATTTAATATCAAGGAGTTGCCATTGTTCCTTTAATAATATCTAACAATGAACCGTTCGAGTCTTCAAAATATAAAAACTCAAATTAAATTAATTTCAACTCGACTATATTATTGAGAGAGATTGATTTAAAATTTATCAATGTTTTTCCATTTTGTAATTGTATTAATAAATAAGACGTACCTTTACCGCCAAAAAATATTCTTGTCCCTTGGAGCTCGTGAACGAACCACTGTGTGCCGCTGGAACCACCGACGATTGAAGCTGTAAAAATAAAACAGTGATAATATTAGAAAATATTCAGAAATGTTGGCACTATCGTATTTTCTAAAATTAAACTTCAAGCGTTTTAGACCTAACACCGGATGCGGCATTAAAGGAATACAAATTAGCATTCGCGAAAGTATCAGTTTCAGGAAGGGATAGGTATTTTTAAACTTAGTTGCAGTGTGACTCGTCCTAGAATCGTTCCGCATGCAATGTAATCGGTCACGTTCGCTCGCGAATTTATTACACGAACGATATCAGAGAGTTAGCTGGCGTTTAATGTTGCGAACGCATTGCGAATGCAATTTGGTGCAAAATCGGGGAAGAAAAAACCGAAGGGAAAGACGTCATTTTCACAGGGTGCACGTCGAGAGACGTTTCTCGCGAGGAATTACCAGCGACGGCATTCCCGGCTGACGCGACGTATCCAAGAACATACTCGACACGTCGCCCACAAATTTCCCGCGAATGCGCCCGATGTATCGTGCATCCGGAATACCGAGGGATGTGCGGCGAGATTCTCGGAGTGCGACGTGGGAGGGCCGCGTCTTTGCACCCGCGATCGGCGAAAAACCGCGAGAGACGTGGGGATAAACACAGTGCGAGACACGACGGCGCTCCTTTAACCCGCCTATGCGCGGATTTCCGACATAAAGAGAGGGAAGAATCCGGAGCGTTTCATCATAGATCACGAGACTCGTCCATATCTCAATATGCAGTATAAAACTGTAGAAGAAACTCAATTCTTCGATTTTAAAAAATAGAAAAAAAAAATTGGCTGCTGCAGCAAATTAGATGGTAAAATATGATATAGCATTTTTAATTGGCTGCTGCAATTAAAAATTGGCTGCTGCAGCCAATTAAAAATGCTATGCTATATTTTACTATTTAATTTGCTGCAATAATTTTTTTTTCATTGTATGAATAAAATAAATTTGTTATTAAATTAATCAATGCATTCTTTTTAGAATGAAAAATATTTAGGCTGAGAAGAATGTATTCATAGAATAAAACCCTCGAAAATTTTTAAAATTTGAAAACGCTCGTTCTCACGTTTCATGTATGATTTTCTAATTATTATATATAGCGCCTTCATGGAAATAACATGAGAGTTCGAGTTATACCTGTGCAACAAGTTTTCGTAAATCTTTAAAGGCTGCGAGCACGCGAGATTATTATAGCAAAACGCTGCAACGTGATGTCCTACCTGTGCAATACGGCAACGGCTACGTCACAAATCAATTGTAATGTTGGCTTTTATTATGAAATACGGGTCAATAAGTTCTCCCGAGGCAATTTCCTTCTGTGTGTTCGCACATATATGAGCCATACGACCGCAACATTTATCCTGCGCTGAATGTAATCAGTGCGGAACGTCACAGTTGCAGTTTCGGCTTTTTTTATTTTCTTTTTATATCGAATAAACTTCGATCTAATATAACGGATATAACACTAAAATAAAAGCGTTTGGTATTTATGACTATAATTGCATGATAAAGTAGTTATGATTAGAAGTTCCAGTTTTATTATTGCTACATGTGATAATAACTGTACATGTGTAACATAGCAATAATAAAAATGGAGCTTCTAATCATAACTATTTCATCATGCAATTATAGTCACAAATATCAATTCTCTTAAACATGAAAAAGTATTTACTGTAAATTATGATAATTTTAAATATAATCGCAATATAATTCTTTTTTAATTAATTTATTATTTATGGTAATAATAATTAAAAAAGATATATTAAGAAAAATTAAAGATTCTCAAATAATGTACATTATTATTAATAGCCTAATATTATATTTGCATATTAAAACAACTGTGAATATATAGTTGTCTCAAAAAACAACTATTTCTTAGTTAAATTATAGTAGTTATATTTTTCCTCTCAATATAATCATATCAAATGTATAGCGATATAATATCGTTCAAATTATTTAACTTCATCATAAAAATAAATTAAAAAAAAAACACTATATTTAAAAATTGCGTTTTGTTAGTCTAAAATATTCACAATATTTATAGGATATCTCGATTCTTTTAGCATCTTTATTATTTTAATAGCACTTCTCTTTTGTTGACAGTTTTATTTCTCACCGAACATAATTCCTCTCTTGCAATGCTGCAACTTTTCGGATACACATTTTTATACACAGTTTCAATTTTATTCTGGCTTATTCAATTTTTTACAAACTTTTTCCTCGTGATCATTTTAGTTTTTAATCCGTTCCATTGCGCGCATTTTCACAATGTGTGAGTAAGTTCGCTCGCAATCCGCTTAGCGTTATCATGTGACAAAAGCGCCAGAAATATCGAGCGCGACCCAGGTTTAATTTCGCGGCATTTTATCAAAATCGATTTATCCGTCAGGCTCGGACCGATCTCGTTCGCGAATCTATGGATTGATTCGACGGCACGACCAACTTTCCGGAGAATTACGAATCTGGGTCAAATGGATCCATCGCGTAATAACTTTTGAGGTTGACATTGAGGCAGCGCGAAATTCCTCGAGGCTTTCATCCGTTTGAACGATATTACGAAAAATGGAATGCTTACGTCTGTCATATAGACTATTATAGATGGATCTTGTTCATAGAGCATTGTTATTATTATCGTATTGTTAGTTATTATTATCGTATAATAATTTAAGTTTTACTTGCTAAATTATTATTTAATATTAAAAATAGGAAAAGCGCAAATATGTGGGATTATCATTTAATTAAAAGTTGAAGTATTAAAAAGATATAATCCTCTCGTACTGTCAATTTTTTTTCATTTTACATTGTGAAAAGTTTATCAGAATAGAAGAACTTTACTGTGCCTCTCATATCTCTGCCATTTTAATTTTATATTTTTATGGAACATTCATTATACGACGCACAGAAGAAAATAGCAGGTCAATCAAATGTAATCCAGATGGCAATAAAAATTGCCAGGAGCAGGTGCGGGACTTACGATTTCTTTTCCAAGCACGCACGCTGCCCGATCGTTAGACTGGAGCTTTATTCGAAAGCACAACTCGCAAGCTCGGTTACTTACACAGAAAGTCCCCCAACCCCTTCCGCCATCGCCGCGTAACTTTGCCCATTTGCAACTTTCGTGTTGCGCCCTTCTTCTCTCCTCTCCCCCGCCGAATCACCCTTCGTGGAGAAGACTTTGTTTCCCCCGATTTCGTTTTCTTTCCGACGAAAATGGTTTTACGTTTTCACATAACAAATCCCGCAGACGGCGCGGAAGAGAAACCCCATTAATATTCCTTTTTTCTCACTCGTAATTTCCGTTTCCGTGATCCCGAGGTGGACAAACGTTAGGACAGCGTCTCTGCTTTTCTGCAAAGTGCTATTTCACGAGACGTGAGGAAACAAGCTTATGAAGAAGGGATGATATAGAATAGCAAGATGTTCTTCTCAAAAGAGATTTAAAGTTCAGTTTTCTTAAGCAGACAATGCATACATAGTCAGGTTAATTCTAAAGTTAAAACATAAATGTAGATATTTATATTCTTCAAGAATAAAGGTATAAATAATAATTGTAAGCTATAATATTAAGTACTTGATATTTAAAATTGAATTCAGATTAAAATTTAATCTTTTTATGTCAAGACAAAATACACGACGAACTAACTAAAGAAAGTTAATTGGAAATTCTGCTATTTATTGATATATTTAACCTTTAACCTATGTAGTCACGGTTCAATCTTTTTATTGCATAAATTTATTCCATGCATATCTTGAAACCTTATTTGATCTTCTTGAAGAACATTTATTCTGAATAAAAAAATCTGCTCTATTTCAAATAACAGTTTCAGAGCGCTGCTATTCATGAAAGATCAAATCGACGGTACAATAGAAACAATTAAACTTCCTGTTATAGCAGTTTCTCGATCGATTCTGGATTAAACGAATATTATTGTTTACTGAAGTACCATAGATGTCCAAACATGCAACAAACAAATATTTGAATAAAAATTACAACTACGATGAAATTTCAATAAAATAAATGCTTTACATCGAGGGCTTCCCGTAAAATTCATTAGCATTAATGGAATTGTTGTTTCGTATAATTGCAAGTGGTTATTAATTTGCTATGTATTCAATGCGTCATTCAATATGCAGTGAATACGTAAATCGTTCAATACGTGATAGCAAAGAGAATCGCGTCAGAATCCAATTATATTCTTCCCATCTTTTTTAATGATTGCTTTCTGTAGAATGTATTACAATATTATTATATTGTATAGAATTTAACAAGCTATTAAAAATACACATCAAATCATTTATGTATAAGACCGAATAAAGAGCGACTTCTTACATACATTTTAATCATGTCGTAGTTATAATTGGATTTTGCCTTGAAAGTATTTATAATTTAATTCTTTGAAATGTACTTCTAAATATACAGCGTGTCTCAGAATGATCGCCAAATATTTCGTGTGCAGGTAGAACGGATTTACTAATTGTAAGTCGGAAGTTCTCTACCCATTTTGCAATTTTCGCAATAGTTAACGAGATATTAATTGCTAAATATCGCCGAATATTGGTATTGGTATATTTTCAATAATTTTTTATCCTGATACTATCAACTTTACAGAAAAATAGCAAGAGACAAAAATTGTTTATTTTCTTCTCATAGAATTGTAAAGAATCTTTTATCAATTTTTTACTGCATTTTTTTGTTGGCAACTATTTTTACCAACATGAGAAAATGCGGTATTAAAAAATTCTGAAAAAATTCTCAGAATTCTATGAGAAAAGAATAAACAATTTTTGTCTCTGCTATTTTTCTGTAAAATTGATAGTACCAGGGTAAAAAAATATTTAGAATTAATATTCGGTGATATTTAGCAATTAACATATTGTTTTTTGCGAAAATTGCAAAATGGTAGATTTTCCGACCCAATTTAGTCCGCTCTACGCACAAAATATTTGACGGTCATTGAGATCCCCTGTATATATGTATATGTATACAGATTTTTATATTCATAAACATTTTCATATACTTTTATATAATCAGCTACGACATTTTGTTTTTAGTATAAAATAAAATATTTATAAATATACTACATAAATTTATTGTAAATCTTTTACTTTCAAGAATTTATTAACTATTTAGAACATATTAATAAAAGCAAAAGAAAATATTTTATCTCTTCTTTAGCTGTCGAAATTTCTTTCTAAAACTAGTTTTCTATAAACTTTATCCGCTTAAAGTGGACAGAATAGTTCTAACTTAAAAAGTAGAGAGAAAAAGAAATTTCCTTTATATATTGGAAATAAAAATAAATCTCGCAGCAACATAAAATGCAGGTCGTATCGATTTTCTAATTTGACGCAGCATCCAGTCGCTCGTGAATCCGACAATCGATATATATGTACAATTATTAATAAGAAATTACTATTTTGAGATACATTAATTATATTTGGAAAATTCTGATGTCTGCTGTTGAAGGAACGGCGCGTGTCGCCGACGCATTTTGCGATCTCATTCTGATAATCGACAGCCGATACGTCACGAGGGATATCCGATATCAACCAATATCTCGCAAGGAAATAATGCAGGATCCATTAAAAAGACGAAATAGACAACCGTTGATTCATTCAAGAATACAGTACCGCAAAGCACAGTATGATATGGATTATTAAATACAATAATATATCTATAATAATATATCCAAAGGTATATTATATTTGCGAGGCTAAAATTATAATTTAATTATCTGAGAATTAATGAGCTTTCTAATTTTCTCTCCCAGTGTACATCGAAAACAACAATTATTATCTATCCGACTGATTAAGTTCTGTAAAATTGATTTGTTTCCAAACATGAAAACCGGTATAAGCTAAATTTAAAGCGCGAATAATTAACACTATATGACGCATCGTTTTTAATGCTTATCAAAAATTTCTGTGGATTAAAATTCGAATTAATATTTAACAATAAGTTTTCTATCGCTTGAAAAGATAATCTGATAAGTATAAAGTATTTGTGTAACAAGAGCATAAATGAGGCAATATTTTTCAATGAGAGAGAGAGAGAGAGAGAGAGAGAGAGAGAGAGAGAGAGAGAATTTAATAATCTCTCCCCTACAATATTTATTTGCGATAACTGCATGTATTTATATAACAAACAATACAAATAATCATAAGGCTATTAATTATATTATTGGAACATTCCAATGTTTAAATTTATTCCTGCCAATATATAAATAAAAATAAAGTAAAAGCTTTTCGCTTTAGTCTATTTCAGAGACATAACATATTTGAATGAGAAAATTATATCTAACGGAATTCTGACCTCCACAGTGAATTGAAAAGTGAATTAATGTTTTAACAATAGAAGGGCTGCCACAACTGAGCACAATAGGAAACAGAGGGTCTCTTACTAAACTTCTTGACATCTTCAAATGCATGCTTGAAGAAATCATTGCTTCTCTTGCAAAAGTCATCGTGCAAAATATAATATTTTCATTGCCATAGACATCTTCCTTAGAATCTGACATTTATTTTATTCTATCCTTGAACTTTTTAGAAAATATAACACATAAAGATAGAGAATAAATAAAAATCAAGGCGTTTTCCCTTGTCTCGTTTTGGAAAACGATTGTATACGAGAATGGTACAAAGCAATGCAACGACCACGCAATTCTTTGGAAAATTGCCAAGTCAAGTATAATGCTCAACGGAAAAAAGTAGATTCGACAGACCGACGAAGACCGGTATATGGAACATTCGATGAATTTATACGCAATATTCATTGATTACTCTATTCGCAATATACTCTGCCTGTCTTCCGACAATAATTTATTTCTCAATATAAAACCGAAATAAAACTACTAAAGCTATGTTGTTCTCCTCTAAAATATTAGAATATTTTCAATATGTCATAGAAAATATTTCCGAATGTAATGATGTTACTCTTTATCTATCATAAAATAGAATTAATACAAAACCGATTAAATTTATTGCCAGAAATATTTTACTCTTAAATGGAAAATTCTTAAATCTAGAATAAAATTAAACAATATTGTGGCTTGTTTCGAACTATATTATTAAGCTTATAATTAGAACTTTAAATTAATACAAATAGCATAAGAATATAAATACTATATAATATAAACAAACGTTTCGGCTTACGAAGCCTTCTTCAGTGTTAAAACGCAAAAATACAATATTAAATTAACAAACTAAATAACGAATATAATGAAATTTTTTTTTAAATCATTAGTGGTGAAATGTCAATATAAAGAAATCGAACATCAAAATATGTTAAGATTACAAAAAGATAAGAAGATTAAAATACTTCGGTCAACAAAAGACACATGGTGTCCCACGATAAAATAATTTTACTAAATTCATCGGTTGAAATCGAGAATCCAGTTTGTCGCAAACTTGCATTAAACGATTTGAGAATGCATTTATGAATGAATATTTTATATTTTGTAGAATGCGAGAAGATGTATTAAAGTAATATAATTAATTAATATAATTAATTATGAATGAGTACAGGATCAAAACATAACTCATGTTAATTTATATAAAATACTGTAATTAAAACTCTCAAACAGAGATCTGGTACATAAAAATTAGAAGTTGATTGTTTCTTGTTTAAAAATTGAGTGATGTAATGTGTAGGTTAAATAAAAGTAAGTCAATAAAATCGAATGTAAAAAGAAGTCTGTTCAAAACTATGACAATTTATGTTCGCGTATATCGTCAAGTATATTAAAATAAGAGATGTCCAATAATTCAGTATCTTTCATTAAATTTAAACCATTTTATTCTTTAATATATATCATTTCAGAAATAATTTTTTTGCGATAGTTCTTTTCAAAATCAAGAATACTAACATTTTCCCAATTAAAATTATGATTGGTTTCGGTGATATATTATATTTCGAAATTACTAAGTGTTTGGACTGGTCTAATTTTATATTATTGCGATGTTCTTTAATTCTTGTCTGTAATTGTCTCTTCGTTTGGCCAACGTAAAAAGCATCACAGTTATTACAATTTAATTTATATATGACGTTATTATTTCTATCATGTTGATTTTTATCTTTATGAACTTTAATAAATTTAGCTTGTTTAAACACCTATAGTCTATATTTTTTTAAAAATATATGAGCTTTTCACTCTAATTCTAGAATAAAATAATCTTGGACAACGATTTCATGCCAAATACTGAACGATAATAGCAAATTTTAATAAATGATTGTTTGAATAGTTCTAAATAAATATTTATTAAATGTAAACATATATTTATTTGATACAAAAACTAATTTGATTTGACAATCATTTTTTTATTCAATAAATAAATATTTATTTACTGTAAGTAAATGTTTACTTGATACTATTAAAAGAAAAATGTATTAAGATTTAATGATTTTCTTTTCAGTTTAAAGATTTATTTAAATGTAAAAATATATAAACTGAAATATATATACTATTATTTATCTCAAGATAATCAAGATTCACAATAAGTCAATCTTATTTAATTCGAAGGAGGAAAATAAAAATTATCGATTTAATCTTATTATTTTATTTTATTTTATACTGAATAAGATTGCGATAAGAATATTTTTTTATCTCGTTATCAGAAGTCCTTTCTGGGAGGGCAATTTCATGAATTTTATGTATTCTAAACGAATCCATTTCGAGAGTTATTAAACATGAATTGATAGCCCTTCCGGCTTTTCCATGTTAGAAACCGTGACAAAAAGTAATAGCAGCTATGAAGACCGAATATGAATTCCAATGTACGTTCTTACCAAGGATCTTTGGTCATGCGAGAATACTTGGAGGGGAATAAAATCGATTTTTTTCGTTGGTGGAGCAAGGATAAAATTGAAGACGATCGGATAGTCCAAAAGGGGTCTTCTCCTTTATCCTTTCCTAGTTGCTTACGTTTGTGTCACGGCCGCAATGGCCACGAGGTCATCGACCGACCCTTTCCTTAGCGATTCCTGCTATTATAGCAAGTACAAATCTGGTGGCATCAATGAGCCCTTACTTTCACTACCTATATCGTGTTAAATTATATTCAAGGCTTACTTGCTTTTCTTATCAACAACGATAAAATTAAGAAGCTAGCACAAATAATAATTTTATATTATTAGAAAATTATTCAAAATTATCTCAAAGTAATATATGTGATATTTATTAGCGTTAAAAGTATAATAATTTATTTATATAAATACAATATCATTCAATATTTGTATCTAAAAGATTTTTACAGTTGATTAATTTTCCTTCGATGTTAAAGCTTCCGGCTAGATTTTTATAGCAATTATTATTGTTATTATAAATACAAATTACGTATTTTCGTATCACTTAGTATTGTCGCCGTAAGCGTTTAATATCATCGTGCTTGCGATAAAATCAAAATGCTCGAACTATATTGCACGTCGAGTTGCACACAAACAGATAAATCTTAATTCCAGGGAAATAGAATGGTAAAATACCACGCTGTTTTCCCGCGATCCTCTTGATCGGCATTTTTTTAAATCGACAAAATGAAACGCGCGGACGGAAACGTAAACCCCAAGGCGTTTATTGCACGAACATTTATACCTCTCTCTATATCTCTCAGAGCTCAATGTGTGTAAAAATGGACCGACCAAGCGCTGGATTATTCGTGTGGAATTCCGCGGTTGTATACATCCAAAGCTTTGAGCTTTGAAATTCCTTTCTGCCGATACTGACAGCCAATTAGCGCGATGACGCGGGCGTGCGCGTGCGAGCATTCTCCTCCTCTTCCTCGCTCTTATATCTGCACGCGGAATCGGAAGCAAAGAGGATTAAGCTCACCACACGCTCTTCTCCTTCTCGATTGCCAGGTTCAAAGTTCATGATTCTGTGTCGATGTGAGTACTGTAAAACAAGGTTAAATTGCACTGCCATAAAAGTGGTAGCAGATGACACGTTTTAATGCTGCGCGAATATCAAATTTATATTTGCTAAAAGTTATCGAAAAAAAAAAAAAAGAAAAAAGAAAATATTTTAGTTACGTAATAGTTATATGTCTCAGTGCAAACTTTAAAACTTAAACGATAAAAATATCTAGAAAATTGCTGAAGATATAACGTAATATGTATAACACAGACGATTGCTCTCAACATCGAGAAGTTTTTAATCGAGATTTCTCGATACTGCGACATTCCATACTGATAACTCACGAACGAGAACTGCTACGATCGCAAAGTTATGCGATGTAATGGAAGAAAAAAGAAACTAGGTCTCTCGATTTTTAAACATTTCACCAGTATGAAAAGAATGCAATTTCCAAAAGAAAGAACGATTAAGAAGAAGAAAATTCAAATGATTTTGCTTCGAAAAATATAGGATTTTCGTTCAAAGGACAAAAAAATCCTCCCGAAAATCCTTTTTTTATTGGAAGAAAAAATATGAAAGATGAAAGATAAAGTGTGAAAAATCTACCATATGAATCCTTTAGTTAACAAGTGACATAAGTTCAAAATTAGAAAAAATGCGTTTGTTAGAAGTAGAAAGTATTAAAAATGTTTGTTTTATCTATATTAATTTAATTTACTTTTATTTTGTTTTTATGTTTATAAAAAATAAAAAATCAATTTTACATCATAAATAAAGTGACCGTAAAAGAAGCTGGACTTAAGTCACTATTCCAGATATTTTTATGAACTTTATTTACAATAACTTGATGTAAAATTGATTTTATTTTTTATAAACATAAAAACAAAATAAAAATTAATTAAATTGATAGCTAAAACAAACATTCTTAGTACTTTCTATTTCTATAACAAATGCATTTTTCCTAATTTTGGACTTTTGCTACTTGTCAACTAAGGGACTCATATAATCTGCAGATAAAGACAAATGGTGTATATATATATAGATATACATTGTGTGTGTATGTGTGTGTGTGTGTGTGTGTGTGTGTATGGTCTAGATATTTTTATCGTTTAAGTTTTAAAACACTGACGCAGATGAATGCAAATTAATTTACATATTTTCAGTGTCGATAAATAATTTAACCATTTTAATTACATATTCTTTGTTGTCACAATAATCTCATAACGTTAAAAGAATTAAATTATTTATTAATATTAAAAATAAGTAAACTAATTTGCATTCAATTGTACCAATGTTACATTAATTTTCCCAGTGAAAAACGTTATAAGTTGCTGATAACAATTCGACAAAAAATATGTTCATTTATTGTAAATCGAGATATGAGTATTTCGTATATCGCAATCACTTAAATAAAGATATAACAGAAAGAAGAATAAAAAAATAAAAACGTTAGTCTGTAGAAAATATCAATTTAAGATTTAGGTACCACAGAGAGTTAGGGAAACGTTTTACGATGTTGGTGTAATAAAAAGCATTTTAGGAAATGTGTGTGTGTGTGTGTGTGTATATATATATATAAATATTGTGTGTATATATATATATATATAAATATTGTGTGTATATATATATATATATATATAAATATTTTGTCTAGTACACACAACACGCACATGAATTCGTTTGGTTGACGTGGATATCAAATATCGGTTGGAACGACAGTAGAAGTGGCACTAACGTGGACGATACTTTATTTCCAGAATGAGAACAGTCTACGGTCCGTCCAACTCGAATCTCAATAGCGTACTATGCGAGGCAGCCAGATCGATTCTTTCGCTTGAAAAGTTAGTCTTTTATTCCAAAAGAATAACAGCGGTCTGTCTCGATCTCGACTTCTCCCTTCGCGTCGAGGCGCCTGTATTGGATATCCGCGTCTTACAAAGTACTTGGCTCATCCGAGAAAAGAAAAATATTTTCCACCACATGCGCAGCCATCGTAATCTCACGTCAAGGTGATGTCGGAAAACTAAACACGTATTCCCAGCGTTCGTATATATTTACTTTTTTCCTCTTTTATTATTTACTACGCCTCTGCCCTGCCGCCGTAATATACCTTTACATACAGCAGGGCAGTGACATACAAGTGCAATCCTAATTATTAATATATGTATGCAAATGAATGTTAAAACCAAAAAGTAAATTTTAAACGTGCAATTAATTTCATGTATAATTAATTAATATTAACAGATAGGAATGAATAAATCAGGAATAATAAGAGACTATAAATTTAGACACGCGGTTAAAATTGATATGAATTTATATCAAATAATTTGTAACATGTTGTTTGCCTCTCTGAACGAAATTCATTTATATTCATATTTGTAAAATGAGAGTTTAATATATATTTTGTATAATGTTCTAAATTCAGGGAGATTTTGCTGTAAAACTGTCAAATGCTTGCATGATTTTCGAAATTTGCAAACAATTTAATGATTGAAAAAATTTAGTCAAACGAGATTTGTTCATATAAAAAGAAAGTTGAATGATTTTGTAAAATTAAAACATTCTTTTCTAGCGAAAAAAAAACTGTTTCGTGCGAATAAAAACTCTTTGTCTATTAATGTCAACTTCTATTAAATTCAGTTTGCTATATAAATGGGATTATTCGTGTCGGATTATGCTGTGAAATAAAATTTTTTGCTGCATCCTTTTTAATCTTGTCAAATATCAACTGCTAACTCTCTCCTCACATCTTCTCTTCGTTCCATTTCTCTCCGTCTGCGGTGCCTCGCGTAAGATTAATCGGCGCTGCTTCTTATTGGTCGCTTCTGCTTATTCGTGACGAACGGCAATTATTCTCTCTTCAACGTCTCACACGGCAGAGCTAAACCTGAGCCTCGCACATACGAGTCTATCGATTTACTGGATTTCGAAGTACAGCGTACGGAGTTTTGTTTTAAATGGTGGAATCATTATCTTCTGAAAAAAATATGTAAATGAAATCGTCCATTCGACTCATTTGCAAGAAATATTCCAATTTTTTATAAAGTTCGTTTGCTTCTCTTCTTTATTCAGCGAATCGAGAAAAAATAATTTATAAAAAGCTGCAATCGCTCATGTTTGTTATATAATTAATGGATCATTACAGTATCGTTAAGTTCAATTTAAAGTTATTTTTTTAATATTTTAATCGATTGAGTGAGGAATAAAATACTCCTATGTAAAGAATATTGCAAAGAATATGCAATTTATTTTTGAATAGGCGATAGAAATAATCAATTTTACCATTTGTCTCAAAGAAATATACATATTTTCTTACACTTTAGTTATGAAGTCAATTTGACATCACATGATTAATTAAAAGTTAAGTTGCACATCTGAAAATAGCAAATATCTCGAAATTTGCTTCTAAAAATACAGATGTTGGCTTTCAACTTACAAGACTGAAAACGCCAATATTAAACAGAAACGCGACAAGATGCGATCGTTTGAAGCTTAACAGGGCAGAAGCAAGGGAAGTTTATCTTCGTTCCTGACTTGAAAGCAAACGTCGGCAACGAGTAACTAGATCCACCAGAGCGACGTGTTATCACTTCGCGCTTAGATTCGCTATCGCGCCAATTTGCACGTGAATACTTTCTCGCACGTTAGTCTCACGAATTATTCGCTCTTTCCGTTAAAATTTCCTGAAATTCGCTTCTCGTATTTCCAGTTTTGTATGACTAATGTTACCTAAGAGATATATCAGAAAATGAGAAAAAATTGAGTACCATAAGAAAACTAGAAAAAATTAAAAACGAACAAAAAATAAAAAAAAAAGATTAAAGAATATAAATTATTAACATGTTACTTCTTGTTTTTCACGTTTTTTAGCTTATATTTTATCTTAATTCAATATTATTAAATTCGTTATCAATGAATAATAGATTCATAGAATGTTCATTTACACGGAAAGGACATTTTATTTTAAAATATCTAAAAATTTAACTAGATACAGATGATAATTTTATACAGAAAATAATTTTAGTTAGACTATCAAAATAATTTTATTGGACTATCAAAATAATTATGTAGAACGCTAAAGCTAGTTGCTAAAATATCAAACTGTTTGCAGCATTAAGTTTAAGCGTCTTATATATATAATTATTTCGATAATTCAAAAAAATTATTTTTTAGATCCTTCTAGATCAGTTTATATTTTTAGATATTTCAAAATTACTCTCCTCATGTACACTTTAATTTTAATGAGATTCATAGTTCTATTTAAAAGTTGGAAAATCGCCACAATTGTGCCAATAATTTCATTTAGAAAAGAAACGATCGATATTCACACAAAATCTATCACTATAAAGCACATTTATTTTGGGATACTATATATATATATATATATATGAGCCGAGGCGAATTGGGGTTGACTTCTTTTTAGGATGGTGAGATTATCTTCGATGTATTTCTTGTTGTACGTATACATACACATGCATCGGTTATCTCAAGGCAGCCAGATCACCCCACGCGGGTTGCGTTAAAAAAAAAAAAGGCATCTAAAGTAAACATTCCAATAATCACGTATGTCACTGAAAGGAAAGATTGGCTGTGAATGTGGTATAGCATTTAAAAATGGTGCTATAACCAAAAATTAATTGCAGTCAATTAAAAACGCTATATTTTATCATCTAAATTGTTGCAGCCAATCTTTTGTTTCAGTGTATGTCAAGAATATTAGAAGTATTTACACAAAAAGTATTTACACTTTATTTGTTTATATTATTAATCTCAAATGCTTTTTTAAATATAGTATATTATAATTTAATTGTAATCTTTAAATACAATTAGACTATAATATTGTATAATAAAAACAGCATTTTTAAGATTAAACACACATGAGTAAAAGAGGCCATATTCGGTCAAAGCGATTCTTCGTACTCAATCACATTTCTTTTATGAATTTATAATTTACAATTTCCAATTTTGAAATTAATAATGAATTTTGTGTATAAGTATCTGAACATGTCCGGTCACTGGGACATTTACCTTAACGGGAAAAGGAAGTCTAACCCCAACCAATAAATGTGCGCGGCTTCAAGCGTCACTCCATCACCTATATCCTATCAAATGAAAAACTTCCCCTCGTTGCATTAGTATACTTTAGGCAGCCACGATACTTTTGCACGTGCACCCCACGCTCCGTATTACGCGTAAATTTTCGCGTGACCGCGCACACGAATGGCCGCATCATCCGCGGCGACTCTCATGCCGGGCTGTTATCCAACGCGCGAAAGCAAATACCCTTGTAAATACGCTTGCAGGGTGCAAAGGGACCAGGGAGTGCCCAAGCACTCGGTAAAAAGGCACGTGTCGCTTATTTTCGCTCACGCCACGTTCGCCCCGTTTCTAACCGCTGCATTACTCTGCATAATCTCGTAATATTGAGGAACTTAACGGAACGCGAGATGCACGTCGAAACCGACGCTCTGCGCAAAAAAATGTTTAACGATCTTCCATTTACGGAATAAAAATTGCCCGAAATCTGTTTTGTACACACGATCAAATAACTCTGTTCGGTTTTAATATCTGCGATATATTGGTCGCGCTCGAACACTTTATTTAAATAATATCAAATACGATCAAAATATACATCGATGAATTTATACGCTGTTGGAAAAACGCATTAAAAGAGAATTAACGATTAAAAAAACTGCAGTGTTTTGAACAAATTGGATTAAAAAATAATTAATTTGTGGATTTCGTTTATTCCGTTTTTGCAATCTAATATTATATACTATTTACTTTTAATTAACTTTGAGCACTTTGAGAAAGAATAATTTTACTAAAATATCTAAAAATTTACCTAAATACAAATCTGAAAATAACTTAATTTGTTAGATCAAAATAATGATCTAGAAATTTTAAGTGCTACAAAAAATTTTGACATTCTAGCAATCAACTTGAGCGTCCTACATAATATTTTCAAAGTCGAACAAAATTATTTTCAGACTTGTATCTAATTAAATTTTTAAATGCTTTAGCAACTATTCTTTTCGTCTTTGTTCAATCAACTCTTTATCTTTTTCTAGTTTTAAGCATTAGAAAAAGATGAGAAGACCAGATTAAAAGAGAGAGATTAAAGTTAATCTACATTGGTAGAAACGGGAATGAGAAAAAAATTCTGATTGAAAATAAACGAACCAGAAGATTTCTGATTACACTAAAACTGTATAATCAAAATTCTGATTATCTCAATTAGAATTATTAATATAATAGACTTAACAAATAAATTTTGATTTGCTCATTTTCGACCAGGTTAATGCAATCAGACTCTTTTTCCAGTGCAGAAGGTCACTTCGTGTTAGATCTTCTCGACTAATGCAGAATGGCTAAACGTAATCAGCATTACCACGGGAAGGAAAACCACCTGTACGTTAGGGAATTGTTAAACTCCCCTTTTTTTGCTCCTTTTAACTTTCGACCTTTTAGCACCGCCACTAAACCCTCCTTTTGGGGGAAGCCGAAGAGTCGGAGGGGCGACTCGACTATTTTCGAGCGAATAAGAACGGGGTTCTTAATCCTATAATACATACGCCATGTGATATTAGAACAAAAGCAATGTGCGAAAAATAGTCGAGTTGAAACGCCTCATATATACTTTGTTGCACACAATATGTGGCTCGAGTACACGAGTGCAGGGTGTTATTTTATGAACGATTTTTTTACAAACG
This sequence comes from Atta colombica, assembly GCF_001594045.1. Taxonomy (NCBI): domain Eukaryota; kingdom Metazoa; phylum Arthropoda; class Insecta; order Hymenoptera; family Formicidae; genus Atta; species Atta colombica. Next base: position 2,443,193 of record NW_017259291.1, on the reverse strand, counting down.
AAGATGTTAACAGAGGGAGCAAGAACACAGTCAGACACTGGCTGTGCTCGCTTTGGCGCTCACAATGCCTTAAGTGTTTCATCGTTTCATCCTTGTTGTTTATTAAATATTAAAGGACAATTTATGCTCATAAGCACTGTGAGCGCCAAAGCGAACGCAGCCACTGTGTAACATAGTGAATCATTTCATTCTTGTTTAACAAACATCAACAAGAATGTAATGGATTCACTATATTACATTGTGTCTGATTGTGTTTGACTGTGTTTGCCTTGCTAGAAAACACCCAGAATTGTGTCTCGTCTATGTCGCGATAAAATGCCTTCAATGCTTTTCAATTTTCTCAATTTTCGAACTTCCGATAAGTCCACGGAGAATTCTCTTCGTAATTAAATTCCTTAAATAAATTTTGAGATGCTCGTGACACGAATTTCGTGTTACCGATTTCCAAATCGTTTCAGAGAATATATATTTCTTCATTGATAATTCCTCCAACATTATCGTAGCAAGTTTATTTGCGTAAGAAAATTATTCTTTACATAAGTGTGTGTAACGCGACTTGAGTCATCCGCCTGGGGAATCTGCTTTCCTGAATTTATGCGATTCTCTTTCTCTTCCTCTCTTTCCCTTCATTTGGATCCTTTGCGTAGCAATTTGTCGAATAAGACTCTTCTGGGACTACACCAACTAATGATGTTACAAGAAAACGTAGTACGGTGGAGCACAAGTTTCCGAATAACACGTTTAGTCCTGAGAAAGCTCATTACCGGCCGCGATCGTCTAATCACGGGAAGAAGAGCGAGTAGAAGAAAGTGCTAGAGGTACTACAGAATTAAACATGAATCGCCTTGAATCATTTGAAGAAGCAAGGAAACTTCGATCAAGGTCATCTCTCCTTATCTAAGAGGAAAAAAATTAGCAACGTATATAGTTTGCGAAACGCTTTACTGCACTGAGAAAAATATCTGGAAATAAAATGGACCAAAAGATTCTGATTATATCAAAATTCTGGTTTGTCCATTGAAACTAGAATTAGATTTAACAAGAAAATTCTGATTCGTCTGATTTTCAACTGAGTAAATTTCATTAATCAGACATTTATTTCAGTGTAGATAATCCAAAAAATTCATATTAAATACTTATTTTTTATTATTCCCCAAAATATTTCCCTACAAATATTTTTTTAATACAATCTAAATAATAATTTTTAAATCAAGTTAAAATGTCAAAATGACATTATAAGTATTATTGTAGTTATTTCTAAACTGCAATTTCCCATAAAATCGAAATAATAATAAACATATCAAAATTAAAATATCAAAATAGTAAATTTATATAAAAAAAAGAATTAAATAGGATAACGAATATTGAAAAGATTTCTTTTTTACACAATTCTCATCAAAATTGCGAATATCGCGGAAGTACAGAAATCACAAGTGAATTAACGTATTTTCTTTCTTGCGTTTCTTCTCTCCTTTTTGTCGCATTAATTCGGTCTGTCAAGGCGGTGTATCGTATGCATCGCAACTTTCGCGTGTAACACGCGAAAGGTCGCGAGCTTTAACTGCGCTTCAAAGCTTTAAAAACTGCGATTTGCCGATTTCCACCGACCTCCAGATTTATTGCTTTAAATATATTTTAACGAGTCACGGATGAATTAAAATTGACGTTTAAAAACTTCTGTCTCGATTTTTTTATGAACAGTAACAAAACACGCGCATTATATAAGTGATGTTTTCATCATTGAAGCTTATGCGATTATACGAGCTGCAACGCATATAAGTCATGCCGAGGATTAATATAAAAAAAATGAGCATAAATTGTCATTCAAATAATTATAAAAAATAACTTTCAAAAGCTGAAGTTAAAGTTAAAATAACGGCAAAGTTAATCTCTGCGTCGACACGTCAGCTGTTGCGTGGCAACAGGTGGTACTTTGTGCAAATAAAAAAAAAATAATAAAAGCATAATCAGTTGCAATGGCCTTTCGTATATTAAAATATAATTCTTTATTGTAAAAGGGATTTTATGATAAAAAGTAAAAAAAAAAAAAGACAATTTAAATACTTGTATATGTGACATTGTAAAATTATTAGAAAATGTAGATATTTATGCGAATATAAGCTTTTTTTTTATACTTGCGTAACTTTTATCGACAATTTCTTCTTCCTTTTGAAATTCCTCTACTGCGACACGATTAAACAATATTTATTTAATCCCTTTAAAGGCTTTACCGCTTGTTGGAGCACCTATGTACTGCGATCGCCATTTTCACTTCTTTGCCATTAAACGGTTGTTTTACTCGTTTAAGTATAATGAAAACAAAGAAAAATTTAATTTCTATCCTTTCTCTTTTCTTACTTCTTGTCACAGTTGTCAACGCCATAATTAGATAGACGGAAAAATGCATTTAAAATTTTTCTCATTTAACATCGTTTTTAATTTCCATTGTCACAAGATATGTCGTAAATCACAAAAGTATTATAACACTTCGCGTGTTGGCGCCATTGAAATTCGACCACGTTGAAATTGTAACAATTCCGATCTCTATTTTCATACGCCGTGGGCGAACGTCAAAGGATTTCGCATCTTCAATATACATCCCCTTTAAAAAATATCCTAGATAGAACAAGACCAACGTTGCTGGAAAGAAAAGCAAGCAGGGGAGAAAGAACTCCACCCTCCAAATGCCGAATGTAGGAAGGGCGAAGAGACACACACACATACACGCGCATATACTCAATCTCAATCTCTCTCTCTCTCTCTCTCTCTCTCTCTCTCTCTCTCTCTCTCTTTCTCTCGTTAAATATCACGAAGAACCTTTTCCAACAGGGACTTTCTAGGACAAAACGAAGCGTCGGCCGTTTGCGATGGATATTGCGAGTCGGTCGAGTGCGAGTTACGCTATGGGGAATGCCATTGTTTCCTTCTCAAAGGGAAGGTGAACACGAAATACGAAGATACAGGGAAGATATGGAATGGAGAGAATCGGAATTATGATTAAATTTTCGACTACTCGTGGAGCGGCAAATATTATCCTTGAGTCGAGATAAGACGCTTTACATTTGCACTAAATGTGTCTGCGCGATAAGATATTCCAGTATGTACATTCATGCTAAATGCGACGTCTGATATTCACCTCGCATTGATGTTGATACGATTCTCGTTCATCAAATAAATGTCATTCGATTAGTTTTGTTCGAACAAATTCGAAAAAAATTCAATTTTCTTTAACTCTCATATAAAATATTTGAAGACAAGCTAATTTTCAATAAGCTAATTTTCAGTGATAAGTTTATTATATACTTTACGGTATATATCTATTGCATAAACTATTATTATAAAA
>NW_017259291.1:2431320-2439750 GCF_001594045.1 Atta colombica | reverse complement strand
TTATTATAATAAATTTATTATTACAATATAAAAAATTGTGTGCCATGGCACACAAAAACCTAAGCAGTAAGCGAATCATAGTAGAGGATAAATAAAATAATAGCGTAAGCACACTGAAAGAAAGATTGGCTGCGTTCAACAGAGAAAAACAGTTTTGCAACTGTTGTAAAATTCTTGAATATAATTGGTCTATACATATAGATTCAAATCCATGAGAAACTAAGGGCAAGATCAATCATATTTTAACAGTTGTAAAACTGCTTTTATTTTTAACAGTTATAAAACTGCTTTTTTCTGCTGAACGCAGCCATAGACTGAATATAGTATTTTTAATTAATTGCAGCAGCCAATTTTTGGTTGTGTTAGCCTATCGAAATCCTATACTGATATTGCGGATAAGGTAATACAATCACAAATTGGCTGTTGTAACTAATTAAAAATGCTATGCCATATTTTACAATCTAATTTGCTGCAGCAGTCAATCTTTTTTTTCAGTGCAATAGCAAATCAAATATTGATTTATTTATGTTTTTCTATATTCCATGACTTTAAATAAAAATCAATCAACAGAAAATTTTAACATATATTTCTTTTCATGATAGAGATATTTAATACAAGAATGAATTAAAGCTCCTGTTATTCATATGCAAAGTCCATAAATCCGCTTAAAACTAACTTTGTAAAAGTATCGGATATAATTAAAGAAGACACTGTTAACGGTACTTTTTTTTATCTGGATTTGGAATTCATTAATATTATCGTATTTGCTGTATTGTAAAACAAAGGGAAAGTTGGAATGGAAAATGTTCCCTTTTCAAAAAGAAAAACGAACGGAAAATAATTCGGCGAAAAGATATTTATTTTTCTCGCATCGAATTTTCTTATTGCGTTCCTGCACAATCCACATATCCCGCTTTTATAGGAGATTTAATTAAATCACGTAACGGCAGCTGTAAAATAAAGAAATAAAATTTCATTTCGAATATGGGTTTCGCGCGGAGAACATTGCCAGTAAAAATCCTTTGTTGAATATCTGTGCATGCCTGGTGTAATAATAACTGCGCCTCGCGGTCCAATTAATCTCACTGTTTTTCAACGGGAAGAACTGTCCGTATAACGTAAAGCACGATAACGATGATTAGGTATGCCGCGAATAGGCAGCTGTAACACAACAAACTTCAAAAGTTGCCTCGCGTTCAGAAAAGTTGTTCGGTTGCAAGTTGGCGAATATCGCGTTGTAAGAACGTAACGGTATCATTATTCTTATATACATCTCGACTTTTATTATTCTTTCTTAATTTCATCACGACGCGACGTGAAATTTTATCTAACGTTTCGTCGCGGGATCTTGTTTGCTGATAGAAATTCGCAGTACCTCGTTGGTATATTATTTTAATTTTAATAATTGCAAGGAGAGAAAGAGAGAGGCGATGTAAAAGGTGAATTCTTGACGTATCATGTTTTTAGGTCAGATGAAAAACGCTCGAACCTTGACACAAATTCATGTACTCTGAAAACTCGCTCTTATTCCGTGGGCAAGATAAAAGTCGTATCATGTGAAACTTATCTTCATTGCGCCATAGTTATGTAAGTTGCATAAGTGCACTCAACTTTATATCAAATATTAAGTATTTCCATTCAATTTCAGTAATATCTTTTTATATGTATATTCGCAGACTTTAATAAAAATTTTTTTTAGACTCATAATCTTCCTTTAAAACGGAAATAACAACGCCATTAAGCTACTAACGCCAGTATTTAAGCTACACCAGCCGCGAGGAGAATGGGAATAATTAAAAGCCCGCATATAATTCGCGAACGGGGAGTTGCAGTTGCGCGCACTTCGCACGCTGGGAAATTTGTTCCGCGGGACGTGCTCAATCGGGAATACGAGTTTTCAAGAACAATTCACGGAACGCGTACGTTTCAGTCCAAAACAGACGCGTGTTGCACGCGCGCGCAAATTTGCATGCGAGAGCAAGGGCGAGTGGAGAGGTTGCAGAGAGAGAGAGAGAGAGAGAGTGAGAGAGAGAGAGGGGGGGGGGAAGGAGGGAGATGTAAAAGCGTCGTAACAATTATCGGGAGGCATCACCCGCGCGCGCGCGCGCGCGCACTTCGGCGTTGCACTCAGACGTAAAAGCTTACAATGCATATCGCCGTGTTACAGCACCGCCGGGCCGCTTTATCATGTAAATGAACCGTCAACCACGAAGAATGACGATAAATCCTAAAGACGAGTGATATAGAGCGTTATAAACGCTCGACGGTGCCAACCGCGGCGTATTGCCGCGCCCGTGGTTAATAAATAACGCAATTTTGCGATTTTCGTCATGCGTTCTCCGTGTATTTGCGCAAGATATCGATATTTCGAAATTGAAATTAACAGTGCCGCTCCTTCGAATCTCATGTGCGCATAAACAAACGCATTTTATATCATAGTATTCTTTTTTTTAACATACAGACTGCGAAGTGACATTAATTACGTTGCTTTTAAAACGACGATTTAATATAGGATGTTTTAAAAAAAAATGTAATGTGAAAAAATTAATATGAAAAGACATGCAAAGTAAAGTCATCACTGGTGTATGAAAATTTTATACATCATTATTTTGTGATAACAGATTTTTTAAAATTACTATTACGTATTTTTTTCTTCGCGTTGAACTTGTAAATTAAAAAATAAAAATAAAAAATGATAATAAACTATATTAATTATAAATTAAATTTATTAACAATGTTTTAATTACGAAAGATTGAAAGAGGTTCTTGTCGTAAAACTAATGGTTGAAGGAAAGCGAAGAAAACTTTATTATTCATTTAATTTCAAGCGCACTTTACTCTAACGGAGTTTTAATTCCACGTTTACTTACCAAGGAATTTAATATCATAAATTACGAAGTCGTAATAAATAATGACCTCGCTCGAAAATTCTTCCATAAGAATTTTCATCTTGGATTTAAATAGCATATCTGGCCTTCACATTTTGTAGCATTGTAGCGCGAGTTTATCCTGTATAAATAACGCGATATCAATGAAAACACGAGACGAGGATGCAGTTGTTGATAACAAGTTTACGATCGTCGTATCGTTTCAACGCTGTTTCTTCGCGTAAAGCCGGGATTATGGAAGAAATATCACACTATGTCGTACGTAATAACTAAATATTGTTCAGCTGTCGATTTTTTCCCGAAAAATCGACGAAATTCGACTCGGCCAACGAATCGATATGCGCGAGTGATGCAATTACTCACGCGATCTCTCTCGTCGATTCATTCAATTAAAATACATTTTAACCGTGGCGCGCCGATCCTGCGCACTTGCGTTATTTTTCCGTGGGAGAGAAAAGGAGTTTTCCCAAGCACGTCGGTCGAATCCCACTCACTGACGATGGTTTCCGACACGAGGGGAACAGCAGGGTAAAAGAGGGAAAAGAATACGAGGGTGAAAGCCAACACGAAAAGGTCGGCCGTCAAAAGCCAGAGTTGCATCCCCTTTAAGCCTATGGAAGATCGTGTGCGTGTGTGTTCGTTCGTCGTACGTGTTTGCGCGTGTTTGTATGTGTATGCGTGTGCTCGTATATATTCATCGTGTGAATACGTGTTTATGTTCGTGTGGATTATATGTGTATTTGCGCATGTATGTGCATGTATTTTGTATATGCGATACATACGCGCGTTCTCAAGAGCTTATAATAAGAACGCGAACGACGGAATTGTATTTTGATGCGACCTGCGCGACTTTACCGACGCAACGCCGCGTTGATTAGATAGCACGGATAATCGTAACGATGGAGTGAACTTGGGTAAAATGGCCATCTTTAAAATGCAAAAAACATACTTGAATTTTGTTATCTTATTAGTATTATATTAGTATATCTTTTCCTTATGATAGTTTACCATGCACTTTTAACGCTCAATTAACTCGATGCAAAAACCCGTTACATATGAATGTTACATGGAATGTTATATGAATGTTACAATCCTTTGCATGAATTGTGGCAAAGCGAGATACGAGAGAAATTTACAGTCCAAGAATGAAAAACAACAATTGAATCTTTTTATTTTCGCGTTTGTAACAATAAACATTTTTAATACTCACATTACTTTGCATTCTAGTCTCTATCTAACGTATTAGATGTCTGTGAATATTTTAATTTTAAAAAAGCACTTCTCTCAGGAAAACAAATGTAATATAATAGCCAGGAAGAATTATTATAAAAATCCAAGGAAAATTTTTATTTTTAGTGGACTCTATATTATCTCTTTAAATATCATTCATATATTTCTACCATACTTTTTATAATATAATTTTTATAATTGTATAGCGATGGACGCCACAAGGTATACACGGGTACTTGGAAAATAATGAAAAACAGGTTGTACAAAGTTTCGTAATTAAATATGTCGGGGGGCTCAGTTAAAAGGTATTAGTTTCACCGTGAATGTTTGATGCACGTTTCGCAATTACAGCGTTGTTCTTTGATGCAGTTTGCGGGCGACTGCAGTCTCGTATACAATCTCACGTCGCCGATTGGCCTTTGTAACGTAACGTAACGAGGCGTAATGCAGTGCACGAAAACGTAATCAACGCGGGACAAACATCGTAATACCCATGTAACTCCGACGTACAATTTAAATCAGCGAGGACAACCCCGGCGTCCCCTGCGTTTATACTTGCTTGATAATGAACTAACTAGCGCACGTTCTATGCCCGATTAGTTATTATCGATACGTAACAGTCGCATACACGATATTGCATCGTGCACTTTGTAACGATGAAGTATCTCAACATTGTAACCATGCTTGTTGAAAGCAATTACTCAATACGATTACGTTTCGGTTAATTATTTCAACGGCAATAATCACGCGTAGGGGCCATTATACCAACCGCTAGCGAGTATAATAATTTATTATTTGCATTGTGATAATAATATGGAAGAATTAAACTATTGCTCGTTATCCATTTAATTGGCTATCCCGCAAATTTTACATACTAATTTTCTACCTGTCGTATAAAATATTTAATTTAATTTAAATTTAATTGATATAATAATATATATCCTTAATTCGGAAATGTAAATGTTCTAGTTCTAATTATATTTTATGCATGCAGCGAATTAAAGAAATTATTAATATTAGTATCTATTTATATAAATTTATATATCATAAAATGTATATATTATACATTTTTATTATTTTTTTAAATAATTTATTATCTTCATTGTATTTATATGAATATATTGAAGTAATAGCAAAAGTTATAATGTAAAAATAAAATTATCTTTTGTTTTTACATTATAAATTTTGCTATTATTTATACTTATATAAATACAATAAAGATAATACATTTATCAATACAATATATTAATCAATATATTAAAAATTTTCCCGACTGATTTATCGTTTACTAAATTTAGCCTTTCTTGCAAGTATTACTTTTTCTATCAAATGAAATCATTCTTTTTAAAAACATGAAAATATAATGAGAATTATCACGTGCAAAATATCGCTCAATTTTCAATGTAGATTACATATACCTGTCACAACCGCAATGTTATCGATGCAACATCGACGCGATAACTATAATTAATTACTCTCGAGGCTCACCATGGCCCTAGTTCGCGTGTTAAATAATCCAAATATTACAGCATTTTACAACGGACGACTATTTAGCCTATTCGATCGATCGTACATGTTTTACGTCGCGTTTGTCACTCACAATTCATATTTCATGTGCTTGTTCATCGCATGTGCGACGTACGTCTTTCTCCGACATGGTCCTATGGATCGAACTCGAATCTCTACCAAAAAGATCCCAAAAATATAAATCGCGCCTGCAAACAACTGTCAAACTGTGAGATAGATTACTTTCTTTTCTGCAGAACGTATATCGTGTCCTGAAAGCAAGATTGTATTAACCGGAAAAAAGTGAGCTTTTCAAGGGACAAGGTTTCAAAAAATTTTAGTCTAATATTTAATCTAATATTTTCTCACATGGCTAAATCATTTTTATTTGATTCGTAAACAATTATATTCTTTGTTGTATCAATTTCTTGATTGCTATAGTGTTATTTTATAAAAAGAAATGTAAGTCACGCGTGAAATAAAATTGTAGCATTTTTCCAGGCCATAAACCAGATAAAAAGCATTTATACGAGCGTAAAAATATAAAATTGATTTTTCTTTTTCGGCTATGACAGTCTTCTTCCGGAGCGCGATTTATATGCGCGAGCCATGATATTTATTTTCGCTGGTAAATTACGATAAGCGACACTCGAGTCACGATAAGCGTTCTATCATCGCGAATATTGATTGACATTGACGTGAGTTTGTAATAAATAAATCGTATCAGATGATTTATAATGAATCCGAAAAATGGATGTAAAAAATCACGCGCACACGCATGTGTATTCACTGTTAGAAATTAGATCTGATAATTATAGAATTCGCGATATAACTGGTATCAATAAATCGATAGTAATTAATATTACATTATAATTAGTGATATTTATTATAGGTAAATATTATGTTAGATACATAATCTTCTCATATTTGTTTTGACAATAAATTAACTTTTACCGTTACAAGGTTATTATTTAAATATACTAGAAAATATCGCTTTTATATTTACATTTAAGTAAACAAATTTATATGTGATATCATAAAAATACAGAATTTTTGTTTAATTGAAATAAAATAAAAACGATTCAAGGAAAAATTAATTAATAATTCAATTCTATTTAAATTGAAACGTAACTGTCGATATTAAGTTTATTTTATACATTTTCTCAATATTGAATTATTTTATGCCATTATATCATTAGACGCAGGAGGCATTAACTACGGTTATTCCTGACAGTGGCGTTTCACCCTCCGAAAATGTCCATAGCAATTGTTCGGCGTCGTGTTTGCCTCTGCATTCGTCGTCCCGTCACGAAAGCCCAGAGACCCAGAACATTTCGTGCACCGTATATAACTACCCTCTACTGCGAGTCACTCTAGCCCAACCCCTCGGTAATCCAACTGGAAACACATGGCGTCATCGTATTCGACCGCCTGGCATATGCAACGAAATGCCTCGCGTTCGAATGAGAGCAAAAATCATCAAACCAATCCACGAGTTCGAAGTGTGTACGATGATATATAACGATTTATATACAGTTATATATCTATTATATTGTTCTGTATAAAGTGAATTTCAAGAATACTAATTTTATGAAATGCTCTTATAAAATAAGTATGATATGATTTAGAATTCTCCGTTACATTAAATTCTATATTGTGTTGAAATGGCACAACTCGTTTTTAAAGGTTATACGCTACAAGTTTTATGAAAAATTAAATAGAAAGGTATCGACGGCTTATTTATTCTGCGAATGATATGTATTTTATGACAGACGTTTAACGTCGTTCAATTATCCCATAAATAGATGAAAATTATAAGTTATAAGGGTAAAAGAAAGAGGGACATTACAGGCAAAATGAAATTTATGAAATCGAACAGGAGAAATCTATTGAATTTTTAAAGTTTTCGATCAAAGCCTGCTTTTCCGTTGAGCTCATTAGGTGCCCTGACCCTTCACGCTCGTGGATTAGATGATTATATTATTATGATTAGAAGCTCCCTTTTGCAGCCCTGCTGTGGGTCGTTACGTTTTTAGAAGCTGTGGCCATAATGCTTCGTCAGCATTGTAAACATAGGAGTTTCTCCTTTCTGTCGGATGTACTTTCTGTGATGACTTTCGAAGGACAACTCGAGTAACTTACTTCATTCGAAATTTATCATCGTCCATAATTTTTCAGACAGCGTTATTTGCAGGATTTTTCCTGCATGAAACATACTTTCTTAAACTCAAACTGCTTCACATTTTAGGATTCTGTTCCGATTTGGATTCTGCAAGGATCTCAGATTTGCAGGAGAAACATCGTTTTTTCTCTGTTTCTATATACAGTGAGAGCAGAAAGTATTCGTACAAGGAAATTTTTTTATAAAAAAGGTCTTTTTTTTGTAAAAAATAAACATTAATTAACAATTTTATACAATGAACATATTCTGTTCTAACAAACGAGCTTCGCATTCTTAATTTTGGAAGCTTTTTCATTTCTCGATTGTACGAATACTTTTTCAGCATCTAAATAGAATTTTTTATTTTCGCTTATTTCCAGATGATATATTTTCTATAATTGAGGGGACGGAATAAAGGTCTAATTATAAAATCTTGTTATTAATAAAAATTAAAATAACTTGCTTTTTTATTATACACAAATACAGTATCAAATGAATTTAATGTAATGTCTTTAAGAAGTTACACGTTACAATACTTTTCCGATCAATATTACATGAAAAAGCTAATTGCCGGAAAAGGGAAATTGTGCCTTAGAATTGTGCCTTTATTCCACTCATCCCTTCAATTAATACACATCTTTTTTG
>NW_017259291.1:2430607-2431220 GCF_001594045.1 Atta colombica | reverse complement strand
ATATATATATATAATTTTAAGAAACATACAGTCTGTTTTATTCTTTATGAATAAATTGTTAATTACTCAGCAAGAAATGAATGTTTATATTAATTAAACGTCGAATCAACATCGAATTGGTGTTGAAATCATCGTATCGATATCGTTATCAATTTGACTCAATTCTGCTGGATAATATTTATTTAAAAAAAAATTTTTTTTTTTAATATTTTCTCTGTACGAATACTTTTTGCACTCTCTGTATATGTATATTTAACTGCGCAACTCTTTCAGTCGTGTAAAAAGCTTCAATATTTATTAAGTTTATTACGAAATGATTAAAATATATGATTAAAATTAAAATATAATGCTCTGGTATTTTGTCATTAATTAGAACGACATTTTCATATTGCAAAATTCAAAGAAAAACTATTTTTGGAATATTCAAAATGTCAAAGATAATTTTAAATTTTATTTTAGTTAAGAAGGCCATTTTACTATTTCCTTTATTCTTGGTTATTAATACAGTTGTTTCGTAATGCTGTTAGGTAATCTTATCAATGTGCTTCTATTTTTACGGAGGTAGATAGCGACGTTGTAAACTACATGCCGCGTAGCTCGACGTAACCAAGAA
>NW_017259291.1:2422115-2430507 GCF_001594045.1 Atta colombica | reverse complement strand
TCTCTCTCTCTCTCTCTCTCTCTCTCTCTCTCTCTCTCTCTCTCTCTCTCTCTCTCTCTTCTGGATTTCGATCGCGTGGAGAGTAAAAGTAATGAAATTTTTTGAAGTTTCCTTTGATTTGTCCCTTTGCCGACATGAGTTTTAACGGATGTGAAAATGAGATCTTCGTCTTTGAACTTTTTGCCAGGAAGTTTCAAGAAAGATGCTCTCACACGTATTATCCATCCGCACTCAATCCCCTCTCGCCTCCCCAGTTCCTTTCACCCTCATTCTTTTGCTCATTCGCGCTCTCTCCTCTCAACTTAATCGAAGAGAAGTGAAGAGATGCCCCAAAGACGGCGTATCGATGAAGAATCCTTCCTGGATGCTTTCAAATATCTTCTTAAAGCAATCGTCCACGAAATTGAACCGGCATGAGTCTAATGTAAGACGCAAAATCAATATTATCATTCCAATACGATAATACTCTACTTTCATTCGTTTGACGTTTCATTCGTTTATTTGTCATTCTGATTTTTGTACTATTAGACAGACATTTAATACATTGATAAACGATCGTGGATTTTCATTTTTTGCAATTGTAATCGAGTTCAAAATGTGTGAATAAAATAAATTGATCATAAAATATCTTATATTTAGTAATTTATGTTAAAGATCTGCTATAAATAGGTAATATAAGGAGATGATTATCGGAGCTGAATATTTATTAGCTTTGAATAAATTCCAAGAGCAAGTAATCAGTTTATAACACAAAAGTGCATGAATTTAAATAATTTGGCATTTACAATGTATACTCTTAATTTTTCATTATTATTATCGCCAGTAAAAATAACTCTCATTCCCTCAAAATACAATTTCATTATTCATTATCTGTTTAAATTTAGATTTAATTTTGATAAAATTCTAATTCTGTCGTTAAATAATTAAGTAGGATACGATAAAATTTTCCAGAACAAATCAAATTCGAGTTCTCTCTTGAAAATATTTTTGCTCGTATCGCTACAAGTAAAGGAAGGTCCATAGAAAGCAATTTCGATTGAATATTCAATACACATCTGAAAATACGGATTCAATGTTGACTGACTGATATACAGAAACAGATATCAATCTCAAGTAAAATCGACTGCTGGCTTTCCATTGCTGTTACATGCTGAATACAGAAGGCACATATCTTCTAACTATTTAAACACAGAAATTCAAGAAAATGTAAACATTCACTTTAAAAAAATAATAAAGAGAAACTAGAAAACCATGCATTATTAGAAATTCAATATTCTCTTCGAATACAAAAGAGAAATAATATTAACTCTCCTCTCTCATATGTATCTGTAGATACATATATTTTTATTTATTTATTTTATTTATTTTAGGCATTTTGGATCTTTTTTGTCCAACTCAAACTTTTTTACCGTTTAGGCTTTCAAAAAACCTAAAAAAATTCAGAATTATTTTTCAACATCTCTATTACTCTTTATTGTATATATATTACCAAATAGTTATTTAATTCAAATATTAAAATCATTATTTAATAAAAATTGAAATTTGGGCCAAGAAATTTGAAAGTAAAATTTCGCTTGGGTAAAAAAAATTAAGATTCAAGGTGCGTACGAAGGGGTTAAGGATCTATTTTCAATATATGCTGGGTAGAACATTCTACGTCGTCAGTCAAAAATAAAATTAAAGAAAGATAATAAAAAATGCGGCAATCAGGATTTTTCTATATATATCATTGGACTGCTCGACGGGAGCGGCTGTACATCCGCTTGCTTCAGAATTTTTTGTATTGACCAAACAAGACCGGTATCGGCTGTTTGTAAGGCGCGAAGACGAAAAAGTGTTCGGTTTCGAAGAAATCAGAAGTTGCTACGTGACGCGTGCGAAATACGAGCGTGGATGTGTGTACATGTATGCAATTCTTTCTGAATATTTATGATGTCGAAACTCGGGGCTACCGTGATGGTGATCTCAAGCGAGGTGGAAGGACGGAATATCATTTGAAGAAGTAAAAAACGGCAGCGTTGCTGCTTATTCATCATCGTAATTGAAACGACTCTCAAATATAAAATTCGTTTGCGTAACAAACAAAAAACCATTTCTCGTATCGTACCTAACGCTCAAATACGTAAGGTTCTAATATTAAAAAGGCAGAAGTGAATCTTGAGAATAGAAAAAAAGAAAAGTTTCCTTGCACGCACATGTCGACATTGTACGTATTACATCATACGTACTTTCATTAAGAGAGATTACAAAACATGTACGTTAGAATCCCTTAAGAAAATAAAATGCTCTTGCAGTCCTTAATGACAATCCAGAATGACAAATTGAAAATATAATCCTAACATGAAACTATTGTTGTCAAAAGAAAGAACTGCAATTCATATGTAGATATATTTCCTTAACAGCATTTTTCACTGTCGCATTTGGAATTATATAATCGAAATAAAAATTTATTTACTTTTTCAAAAAACATAATTACAATCGGTTTTTTTTTTTCAAAAATACAATATCGTTTTTTTATGTATACAATGAGAGAATTAAAATTCTTTAATTAAATATATTTCAATCATTTATAATAAACAAATTTATATTTCATTAATTTATTTATGATTGAAATAACAGTTCGTAGAAATAATATTACTGCAATGTGTGTAACGAGTTTTAAATAATCTTTTAAAATTCGTTCGCGCTGACGCAGCAAAATATCGTCATGCATGAATAGACAATATGTTGAATTAGTATAGCCGAATAAAAATGATTAGCGTTATTTTTTTAACGAACTGCAGAATAATCAAACTGTTAAGAGGAATACGTACATACGTTTAAATCATAATCGTACACACGTTAAATCAAAAATTTATAAAATAATACGTATACTCGTGGATAACCCATATTGACCTGAATATAATGGAGTATTTTGAATTGTTTATAAAATTATAACCCTCCGTCTGAATGTCCAATCATGTGTCCAATTCCGTTGTCTCCCTTATAGACGGATATCGAATATCGAGATTCAATATCTTAAGAATGATCTGTCGAAAGGAAATAATCCAAATTTTAGATACTTTCTCACGTGTAACAGTTTTTTATTACCTTTCTTTCATCCTCATCACATACAGTGCTTTTCATAACTGAGTAAAAGAAGTTGAAAAATTCTCGATATTAAAAATAATTGAAAAATGTAGGATGGTTTTCTAAAAAATATAATTTTTAAAATAATTTTACACTAGCGATATTTTATATACATACACAAGTTGAACATAAACACAAACATAAACACGATATCACAATTCTTAATTTAAAATGTTATAAAAAAATAATATTATATCGTATTTTGCACTTTCAAATGATGGGATTGGGACAATGCAAGTATCTTGTAGTTTGATAAGTGCGATATTTTCGGATTTCCCTATTATAGTACAATCGATAAAGAATTAATTTATCAGCATCCATAGCGCGGTATATGCTTTAATTTAACTTAGGTTATCGCAAAACATGCGCTCTCAATATCAATAAAAAATAAAAACCGATTACTACTTTATTTTATTATGAAATATTTTTGCATTGGATATGATAAGAGATTTGTCAATTTTCACGATTATTTTATTAACAAAAACGGACTCGCATGATTTTTCAAATTGCTCGGCTTTTTTCCAGAGCACATTGCCTCTAGAAGGTAAATTAATTAATATCGGTGGCTTGTGGGAAATGTTATCTTAGAGACACTTGAAATGTTCCAGTAATGTCGGCTGCACGAATAAACGCTAAGAGACCGAAAAGCAAACATTCTCATGATCTTCCAACTCGAATACATATATATTCCTTAGCTCGCCCAAGATCCACGAATGTCCCCATTAATATTCGGTGCTTTCATATTTCACTCAGCAAGATCTAAACCAACCAAAATGTGCCCAGTAGAAAGCTCTCGAATACATGTAAATCTTAAGTACTGTATTTACGAATCTCTTAACGATCACTGTAACAAATCTCTTTCTCTTTTTCCCTTTTCTATTTTATCTCTTTCTTTCTCTTATATTGTCTTACGTAATGTATAACAATAACAAAAGCATAAAACTTTACGAAAACAATTGACGGTTTGTAAGTTTCAATAAAAATATTTCTCAAAACATTTATTTTCTCTATTTATTTTCCGTTTTATCCGTTTTATTCCGTAAATCAAAATAAAAAGTTCAATTTATATTTTTCATTTTTTAATCATCATAAAAATTTATATTATAATTATGTAGACGTATAAAATATATATATGAGTAAAATATAAAATTAATTAACTAAATTGTGAAATATATTAATTGTCTAGTATTGTATTATATGTTTATTAAGTCAAAATATTATACATATATGTATGTGTTAAATCAATTATTCAATTTACATTTAAATAAGTAAAACATGATGATTTAGTAAATATTTCTTTGCTAAATTAAAAAGTGTACATTAGACATTTACGGCACTTGGCTCAATTAAGAATTGACAACTACGAAGTTCTAGCCTACCCTCTCGCAAAACGTCCCATGTTTTCTTATCCAATAAAAATAGTAGTTCGAGCGTGGAACAAGAACGACTGAAAGAACTGCGAGAACATGTTCCGTCCTCTCTGACTGCAAACACGAAGAAAGGACACGAAAAGAAAAGCAATCATCAGTTTGTTATATAGGTTATATAGGTTTACTCAAACATCCTTTTCATCGGAAAAGTTGTTTTCGAGACGCGGATTGCTTTTAGTCAGCGGTTGGAATTTTTTATGTCATATACGCGCTGTAATTACCCGTACTTTATTCTCATTTCATTCAACCATTTTTATTGTTCATTGGTATAATTAGTGCTTTAAAATTAAAACTTATTTATGCAGTCTGAATTTCGGTCAATTTATTATCATTTCATATTTTCATTTCAACGTAAAAAATAATCCTTAAATTGTTTGAGAAACTTTTTTCAATGAGTTCTCAAGAAAAATGTCAGATTTCTGGAAAAAATAATTTTGCTGAAGTATCTAAAAATTTAATTAGAAATGGATCTGAAAATAATTTTATAAACTGTCAAAATAATTACATATAGGAATTTCAAGTATGATGAGCAATGCTACAAAAAAAAAGTTTTGATATTCTAGCGATTAATTTTAATGTCTTGCATAATTATTTTGATAGTCCAATAAAATTATTTTCAGATCTGTATCAAGCTAATTTTTTAGATATTTCAGCAAAAATCGTTCTTTTCGTGTGAAGATTTCTAAAGTGGAGTCTACAGTAAGACTTTAAAGCGTAAAACTTAAGCTTTTAAGTCTTAAGTCGTAAGAAATTGATCAATCATGGTTAAATGTGAAGAGAATTATCGACTAATTGGCCAATTTCTTATGGCTTAAGATTTAAAGCATTACGTTTTAAAGTCTCATTGTAGATGCCGCTTAATCTATTTATAATTATCTCTTTAGGCAAGAAAAGAATGAGAAGAAAAGAACCAAAACTCGATATCGAAACTCTGAAAATAAAGTGTTAATGTTTCGTTTTGAGACACGTTGTATACACGTGAAAATTACATTATCGAAATTCGATGAATCGCGAGCGTCGAAAATCGCCATGCGCACCGAAAAATTCGAGATGGAAGGAAAAAAAGAAATGGAGAAAGGGAAAAGGAAATGCCTTTGGATTTTTTAATCCCAAAAGCCACCGCTAGGTCACTCAGGACGGGCGACGGAAAGTTAAATCGCAGTAACTTTTTAATTGAAATCGAAAAAGTTCACATTGAACTGAACTGAAAAGCGCCGGCAAAGAAATAAATGTCCCGTTGCGTCGCGCCATCCGGTTCAGCTTCTGTTGCCGTCTTTCTTGTTAAATCTTATAAAAACGGAGTTATTCGAATGATAATAATACAGCTGGACTTTAATATACAGTCTCTTCTCGCCCGCCTTCCCTTTTACGATTTCCTGTTCGGTTTCCTTCTATAGGCGCCGCGACGCTTATTGGAGATATTCAATCTTAATTTTGATCGATGTTCAATACTTCCTTCTATAATCGATCATTTGACGGATATAATAACAAAATCTCACCCTTTCTACTTTCCAAGATTTGTGCAGCCGAAAAAATCTTTTTTTTTTATCTCAGAGTAGAGGGACGTTAAAATGTTTTTTCAGTGTCGTCGATCCCACACGAAAATCATGACTTTCGAGAACAAAAGAGGATGAGAGAAGATAGAATCGCGAAGAGAGAAGTGCGATAAGAAAATTGTATGAAGAAAGGAGAAACTCGGTGTAGAAGTTGCGCTATTGAAAGAAAATGAAGCGGAAGAGATAAAGCTGACGAAACAAAGCGACTAGACAGGACTTTTCTAATTGTGTGATTTTTCAAATTTTCTCGAAGAAGTATACGAAGACGATACGAGTTATTTAATCTTTCCCTGAGCGTAATCAAGATCTATAGGGATCCTAGGACATTTTCAAGAAAAAATTATATCCAATGTTATTTCGATAAATTCAATTTCCTAGCAAGCGAAAAGAGAAATGTAGAGAATTGAAAAGCAAACTCTTAGTGTAAGTTGATTCCTCGGTTACATTTGGAAAATTAAGTATTTCGGTCTATTCCAGTAAACTTATGCATTGTTTCATTAATTAAATTGTGTCGGCAATTCTTATTTTGAACAGCAAAATGAACAAAAATAAATTTGAAAACGAATTGCATCGCGAATGATATTAAAAAAAATAATCTCTCCATACTTTTGTAATAGAATTCCAATTAACGAAATATAACGCATGGCAGTGATATTTCACCTACTATTTTTGGGACAGAGATATTTCTCGAGTTAACGGATGTGAAAATTAAAAATAAATCGACAGCCACATTTACCATGAGAGAAAAAATTATACCGAGAATTATACAAATTTACGCCAGAGAGAGAAGAATGAAAGTGTCGCGGTAGATTTTATTTGCAAATGAAAGTTCATATTACTTGAAGTAGGCAAGGTAATTATTACGCTACTGTAAAATATTGCTTTACAAAAGCATTAATCTTACGAAATTGTCTGACGAATATTGGATCGAATATACTGTGTCTCGTTTTTTTAATTCTCTGTACTTCTTATTGAAGCAATAAAAGAGTGGTTGTCTTACGGATACTGTGTATTCGCGTATCTGTGTGTATCGTGTGTGTGGATACTCGAGAGAAAAAAAGATTCCTGTAGACGAGTAAAAATGCAATTACCGGACCGCACTACTGATCAGGTCTTTTGGTCTTTCTGGAGAATTTATGATTTCGAAAGCTCACTCCCGGGAAATAAGAGAAATATTTTGTTTATCCGAATATACTGCTCGATACGAAAATGCTTTCATTCAATCATTTTCGGCGGTCCGTGTAATTTTATTGAAAATTTGATCACTCGCACAATTAATAACGTAAAATATTTTCAAAATGTACAATCATTTACGTGGATCGGACACGCATTTGTATGCGCAATGTATTTCGGCTTTAAACAAATTATGCAAAGCATCAAATGACGATGATTATTGATAACGTTAATTACAATAAAAAAATTTTATATATTAAATGTATAACATTACACAAATTTATTAGTTAGATAGGTATACATTTCTCAGTAATTATATTAAAAATGAATGAACGATACTGATAAAAATTAAACTATCAAAAGTAAATTGAAACAGTCGGATAAAAGAAGTTAAATGAAGTAAAATGTGATTTAAAATCTGTTCCGTTTTATAAAGCGTGAAAAATGCACTTCTGATGAATAGTAATTCAAGGTTAAACGCGGCACTTTGTTTCAATTTACTTGAATCAAAATTGCATTTATATATAGCTACGTAAATAACTTAATGGAGGGAAAGGTATCTATATGAAAATAAAATTGCGTTTCCGCCCAAGACGTCGCGTACGGCGGGGCGGGGGTTGCCATAAAGCGTGAAACGAGCGCGTCGACGAAACAAGATTGAAAAATAAATGAAATCGGCGTCGGCGTGCAGTCGATGAAAAATCACAAGGGTAAAAATGCGCGAGAGAAGCAGTTCTGTCGGAAGTAATCAGACCGAGAAGCATCCGCGCGATATCTTCTGTGCGCCGTACGTTCGAAAGTGCCATGTCAATTTATCGAGGCATGTCTTATGAGAATTTTATCCCCCTCCCCTCTCTATATGTACACGTTCTTTGTGTAACTTCGATGATTTTATGAGCGTCGTTAGAAATTCGTCCCGACGATTTCCGCGCATGTTGGAATAAAATTGTATTTACGAAGGAAAAACAGTGCTACGACTGCGAAAACTCTCGCTTCCATAGAAATCGATATATACGACCTTCCGACTGTGAGCTTGCGATCTTATTTTCACTTGTACTTATACAGCACGAGAGAAGAGATTGCGATATCAGTTAGAAGTATCCG
>NW_017259291.1:2392154-2422015 GCF_001594045.1 Atta colombica | reverse complement strand
ATATAAGTTGTGAAACATAAATATTTTGTTTAATATAAAAATGTGCTGAGGAAAAAATTCCCAAATTTTAAATAATATTTTCTTGAATAGTAAGTAAACATTTATGTTTATGTTTACTAAATATTTATTTGCGATAAAAAAATGTAGATTTAGTACTATTCAAGAAAATATTACTTAGAAAATTTAAAAACAATTTTTTTTAGTGTGTAGATTTTTAATTAAAAATCCCTTCCAATCGGTTGCATTTTTTACCTCTTTATTACAGCGTATTGCCTTTAGCGCAATAAATGAACTAAATAAATATATTAAATTATAACTTTTTTAAAAATAAAGTTTGACATTTCAAACATTCACTTTTCCAATCCTTTTTTGCGTAATATTACACGAAGCACATATGTCACGTAAAATCCGTATTAAATATAACCTTTGTGATAAAAATTCCCAAACCCTTAATAATATATCTCATGAGAGAAATGAGTCGCGTTAAAATGAAGTTATTGTTCTTATAGAAGATTAGAATACCTATCTCTCGCACGAACGTTACACTTATTCAAGTAGATAAAAACAAAGTAAAAAGAAACATGCGCTCTGACATTTTTCAAGAGAAAAGAACTATATGTATAAACAGTAATATTTTTCTCAAAAATATTCCGTTAAAAACAATTGTGGTTTATGAATTGCCATTTCGAGCGTTCAGTTTGCGGCTGTTTCTTCAATAAAGAAGTCGTCTTTGCTGACTATGTCGCAGACATGTCACGTATATGCTTCAAACATGTAGAACGATTCTTGGTGAGAAACGTCAACAAGCACGAATGTCAATGCCAAGCATTTTATGTGTTTTATATATTATTGTGGTTCGATTCAAGACACACGCGACATTTCATTGCTAATTAAATTGCGTCGACACTTCCACTTTGAACAGTGAAATTAAAATGATATCATATCTGATTAAATCTACAGAAGCAGAAGAAAGACAGAATCCTGTTTTCTCGAAGAATTCGAAAATTTAGTGAAACTTCCAACAATCCTGATTAATCCTTTCACTTTACGTTGGTAATTTTGAAGCTTATCCCGAACTTCTTCAGCGCAGCAATAGTCGATAGTTTACTAATCAGGGCTTTAATTTCATTTCCTAACGCCTGATTTCTTCCCCTTTAATTGACTATCGGATAAAGTTATTCGTGCAATAACTTTATCGTCTCTCTTTTCAAATTTCTATCTTCCTCTTTCTTTATAATATACTTACGATAGTATAGAAAAGAAATAAAAATTATTTATTAGAATAATAGAATACAAATAGCATAAATAGCAATAATAGAATAAAAATAGCAAATAGAATAAAGCCTGAAAAATCAACTATAAAAAAAAAATATAAATATAAATTACTTGCAAAATGTATAAAGATTCATGTCTATTGTATATACTTTCTAGACAACACCCTTCCCTCCCCCCGCTCCTCCTCCGCAAATCGGTCTGATATTTTCGAGCACGAAGTTTACTGTTACTTATGCGCGCGAAAACTTTCGGCGAATCTTTTGAGTGAGAACTACATACTTTAGGAAGAGTACATCAGTGGCTGTCGAAGATTCCCGAGAGACTCAAGATCGAAGATTGATCGAGTAGAAACTCTTTTATCATATCGACATTTTCCTTTCCACGAGAAAGTCTCAATGGGCAAATATGTTTGCATGAAATAACTATCATTGTCGCATTTTTATTTGAGCCAGTAATTTAAAAAATATTGATATAATTTTTTTTATAGCAAAATTTTCGTTAACTTTAACTCGCAGACTGAATTTCGCGCGAAATAAACACGAATATTGTGGTTAAAATATGAGAGCGTGGAAAAACGAGGTATATGGTTCATTTAAAGTTCTCCGAACGCAATGATGTAATCCTGCCTTTTTATTAATACACGTAATTTTCGAAGCACGAAAATTCATCTCATTTTTAGATAAAGGAATCTGTTCATTCGAAAGTCGAATGTTGTTCGTCCGGACGAGATAGTGACGTTCGTGTGTATTCTCTTTCTCTCTCTCTCTCTCTCTCTCTCTCTCTCTCTCTCTCTCTCTCTCTCTCTCTCTCTGTTTCTCATCTTATTACTTGCCTTTGCTGGATAACGTATGCACACGGTATCGTGCGTATCGCGATACGTGTATGCGATATACACACGACTGGTCTAACAAGAACCGTATTTACGTAGCCAGTACGGCCGCATGCGAGAACGCCTCGTGTAACTAATCGCGTATTCCAGGATATTGCTAAGAAACACACTGAAGAAACATCCCTCTAAAAGCAGTGATTCACAACTCTGACAAGGAAACGTGCAAAAGTGATTTTTAAAAAAACTAATGTTATCAAAAATTATGTTACGAAAAATTATGTTTGAAATAGGTACTCTAAATTAGTCTGAGAGATACTAGTATAAATTGAACATATTTATTTTAAATATAAATATTTCGAGAACGTATGTATTGAACGAATATATTTTTTGAAATAAATTGCAAATAAAAGTTGTAAGGTTTGAAGAGGATTATCAAATTATTACTTAGATTTCTTTCCAAGAATTTTCCTTTACCTTATTGGTAAAAGAAGCGGAAATTTTAATCAAAACTATGGAAATTTTATGATGAGGTGCTAACTATACAGACGTCACTCACCTGATGTCCGTTTCAAACTCTACAACTTTTTTTTCAAAAATATATTGTTCTCGAGATATTTTATATCTAACAACAGGTTAAAATGGAAATTCAAATATGTTCTGCCTCAAATCGGGTACAGAATCCAGGATCCCAAGACACTACCTAGAATACCTATTTCAAATTTAATCTTACAACTGATAATGTATTTTTGATATCACTTGCAATATAGCAATTCCTTTATGAGCGATATTATAAATATTCTCATATTTCCTTTACAGAAATTTAATACGGAAAGATTATAATTAATTAATTATTTGAGTATTAAAAGTATTATTGTTTATATTCAAAATGAAAGATTTACAATATTAAATTGACTAATATCTATTAAATTAAATTTCCGCAAAGATTTTATAAAAAATTATGAAATTTTTACGATAAAACGATATACTGTATTATTTGTACAAAAATTTTTGATTTCTTATAGAATATAGTGATCAAATTGCGAAAAATGAATTTGGCACCATTTTAATTTAATTTAAAGTAAATTTTGTTAACAGAAATGTTAAGGCAAGATATACAACAGTTGGCAAGATGTACGTTTTAAAATAAAGGACTCCTTGTAAATTAATGGAATAAATAGTGGCACTTGTTTGTTATTTCAGTCTAAAATAAAGCGATGTTATTCACAAATAATAAATGAGAATGATATATCATTCACCTCCGTATTCTCTTTTAGTAAACCAATTATATCGCGAATAGTTAAACTACAGAATGTATTTTGTAGTACGTCTCGGATGCACTTTAACGCGAGTACATTTCAGTGACATAGGTGGAATCATGCGCTGCATTGTGTTACTAAGCAACAGGAGACAACTTCTGTTGAAGAGTCTCGAGCTGCAGAAACGAAGAAGCCCCAAATACGTAAACCATATGGAAACCTGTATGCGACGGAATTGAGGAAAATAAACAACGCGTCGTACGTGCAGATGTTTAATCGCCAAATACGTAATTTAATTTCTCTCGAAAAATATTTATTATAAATGTACATTATCTCATTCTTTCAAACTATGCTAATCAATGTTATATGTACTTAAGAAGGCTTCGAAAAATTCGATTAAAATTACAAACTGGATCAAGGATAAAAAAAAGATAAAAAATAAGAAATATTCTTAAAATAAATTAGAATAAATTATTCCATATAAAAATAGAAAGAATTAAATAAGAGAATATCTGTGATGTATGCTAAAAATGGAAGAATAATTTTTCATTAGCAAAAAATTTTAAATGCTTAGAAATCTATATATATATATGTATGTATGTATGTAAAATATGTAATAAAATAAAAAAATATTCTGAAATATTATTCTGAAATAATAATACGTATCAATCAGGAAAACATGATGATCTGAGCCTTTGAAGAGGAGGTGCAAAACGAATTTGAATCTCGGGGTGATCGATTACATCGCTCGTTTCACGTTGTGAAAAATCACACCACTATTCCCGGGTTAATAACTTTTCTAATGGAAAGTGATAAAGTACTATTTTAACGCGTTACGTGTATTCGACGGAAGCCACCGCGAGCAGGAAAGCCCATTAACGGTTTTTGTGTAAACCTATGACTAACATGATGAGCCAGCAAGATGCGTTATATAATCGTTCGTTGTTGCACGCGTGCGCTCGTCGGCTAATAAACAAGCATTAAATTTTCCAGTCAGAGGTTCCGAAATGAGCTACTCGATTCCAACGTAAAACAAACTCAACAAAGGAATTAACTTAAATTGTTTTCGCTGATGAAATATCGTAATAATATGATTGGCTTAGAAAAGCTCCTCATGATACTCATTTAATTCCAGAATGAAATTAATTAAACTCGCAGAGTTAAAATAAAATCGTATATACAATTATATCAGATGTGTCCGAAAAAATAAAAATCGTGATATCAAAATTCATTTATCTTCGGCAGTTTAGAAAAGCATGACGAATTGCTGACAAATTGTAGCAATTTATTATTCGATTTTAGCTTACTATTTTCTATATATAAAAAAAAACCCATCATAAATTGACATAAAATAATTTTTATGGTTATTTCATATTATTTCATATTATTAATAAATATATGAAGTATAATTTCTGATTTTCCAGAAATTTTTATGATAAATCTCTGGCCAAGATCATTTATTTCGCACAAAATAAAAAAATAGATTTACACATCACTTGTGAACGATAAATGCACTCGACTCCGCTGTATTATAAAGTGTCGTTGACACTTTATATTGTCCGAGTTAATAAAACGGAAACCGTAAAATGGCTTTTCTATCCGCCAACACCGAGAATAATAAAATTCCTCTCGTGAATCACACACTAGCAGGGTATAGCTACAGTTTTAATTGCGGAAATTCTTTCCAGAGATATTTCGAAGCAGTTATCTCGCGCTTACACGTTGAAGCCACAATGCGTTTACGCAACGTACGCAACGTACGCAACGTACCGTTACAAAATTATTGCATTATAAACATTGTTGCACAAAATAGTTTGCCACTGCGAATATATCAGTTCCCACATCAACCGTGAAATTCATGTTTAGAATGTTACAGAAATATCGTATGGAAATATAATGTTCACTCGCTATTGTGTTATTGTTGTATAATGCATAATTATTATTTGACAGATGTTGAAATTAACATAAAATTGTATTCGTTAATATGAACATTTAGGATGAATATTTATCGGACGCAAACAAGATGTTATTACATGACATTAAAATAAATTGAGTCCAATTAATGAATCGTTATACAATAAATATACTAATTGACGTGTTTTCATACGAGAAAATGCAAAAATTTCTTTCTCTATATTTTCTATTTCTGTTCAGAAATAGACACAAGGAAAAGATAGAATTAATTAGAGCTCACTTACTAACTTTAATATTTAGCAGTTTAACTTTAAACTCAAACTTTTAAACACCGCAAATATATAGCATCGTAGCAACACTGCCCTCATGGATCCTAATTCTGTAGGAAAGCTCACAAGTTATTGTTGTAACTGCATATCGTCGGAATAATACTATTATCGTACAGTGAGATTATAAAGCGTTACGATAAGATAAAACAGTCGGAGTTTACACGCTTGGATTTATCCATCAATTTTCTTCGATTATCAGTCAGTAATATCTATAAATGCGAAATCACACGCTCCCGTAAAAACAAACCATCGTCGTAATAAAATATCAATAGCAGCTATATTTAGCCCTTCACAGTTCCGATATATTCAAGCAATAATCCACGACGATCTGCATAATCCTCGACGTTGTTTTCACTCAACTGTATGAGCTATTTTAACTGTGGAACTTACTCCATGTGTATACAAATGCGACACAGAACGCAGAACTAAATCGTGAATTGAATTATTTCTGTTCTTCTTATTTGGTTATCTTTAGAGACCTTTATAAATTATTTTTTTTACTTCAAGTTTCACAATTAAAGGCTGTGTTCATTTTTTATTAATAGCATATTGCTATAGAATCTACTTTTCATGAGGCTTCTTTTTTTATCTACAAGGCTTTTTGTTTTTACGGCTTTCTCTTTTCACGAAATTTGAGAAATTGGGCGTTTGTTTTTTCTATATAAAAGTATTAAAAATAAAATGTTAATTTTAATCTAAAAACGTGATATTGGATTTTCTGAAACATACGTTAAATGTTAAAATTAATATTTTATTTTTAACAATATAGTTACATTTTATTACCGTATTCCTCGTATTTGAACCAAGATATATTTTCGAAAAAGGTCGGATAGAGAAAGGCGAAAGGAGTAATATGCAGAAAGTAACGAAACATGTAACATAGCGATTCTCGCATTGTACGGTCGCGTTCCTGGTGTAGAACATCGAGGAGAATCGGCATTCCTGTATTCCGGAAAGCGTCTCGACTGCGGTACATGACCTCGATACAGGTCGTATGACGTAATTAGGGATACAGAAACAATGCTCGGCTTTGCCGAGCCGCCGTTCTATTGATGTCGCTTAATCTCCGATGCCAATAATTACTCTCAGACCGAATATTATATTGCCTTGAAGCGTCGCTATTCGTCCCGACATGAATTCAATGGGCCGCGCAGTTTCGTTTTAATATATCCTCATGTTTTAGTCATAAATAGGACTGTCGTCGTATGATTAATTTATCAGTTCATTTCAATGATAACGTAATAATGTAATCCCTCGCGATTACGAATCTTTTAAATTTCGATAGTGCTTAATTGAATTGCTGATTTCAAGAAGAAAGCCAGTTAACCACCTAACTAGAATTCTCTGAGAATTAAAGAAATCATCTTTGCTTTGTTCTTCAGACACAAGCATACATACCTTTGCTGTTTCGTATATTACATTATACTCGTATTTATATCTTATTTTATACTGTTTATGCTGTATTAATTAATCCACTTAGGCGGAAGACAAGAAAAGAAAGAGAGAGAGAGAGAGAGAGAGAGAGAGAAAATCCTTCCTTTTTATCAGTGATTCAAAATCACTCTCGTATTTTTACCGTGCTTGCCCAACGAACGTGCGACGAGGAATTTGAAAAAACGCGTGAAACGCGACATTCATTTCGCTTATGTTTTTCTCTCTCTAAAAACATAATCGCCTCGCGCGTTTATCTATCCGGAACAATCGTGCATCGCACGCAAACTGACGACAATAATGGAATCAATAGCACATCACATATCGATAAATTAATACCACGTGTTTTATTTCCGTCACTCCCCGCCGGACGTTTCTCTCGCCGCGCTGCTGTATTAAAACAACGCGATGTTGTTGATATTTACAACGGAGAACGCCAGATCCCGAGTAATTCTTTCTAATTGCCAGAGCGGCACAGCCTGGGATTAAAATGCACGGTACGTGGTGGAAATAGTTAATGCCACACTCGCGAAAATAAAAATCTCCTTCTCTTATACACATATATATCGCCTTTTCTATTTTTTTTTCTTGATAGAATAATTCATGGCATTAAAAAAGTATACTCTCCTCGATAAAATTGTATTTAGCAAAGAAAAACAGAATTTAATGAAGAAAAGACTTGTGGGAGAATTTAAAGAGAGTACACGTTTTAACAATTTTTTTTAAACAATATTGAGTAAAAATCGATCGATAAAATTAAAGATAAATAAATGGAAAATATTCCATATTCAATCAAGGAAGATCTTTGTGCTTATAATATTTGTTGTAATTATAAATTTCCAGTTCAAGCAACTGTGCGCCGATTATTTGTCAATCTTGAAATACGGTCTTAGATTAAAGCTCTGAAGTACTAATTTACTACATCATAATTTAATAATACATCATTAATATTAAAAGATGCTTACTATATATATCAATATTATTAGGCGATGATAAGATTGTGATATAGAGATAATGTATGTAATGAACGAGAGTATATAACATTAGAAGTAAATATAAGAGAGAAAAGTGGATAAAGCGAAAAGAAATAAAATGAAATAAAGTAGGTAAAGGAGCGAAGTCAAAAGGTTTAACCAGAAAAATAAGAAAGTAAAGGGATAAGCATAAAAAATTTATAATAATATATGTGCGATAGCTTGCGGACGAGATGGATGTATGAATGAGTTAAGAATTTATATAAATCAAGTCCCCTTTTTGACAGCATATAAATATACTGAAGTGTAATAAAGTATTTTAATATCAAATGTTTCTAGTATCAACATTATTATTAAATTGACAAGCAATTTATTATTATTGATGCTAAAGAGATGCTACTTAAGTATCTTTTAAAATCTTATAAATAATTTATTGCAAAAAATATTACCTCAGCCGGGATTCGAATCCGAATCTCCCAAATTTCGGATGTCCTTCCAATTCGACTACCGTATGATAATATTAATCACAATGATTAGTATAAATAGGAAGAATGTCTTTCAGGTGACATAAATAAACAATATTAAGTGAAAATCGAGCGATGAAATTAAACACAAATAAATGGAAAACGCCCCATATTCGATTTCCACTTAATATTACTTAAAGAAAGTTATAAAAATATATATCTTGATCGAATATAGCGTTTTCCATTTATGTTTAATTATTTTTTAGTCAAGGAGCGCAAGTTTTGATATTTATATCGATATGTGCATTGTGCTTACACGTGTATTATTTCTTGATAATTATACATTTAATTATAAAGTTTACGCTGGTATGAGAAATATATTATACAAAGTCAAAAACAATGATGCTAAGAGGGAGCGTACCTTCGTCATCGTGAATTAAAGTAAAAGGGCAAATGGTGCAATGGGACGTACACGATATTAAAGAGGCCAGGGTGTCGGAAGGAGAATGATTAATCGTCGAGCAATCTCTCTTATGCGTTCGTAAAAAAAAGAATCAGAAAAAGGAAGACATGCGTGAATGAACACAAAAACAATCGATGATATCAATAATACGACATGTTTACAATATGAGATATCCGATGAAAAACAATATTTAGTGTCTTAGAGAGATAATCTCTATTTTTAAAAATATAATAATTTGTATTTAAAAGTAAAAATCCGTTTTAAACATTAAAGTAAAATGTTCTATTATTCATTTACAATGACGGAGTTTGTATTAAAAAAAATTATAAAAGTGTCAAAATAGCCGTACTAAATTAAATCTAAGGCTGAAAATATCCTTGAAATTTGATTTATAGATTTATAGATTCTCGAAGATTCTAAGAGCTAGAGATTTCTCTGAGTTTTATTTCCAGAGATTATATTTTAAATAATTTAAATGGAGATTTAAAAATTTGCAAGCATCAGGTATAAAGATTGGTGGAAAAAGATCAATTCCTTTGAGAATATATTTTTGCAATAGTATGCAGAATCTTCTCTAAGATATCTCGTATAGAAAAGAGTGGACTCGAGATGTATCAATGATCTAATATTCCTTTGATACGTAAGATCACACGTCCACTTTTTGAATAAAGAACAATTTTATATATTACTATATTAAATATTTTTCGAGTTTAATGATATATTCACTTGCTATTCGAGTGAAGCTCCATTGTGCAAGCTATATCTATATCTTTAAAAATTATCTTAAAATAAAAAAATTCAT
The DNA here is from genome assembly GCF_001594045.1 of Atta colombica. Taxonomy (NCBI): domain Eukaryota; kingdom Metazoa; phylum Arthropoda; class Insecta; order Hymenoptera; family Formicidae; genus Atta; species Atta colombica. The sequence continues at coordinate 2,412,278 of NW_017259291.1, read as the reverse complement.
AAGATCATTTTAACAAAATAAATAAATAACCAAAAAAAATCTATGAAGTTTTTACCATAAAACATTGCACTTTCATTATAAATAAAATAATAGCAAAATATTGCATTTGCATAATTCTGTTTTATAATATTCACAATAAAAAAATCAAATCTAAAAACAATGTAATGGAAGGATATTCCTATGGCCCGGTTTTTAATTTTCTGATTAACTCGTAACAAAAAAACCTAAGACATAATTGAAAAACACAGACAATAGGAACAGGGAATAATAAATTTCAATCTATCAGAAATCGATGCAATATGAAAGTTTCTGAGAGTGATAGGTTTAAATATCTTATCTCTTATCCCTATTGCTTATACTTTTCAATTGTGTCTTAAGATTTAAATTTAACCTTATTGAATCTGATGATAATGTAAAAATTGTTTCTAGCTGTGATTAATTATTAAACTGATAATTTTAAAAGTTACTCACTACAAAATCATCAATTGAGTAATTAATCATAGATCGAAAAATATAATTTTTACATTATCATCATCAGATTAAATCTAATCATAAGTTAATCATAAAATGAAAAATCAGGCCTATCTGTTATGTATTTAATTACTAATACACCAAAATGTTTACATCAAAATATGAAAAAAGACATGAATAAGAAAAAAAAATGTAAAAAGGATGTTAACATTTTCCTCCTTCATGCTTTTGGGTCAATTAATGTGAAGTCTAAAGCAAAGCATAATTCGAATTTGAAAGGTTACAGACGACTGAATGTTTAATGTACGTAAGCATTAGCATTGACAAAAGTACGAATGCTATTCCGTGTATTTATGGATGCACAAGAAGTTGAGCCGCTCGAAGTCTCAATATATCCAATCAATATTGTTCTAACGCGAGTCTTATTTTGCATGAATATATCGGCACACATGAAGGTTACACCTTTCAGCGTGACACCTCAATACGTCTAATCAACACTGACAAACGTAAAGGTTGATTTCATGTGGACGCGCACATGATCGCGCAGAGAAGGAAGAGATTACATCGCGAGACATCTCAATATGCATAATCAACAGGAACAAGCCAGGATGTCGCTCTGTCTATCTTACGGATGCATAAAGAGCAGCTCATGTTGACCGAAATCTCAATACGTCTAATCAACATCATTTAGACAACAGCATTAACATTACTCCGTATACCTCCGAGATCTTACGCTGATATTTCATTTGTCGTTCAACAATGGATGCTTTCTAGCAAGATGACACAATATGAAAACTATGACCGGTATTCTTAGTCGGTTTCTTATTTCTTAAGTAAAGCCTTAAGATACAAATACGCATTAAATATCAAAGGAGTAATGGTAACCCAATCTTTTCAAGTAACATTATATCCCTTAAGTAACATTTTGTTATTTTTAACTTCCATGTGTCTCAAAATGTAAGTTAATCCATTTCTGTGGTTAATTTCAATGTAAAATAACGCCTACATTAATACAATGCTTAGTAACCAATAAATCGAATTTTTTATTCAAATTTAATACACTTTCTTAAGTTAAAATATTTAACTTTATTGTTTTAGTTAAATCAAATTTAATTTAGTTAAAATGACATCAAGTAGAAACAATGATAACCTATAGAAATGATTAGAAATAAGTCAAATTGGATATAATTTGACATTAAGAATTTACACTGTATGATTGATTTACGAGGGTCGTTTGAAAAGTTTTAAGCCTCAATATGAAAATGGCATTAAATCGTCAAAACTATTCTGATATTACAATCGTATACATATTTTGCAAGATACTTGTGAAAATTGTAGCCATTTTGGATACTCAGTTATTGTTTGAGAGTTATTGACCCTCGTATATAACATCTTGTACATCTTGTAAGTCAGTCTTAAATATAAAAATCGAGATAAACCAGTTGCACAAAATGTCAGTGGCATAAAAAAAACTTAAAAATGTAAGACTATGAAGTAAAAAAAAAAGACTAAGAAGTATTTTGAATTTTCTACTACTTACGTTTATTTCTTTATCTCTTATTGTGATCGCTCTATTTGCTTGCTGCCTTTTTTGTGTCACGGCCTTCGCCATGAATCATTTCATCTTTAATATTGGTAAACAAGGATGTAATGATTCATCGTATTACACTAGCTGCATTCGGCTTGACCGCTCACGCGCTGTAAGCTTCATTTTCCTTCCGCATGCAATGATTAATGAATGATAAAAATAAAATGAAGCTTTCAGCGCTTGAGTGCCTAAACTGAGCATAGCCACTGTCAATCAATGGATACTTTCCAGTCAACATAAGTATCGTTCTATCACTGCTAAGATAACGATGTTTGTATTGACTTGTGTTATTAGTGGCCAATTTCTTAATCTCAAGATAACTTTGTCCATGAGATATCTTCTAGATATTTTCCAAATATCTCATTTATCCACGAGATATCTCTCAAAATTATCTAGAGATAAAGTAATTGGTCATAAATGGAAAGCATGCTATATCTCTTGCTAAAAAGATCCTGTAGATTGATTATTTCTGGAGACTCGGGAATTCCATTCTGTAGCTAATGAATGAGCTTGAAAAGATTTCTCGTATGATAAATAAAATATCCTTAAATTATTTTATTACAACAACACATGTAAACGCCGTGCGTCAATGATTCTGCAGAATGTTTATTTTGTAACTGTTGGAAGTTTTCTTCTTCACTGAAATAAGACTATTTCTTTCTGTCCGTTTCTACTAATTTAGTTTAACTTTAATCTCAGTTCAATTAATTCTCCATTTTTTTAGTTCTAAGAATTAGAAAAAGATAAAGAGTAAGTTAAATTGAAATTAAAGTAAATCTATATATTGGTAAAAACGGATATTACATTTAAAAATATAATCCAATCAGTGAATTAAAAAATTTCCAAATAAACATTCTGGACGGTTATTGACTACACTCAACAGAGAAAGCAGCTTTGCAACTGTTGTAAATTTTTTGTAATATGATTATACATTATTATGATTTATACATTTTAGATTCAAGTGAGAAATCAAGAAGAAGAAGAAGAAGAGAAACCAAGATGATATAAAAAAATTTTACAACAGTTGCAAAGCTTTCTCTGCTGAACGCAGCCAAAGAAAAGGGAAGATCGTATCACGTGTATGAATATCACGCGTATCAACATCAGCAGGCAGCAACGTCGCTCTACACTATCTGTCATAGACATATAAGGAAAGAGGTCGCACGGCGTATATAGAGCTTCATCATTGTCTGTCCTAATAAAAACGCCATCCTAGACATATACGGAAAGCGGTCGCATATGAAACGGCCTGAAACTCTACAGACAAGTTAATCAACGAAGCCCTGCTTCGTGCATCCATAAATACGCGAAGACGTCGCGTTATGACGCGTTACGTCGCGCATCATCTCGACGCACGTAGTCGGTATCAATGGTACTGCGTATGTATGTACATATACTCGCGATACACTCGAGCATGAGGGAAAAGGAAGTTACATCGAAACGCTCGCGCTGTCCAGGTCGTAAAGGATCACCACCATCATCATCATCCGACGACGACGATGACGACAGTGGCGGCAGCAGCGGTGGCGCGCAGCGTGAACGTTGGAAAACGTGTGCAAGGAATACTCACCGTGTGGCTACCATAGGGCCTAGGAAGGGTGATATTGCTGCCGGAGGTAGGGGTAGACACGGGGGTGGCGAGCCGCTGTGGTGTCTCCGTGCGACGAAGACGATTCGTAGACATGAGGCGGCACGGAACGCACCTCGTCAACTATGCCGCTCGTCGTACACACAGGTACCGTGCCGCACGCACCACGTACACGCGCCGTCATCCGGCGTGGTTGTGGCAGAGGGGGTGGAGGGAAAAAAAACCCCGAGAAAACCGAGAAGGTTTCGAGGGAGAACCCGGGTACCTCGCGATCTCGTCGACACACCACACACACACACACACACACACACACACACAACCCACACACACACACGCACGCACGCACGCACGCACGCACGCACGCACGCACGGCACCCGAACGGCGGCGAAGAGAAAGGGGAGGAGGGGAGGCAAAGGGGGAAGGAAGCCAGGAGAGAAACACTCTCCGGATGACTCGTCACGAGGCACCGAGAGGCGCACTAGGAAGCGTAGTATTCCGGTGACGACGGCGACGGCGGCGGCGGCGGCGACGGTGGTGGTGGTGGTGGTGGCGGCGGATTAATATGGCCGTCCCTCGGTTGACAAGAAGACTCCGATCGCGCGTAAAAGCGAGCGGTTGCAACGCTGGCGGTAGCGGCAACGGCTGCTCGGTGCTGCTGGCACAACGACGAGATGGCACGGCGATGCGACAATGACGGCGACGACGTCGACAGCGGCAGCGACGCACTTCGTTGACGGCCTCCTTATAGCTCGCATAAAACGCGCACGCATTTGTTTCACTCGCGGGGAAATCACGCACCACCCACGAGCACGATGACTTGGCCGGAGCTTTAAAGCGCGACGTTAAAACACACTCGACGTACGCGTATCTCTCTCTCTCTTTCTCTCCGTCCTTTTCTCTCCCTCACACGCTGTCGCTCTCCGTTTTCCTTCGTCGGATTCTTTCCACGCGACCCGGCGATTACGATTCCCTGCTGATTACTCTCTTCTTTCTTTACTCGCTCGTTCTTGTCTTGATTTTGTTTCTTAGAGCAGCTTCAATCACACGATCTTGCTATTCCTTTCTCTCTCTCTCTATCTATCTATCTATCTCTATCTATCTCTCTCTCTCTCTCTTTCCTCGTTTCTCTTTTCACATAAAAGTGCGATTGCTTCCGGGCTACGTTTTCACTCGCGACGGGCACATATACGAGTTTTGGAACACTCGTTATCTCTCTCTCTTTCTTTCTTTCTCCTTTTATCAAGCTGTCCGTTTCTCCTTCCTTCGTCCTTTTACACTCTCTCTATCTCTGTCTCACTCGCTCACTCGTTTTCCCTGGACGTTCCGTAGTTGACCGTCGTCGGGAAACACCGAGAGGGAGAGAGAGAGAGACACACACACACACTGTGTGCAGTTGCGTTGATGAGAAATCTTACGGCACTTGACGGGATCAACGGGCCACCACCTTCGCTGTCTCGTTCTCGCTCTCTCACACGTCCGTTCGTCGCCCGCGACGATGCTTGATGCACAACGGCACGATCCAGACGGCGTACGCGGACGTACGCACGCACGCACGGCTATTTTCACGCTACGCGAGGACGTGACGCGACCTCGGTGCGAACGACAACGTCAACATCACCACCGTACGCTTTCGTGGCGGCCATCTTTTTCGGGGATACAGTGGCGATACGCGAATCGCGGAACGTGAAACGCACGCGCGTACATGGGTGTAAGTGCGCGAGGGCGCTGCGCGCGTGCGAGCGGAACTGGCGCCACCCCGCGCCGCCATCGCGACATGTTTTTCGTTCCGGTTGTGTGCGTGTCTTGTGTGTTACGTATTCCGTGCGAGAGCGGCACGCAGAGATGTGCTAAATGTGAGAACCGGGTATTTTTTGTCGGGAAGTGTCGATTGTCAATCTTCAAATATCAATCAATCTTCAAATATGATGAAAATTATTTTTTAAAAGGTGAACGAATTTATGAAAATATTTATAATTTCATTGGTCTATGAATTTGCTGATTTTTTTGTAATTTTCACCTCGTTTCAAAATACAATTGACCCCAACTGTTCGTATTGCAACTAAATTCCTTCCGATCGAGTAATATTTTTCGTAATAAGAATTAATCATTTACAGATTTTAATTTGTCATTCAACATTATTAAGATCGTTTCGAAGATGCAAATAAGCATCAAAAATTTGTTAGTCAAAAAATTGCTAGTCAATTTAATTCATGATATTATTGCGGTAGTTTAATAGAGTTAGCGTTTCAAGATCGAAAAATCATTTCGGCGCACGTTTCTAAGGATTACACATGTAGTATATAAAACCACACAAGGATCATACAAGCATTTAAGATCCAGCTAAACCATTTAAGGCTTTGAATTCCTATAATTTGTGTTATAAAAAACAATAGACGCATATAAATTAATTCTGCTTAGCCGGCTTTGACGCGTATCTAATATGTATCAGTATGTCTGTTTTTTATTAATTAATTAGTTTTGTTTTGGCACTTTTTTGTTTTAGCAAAAACGAGAAGTTCTAATGCAGTCCAGTGCAGCATAAAGCAAATCCTATATTTCCAGCAATAAATAGCACAAATATTGTCCTCAACAAATCTTGTTCTCAACATTTAACAAATATACCGCTAATAAATTTATATTACTTATAACTCTTGCAAGTTGTTTCTATAAAAAACGAAGTTTTTATTTAAAATTCAATGAAATGGATATTATTGTTTTTGCGCATTTTCCTTATATTTTCCACAAAATATGCGAAGAAAGTGGGAATAATAAAACTTAATTTCAATTAAAATATATTTAAAGCTTTTTAAATAGAATTTCAATTCATTCAATCAATTTTAATAAATATTTAATTTAATACTGTCAACTAAACATTTATTTATAGTAAATCATTTTTAGTAAATAATTATTCAGTAAAAAGAATGATTGAGTTAAATTAATATTTTTTGTATGAAATATATCTCTATATTTAATAAATACTTGGTAGTATATAGGCTATGGTCAAAGTCTCACTACAAATGAAGAATTTGATGGACCAATTAAAAGAAAGAATTTTACAAACTGATAAAAAATGCTTCAAAGCGTTTGCAACAATTGAATATGGATTCAATTGAATATGGATATGGTCACATTGACCATATCCATATTCAATTGAATAGTTTTTAAACTATTATACTGAATAATTTTGACTATATTTTTTCTCAGTGTATTATGGGAGCAAGAGACACAAATTGACACAAGAGTCATCCTGTCCTTGTTCGATAAACACCCAGACAATATAAAGTATTCAAAAGAGAGAAGAGTCTTTGGCATCTAAAAGACATCTTATCTCAATGTGTTGTCTGGGCAGAAACAAAGACAGAATAACTTGTGTTGATTTGTGCCTCTGCTGAAAAGCTCCCGAATGTAAATAAATATATGGTGTGTGTATATTATGAACATGGTTATAGAAATAGATATGGAAATAGATATGGAAATAAAAATGAAAATGGATATGAAAATGGATATGGAAATGGAAATGAAAATGGATATGGATACGGAAATGAAAATGGAATGGATATGGAAATGGATATGGATATGGATATGGATATGGATAGCTATGGATATGAAAATAAAAATGGAAATGAAAAATATTTATATGCTTTAACTTTTCTAAATTATTTGCGTTTTGCTTAAAATTTAAAATCCCCAAAAACTTTTACTTAAACCGAGATAAATATATTCAGGCGTTAAAAAAAAAGAAGAGCGAAGATGTTGCAGTGCAAAGAATGCAAGCGAACAGACCTAATGATTTCAAATTTATAATGAATCAAGATTGCGCAGAAGCATATTATCGAGAGAATTATTGTTCTGTTCGCGTTCCTGAGTGGTAATAAGCACATGAGGTGTATAAACGTGTCAATGTACATGGCCATTGAGTGAGAGCACACGATACCGGCTGACCTTCGTGGAAAGAGATAAAATTGCGCGCATAAACAGTACATGCTTGGCAGCCATGACGGCCTGCGTTGATTGAGCGGATGACTTGAAGGAATGGCTGCGTTCAGTCGACTCAACAGTTGAGTGAATGCTCACTGTTATTGGTGTATTCTTTTAAATCATCCAATCAGCATTTTAGATCTGAAAGAATACATCAATAGTAGTAAACGCTCATTCAACTGTTTAATCCGCTGAACGCAGCCAATATGGAACAGATTGACCGACCGTCGTGTTTCACGCGTTCAGCAGAAATGATTCGTGGCGCCACGTTCGACCGTCTCGAAAAACCAGTAATATCGCCGATAATCGCGATTTACACAGCTGAAAACTTGCCAACGTATGCAAACACAAGTTACGCAAACGCGTTTAATTGAATTAAGAAAATTAGAAATTAAAAATATAAATAAGCTGAATATAAATGAACTAACTAAAAAGCTATTATCTATATATTAGCTATTATCTATATATTATTAATGTAAAAATTTTACGCTTCGCAATTACTTTTCTTGAAATTTTATTATTTAACAGATTCATTTATTGTTTCGTAAAAAATATTCTATGTATTATGTAAAAATAACGTAAAAATGCGAGTATAATATCATATTTTTGAGGAATATAAATTCTTACAAGATAAATATGATTCGATAAGTATATAAGGCTATTAAAACTAATGAAATCTCCATTTGTGTTATCAGCGGTTGGCAGACATGAATGATAATCAAACGTAAAATTCTACCAAATTGATCAATTTTTCATATCGAAATGTAAAAACATTTTCTCATTAATTTGCAAAGAAATTGTTATACCTAAATACCGAATTTTTTTAATATTAAAAGATATTTGCTCCTTGAGATTTACATTTTAATTAGAAAATTATAAATGTATAAATTAGCTTGTTTATTTGTTCTATTAAGGCTATAGTCAGTCTCGCTACAAATGCTTTGAAGCATTTGATGGAACAATTAGAAGAAAGAATTTTACAAACTGACCAGTTAAAAAAACGCTTTAAAGCGTTTGCAGCATCACGTTGATCATATCCTAAATATATTGATTTTTGAATTTCAAATATATTCCAAATTTCACGATGATGATTTTCTAAATTTCAAATATTTCAAATTTCATAATATTAATTTTTTTTATTTTAAATATGTTCCAAATTTCTCAAGTATTATTATTTTTATGAGTAGAATCAAAATTTTTGTCTTTTGTGAATAAATTATTTGACAATTGTAACTATTATGTAATTACGTTTAGATTAGTATACATGATAATATATTTTTAAATTCTTTAATAAAAAACATAACTTAAGTATCTTCTTTGAAAAAACGGAGCGCAAAGCGGAAACTAAAATAGGAAAATAAAATCGGTTCTTTTAAAAAATAATTTATATTTGATATTCTATAAAGGCAATTCCCAAAAAAATATTTTAATATTTCACTCGTGTTTAAATGTCAAGTATTAAATTTATTTAAAGAATAAACTTTTCCTTGTATTAAAAAAATATTGTACAAACATGTTTTTATAAACTTGATCTGTTATATGTATAAATCTTTATAATTACGTATAAAGAATTTTTTTTATTAACAGACTTTTGATTGCTATTGATATTCGATTGCTTAGAAATAAATGCCTTTGCTGATAGTACATATACTCAATTTTTTTATGTACATTAGGCATTTCAGAGCTTGAATTTTCAATGCTACGAATTACTCTCGCGTATCTGCAGCATCAAAAATTTAACTCTATCAAAATTATATCAGGTTCAATCATTATCCTTTGTTGTATAAACATCTTAAAGAAAATGGAATGTTTCATTATATGTATTCCATCACTATGTTTTGAAAAAATAATAAGATATTGTTTGTACATAAACAGCTTTTTCGATTGATGTAACCAATGATCATTCGCAGTTGCGAGACTAATATTTTACAATTTCCTGCACCGCTGCGACAATGTTACGGGCACTGATACCGTAATTTTCAAGCAACACTGTTGGTGGACCAGAACGCGGTACCTCTGGCACCGCCAACTTCTTGACAATTACATTTCTTTCCAAAGCGACTGCAGATTGGACCGTTTCTCCTAGCCCTCCTTCCGAATAATGGTCCTCAACGGTGACAATCCTACCGCCGACCTCTTTGGCATTCTTTATGATAGTTTGTGCGTCGATGGGTTTGATCGTAAACGGATCAATCACACGAATATTGATTTCAGTCTTGGCTAACTCATCAGCCGCCTTGATTGCCTCGTGCAATGTTACACCGGCGCCAATCACGAGCACCTGATCCTTAGCGGAAGATTTGATTACTTTGGCTTTACCGACGGCGAAAGTTTCATCGTTCTTGTATAAAACAGCCGTTGCTGGACGAGAAGTGCGAATGAAACAAATGCCCTTAGTATTAGCCGCCAGTTCAACGGCACGCTCCGTTGACACGGCATCGCTTGGGTAAAAGATGGTAGAATTCGGGACCGCTCGGAACATCGCGATGTCCTCTAAACCCATCTGCGAGGGACCATCTTCGCCGATAGATACACCGCAATGTGAACCGACAAAGTTCACATTTGTCTGAGATATCGCACCCATGCGGATCTGCAACAGAAGTCAATAATTTATCTATTTCTTCATTATTATCGCGTGTTAATTTTCACGAATTTGATTTGCGCCTCACCTGATCGAAGGCACGTGTAAAGAATGTTGCGAAAGCTGATACGAACGGGACGGTACGGTCTCTGCAAGCAGCACCGATAGCGACACCCACAACATTCTGTTCGGCAATAAATCCTTCGATAAATCTATCTGGATCAACCACTTTTATTTTCTCAGCATAAGTAGAATTCTTAGTATCACCATCCAAAGCTATGACACGAGCATTATTCTTTGCCACCTAAAACAAAAGATATATTTGTGAAAATGTATTTTCTTGAAACACAAACATTAAAAATATCAAAAACCTTTGCAAGAGCCGTGCCATAGGCCACTCTAGTAGCTACTTGTTCGCCTAGTTTGTAATTTGGAGGAAAAGCCAATGCAATGTTGCTGATATCTACAACGGGAGCATCATCTATAAGTGGCTTTTGTGGATGCAATTGAAGATTACCTGGGTTCTTTAGAAGTCCATTTAAATGCTATAAAATTATACATAAAAAAAATATTATAAAAATTTAAAAAAAATATTAAGATTAATATTTATAATATTATCAATATCAGTATATATTAATATCAATATACCTGAAGAACATCAGCCGCTCTATTACCCAGAGACTTGCCGTGCCAGTTTTCTGTATCTTCGATTTGAGGGAAGTTTTTACCCTTAAAAGTCTTTGCTAAAATAGCAGTGGGACGTTCTTTTGTATTTTGTGCTTCATGGAATGCCTAAACAACACAATTTCTTTAGCATGTATTTACTTATACAATCATATTGCTTAATATAGGTATCATACCTTCGCCAATTCTTCCACGTCATGGCCATCTACAACTAAGGCATTGAAACCAAAGGCCTCTAATCTTTTGCGGTAAACTTCCATGTTATGTTGTAGCGAGGTCGGTTCGCTTTGTCCAAGACGATTTATATCAAAAATGGCACAAAGATTATCTAATTTGTAATAAGATGAAAAATGAAGGGCTTCCCAAATGGAACCTTCAGCCGCTTCTCCATCACCAATCAAACAGTAAACACTGAAAAATAAATTAATGTTTGTTATCAGAGGTATTAAAAAAAAAGAGAAAATGGATTTAAATATCAAAGCAAATTTCAATAATTTAAATAAACGATTGAATATTAAATAGTATACCGGTAACTGGCTTTATCGTAGTTCTTTCCGACGTAAGCCATGCCTGCAGCAACTGAGAGACCTTGCCCTAGTGAACCGGTTCCTACATCTACAAAATTAAGCCTCGGGGTAGGATGTCCCTCCAGATCGCTATCGAATTTTCTTAAATTCAATAATTCGCTGGTCGGGAACAAGCCTGCTTCTGCCCATGCTATAATAAAACGTAAATGTAAAATAATATAATTGCATATATAATAATAAAATGTAACATATATAAATGTAATGTATAAATGTAATGTATATAAAATAATTATTAAAAAATATCGACAAATATTACACATTTAAAAATAATGAATAATAAAATATGAACAATAAAAATGTTATTGAATTAATTATATTAAAATATTTTGATTTATTGATTATATCAAATTAATTACGTTAATAAGGTGCAGTAATTTATTGGCAGTAAATTTACCTGCGTAGAGAATTGGGGCTGCATGGCCTTTACTGAGGACAAATCTATCACTGTTGGCGTCACGTGGGGCTGATACTTTGTAACGCATTGTATGGAAGAAGAGGACGGACATAATTTCGGCCATGGATGAACATGATGTCGGATGTCTGGAGCAAAACAAGATATAAATCAATATAAAATTAAATCCGACAGTTCTAAACGATAAAAATACTTAATTGACGGTTCTTTTTTCTAAATGTTTACGCATCAGCGATAATTCTGTTCACGTAATCGAACGATATCTGTTTTTCGTCATTCATTATCGTGACAAGGTCAGAGGTATTGACAATATATTATCAGATTTATTCTATCTTCAAGTATATTCTTTCAATTCTTTTACCGTGAAAGGTCACAGAGGCAGCAATATTCATAAATATGACAAATATTTGTTACAAAATGTTACACAACATTTTATCTTTTATCATCTTGCTATATATAATTCAATTCAAGTACAATTAAATTCATTTTTATCTATCATTATCCCCTATATGTAACGAAAATATGATTAAAGAATAAAGACGAATGAAATTTAAGTCTCTATTTGTTATTTAAGTCGCTATTTATTACATTAAAGAAAAATCACCTCAAATTCACTGCACAATAATGATTTTACAATTTGTATAACTTATTTAATGCTTATTTAAAGATTAATGTTCCACCTGGATGAAAAAGATCGATGTTTAAGAAATATGTTAGCTAATTATGATGTTAATTATAATTTGCAATTTCTCGTCATACCCGCTCTTTGATGCTTCAGTCGCTTTTATGCATTCGATACGCAGTTTATTTGCGATATGTTGGAGTTTTTCCACATCCGTGTCTCGTACCATCGTGAATTGAATTACACCCAAGTCTTTTGAGACTGTCGTCTATTAACGAACATTCGATCGCGACTGCTGGCGAGTGAAAGGAGTTTCGCCGGCAAACGACTGCTGCGCGCGATTATCTCCCTACCTCTCCAACTCATCCCTACAACGACGATTACAATGATGACGACGATATATAGAGCGTATCCAGAATATATACAGTGACTCGAAATAAATGTATCAGCGTAAAAACCATTGAATTGCAGTTCTTCTCTTCTTTAATATTTCAAAGTCATTGTCTTCCGATTCAAATAGATGCTTCCACTTTGATTATTTTTACTTAAATTTTTTTGTTTTTAACAATGCAATCTTCTTGCACTTGCGTTTCTCTATCTAATCATTGCTTTAATTATTTTGGTGACGCGAAATATTTATGGCAACCATAAACTTTAAAAACACAGAAAATCAGAATCTTATTATCTTATTTCTGCCATCTTATTTCACTGCAAATAAGTAGTCATTTTACGAAATACGTAAATATGTAAATACATTTACACCACAGTGATCTATAGAACATACGTATAATAGCGTGTATATTTGATTTGCATACCGGCAATTCAGATTTTTCACGTATCTTATATAAGCGCACTTCTACTGTTTATTTTTTTTCCAAAGAAAAAAAGAAATCGCAAAATTGTTCTAAATAAATTTCGATTTCAGAGATTTTTTTCGCATTTTCCTTAATTGATACCTCAACGAAAAACTCACTCTTTATACTAAAATTCATGAGAATCTTTTCTATTAATTATACAGTCGTCGTTCGAATTATATACGGTAAATTATTTATTAGAAAACCTAATGTACCGCCATTATCACATTTCCTTCGCTGCGTGACCTCGACGACTGCAAACGCCTGACTCCTTCACTTCTTAAATATAGTTCTTACAATTGTCCATGTATAAACTAATTGTGAGAAATATAAAATGACAATCAATCCGAAAAGACATTGTATTATTCATCAATTCGATATCTTTGCAAAATACATGGCACATTTTTTTCATTTATTAAAGACATTTATTTTTAAATCAATCAATTTATTATTAAAAGTTTATTAATCATAAATATAATAAACTAGAAATGTAATATATATTTTATTTATATATATATATATATCTAATGTAGATAATATATAAACTATCCATCTTAAATCCTTTTAATTTTTATAAAATAGTATTACTTTAATTGATTAAATAATAATTCATTAATTTCTTCCTAACTTTGGCGAAATTACGGAAATATTGGAAGTGCGAGTCATCAAAAACGCGCTTATTGAAAGAAAAACTAATGAACTAGCAATTCCTTAAATTAGATCGCCGATAAGACATTTCGGCTCGGCGCAATGAAAAAGAATCGTCGATAACGTGAATAGATTTTATAATTTAGCTTAATCTAACAGCACATCACGCAAATTACTAACGTAAGTTAATAAATAAATTCTAAAAGAACACATTTATCTTTTTCCATTCTTCATTTCCAAGCAAATCGATAAAACTGTACTCAATTAGATTCATGCTCCAGATAAATAATATATAATTTACTTATAACTGCATTTTTCTTGTTTATTATACAAATGAATAGAAAGATCATCTTCGCCTGATTACAGAGTACGAATAATCCATGCTGAGTAAATTAAAATTAATAATAAAAGTAATTTGAATATGCGTTCATGAAAAAGCCTTCATGAAAATACGTTCAATATCTCTCGTTCGTTTTAGAGCCATGGCACTGCATGACAAAAAAATTCAGGCAATAAAACGTATAAAGCAGTAAGCAAATTGACCATCACAATAGAGATAGTAAGGTCACAACATAAGCAGTAGCAAATTCAACACGTTGATTTCCTTACTATTCACGTTTTACTGCTGAAATTTTTTGTGTGTCATGGCTCTTAGTCGGAAGATTGAAATGCTTTCGAAGAGATGATACATTGTTAAATAAAGAGCGCGGGGATAAAATGATGTATTATTTTACTCTTCTTCAATATTTGATGAACAACAAGGATATAATGATATCTCATCATGCGTAAAATGGAACGCATTCAAAGTTAATGATATCGGAAATCATACGATCGAGTTAAGCCTGTATCACACTAAACGCGATGATTGAGAATTGCAAATTGAAGATGAGAATTCAGTCAATCAGAACGAAATGGATTAATCAATTGATAGAAATAATCCTATTTTCGGTCAAAGTAGATCTTAATGCTTAATAATAATAAATTATTGGTCAATTTTTTATGGCTTGAGACTCAAGTTTTACGCTATAAAATCTTGTTAGTGTCGTTTAATCATATCATCTATCCTTTTTTAATATTCGATGGACAACAAAAACTACATAATACATCATACACATCATGCATAAAATGGAACCCTAATTTACAATCCTCAGTTTCGAATGTGTGTTATAATTACGGTTGCCAGTTTTCTCCGATTTAAAAACTGTGATTCCATTTATTTCACTAAAAATCTACTGCTACTTTCAAAATTATTGTAATACGTTTTTTTAAAAACGTAAAAAAAAAAAACATCAAATGTTTTCCGTCAGTCGGAGAATCAAAAATTTGTTCAAAAATCTTTGGACCAAAACCGAAGAATTTGACACGAGCTTTAAATTTAATTAGAAATTAAAATTCGACCGTCAGAATTTAATCTATTCCGTTCTGACTAGCACTAGAATTCTAATTTTCAATCTTCAATCTCCAATGTATAGTGTGACATGAACTTTAGGTGCTGAATCGGCGTTTTGCGTTACAACAGTAACATTTGCAACAACATCTGCATTTCCTATTAATTATGAATAGCCGCGTTATATTGAGCGCGATATTTTTATCAGAAATTATGCGAATCTATCGGGTCATAAAAACATGTGCCAAGATGCATAGATACATACTCTTTACTACAATATAAATACTCCACAATGAATTAGTAATGCTATATTTGTACAACGCACACGTCAACCAAGTGCGCAATCAATCAAATGTCAAGTGTTTTCTTAATATCCTCCGACTGTAATTTTTAAACTGTTATTCTGTCCTTCTCATGAAACGTCGGATACTTGTGCTATTTTAAATGTCGTTTTAAAACGCAAATGAAAGTAATTAATCTCGACGGTTGCCTAAATC
Organism: Atta colombica; assembly: GCF_001594045.1. NCBI lineage: Eukaryota > Metazoa > Arthropoda > Insecta > Hymenoptera > Formicidae > Atta > Atta colombica. Next base: position 2,396,380 of record NW_017259291.1, on the reverse strand, counting down.
GATAACATTCACGCGGGAATTTCCAAACACGAGGTTACATCATTATCACGCAATCACGAGATGCGTTCTCGCTTATCATTGTCCCGGGCGATGTGTACATACCTCCTCGTAGCCAAGTCCACCGGTCATAGTTGCCGGAGTAACCGTATTCGTTTATCATCGCTGATTAGGAAGTGGATGACGGACTCACCCGGATTTGCTGGCCTGCGTCGTCTCAATCGAATGAATTCTCAACTTGTTCGCGATGTCCCGCAGCTCCTGAATAGTCTTCGACTCCGGCTTGTGATAATTTGCCATGTTTTGACCACGTGCGTGTCTCAGCAACTTTATTGAACAGTTACCTCGTGGCTTTTTCGATGGTCCCCGTAAAAATGTAGCGAATGACGCGAATGTGCGCATGCGAGCGCGCAACAAGTACATGCAACACATACGTACAATCAGTAGATTCGCGGGGCCCGAGAACGCTCGAGGATGTCCGAGGATAGTCGAATGTGACTATAAAGAAGTGCCAGAACAGTCACAGGCCTAGTTTCCACCGAGGGTTTAAACCAAATCAAAATGTAAGAATCAACCAATTAGTCGAGTATTCCCCTGTTCGACTGTAAAACTAAGCTTTCTAGGCTGCGTTTAGGAATTAGGTTTCACCAATTCCGATTAACCTAATCAGTCGATTAAATGTCAAGAATTGATCAAATGATTGGTCAATTCTGCTGAACAGTAAAGGCAATTGGTCAGTTCCAATGTAACAATCAATCGGACAAGAACTTATTTATGACTCGCATAACGTATAAAAAAATGAACAAATCAAAATTCTTTCTTTCCTTCCATTTCACGAAAAAATGAAACTTCAATTGGTTCTCTTAAACTTATTTGGTCGAATTCTAATTCGTAATTCGCAATCCTCAATCTCCAATGCATAAACACGGACATAAGAGCCGATCTCATCAACTCCGATTAACTTATGTTTGTTTCCACCAATATAGATTAACTTTAATCTCGATTCAATTTATTCTTTATCTTTTTCCAATTTTTAGAACTAGAAAAAGATAAAGAATAAGTTGAATCGAGATTAAAGTTAAGCTATATTGGTGGAAATGGGCATTCCCAAGCAAGAACAAGTCATTATGATGTCAAAATGACTTCAAAATGATCATTAAAAGTCATTTTTTCAATTTCCAATTCATTTTAATGTCATTTTGACGTTATTGTGATTTGTTATGTTTGGGTTAGAGCCGGTTTCACCAACTCTGATTAACTTAGTGTGTCTTCCAACAAGCAACACAGTGCGACACAATGATCATGTCATTTTTGTTTAATTGGCAAACAACAAGGATGTAATAATCCATTGTGTCACACCGTGTCATTTGTGTCGCTTGTTGGAAGGCACACTTAATCGAATTAGATTAATCTTAAGAATTGATGAGATCAATCCAATAGTTTTGAAGATGTTTTCAAAATTAAAGGCAATTTTTTCGAGTAAGCTTTTATAAAATTAAAGTCAAGGGCAACCGAACTTAAACCTGTGTCACACGATGCTTGTATTCCTGCTGGATTGCTAGCTGGATTAGAATCTTGCCACCGTATTGATTGCGATACTGGCACTGCTTCGATTTTAATCCTAAAATTCAGCCAATGGAATACAGATTTCAGTTAGGATTAAGACTGGCAACCCTATTGGCTTTAGGATTTTCGGTCCTGCGCACAATAGAAAGAATAAGAAATTAAAATTAAAGAATAAAAGATTTCAACTTATCAGAAATCGTGTATTCCAATGTATTTGATTTCTGATAGGTTAAAATCGTTTATTCTTTATTTCTAATTCCTTCTATTGTGCGCAGAACCTTAGGGTTAAGCAAAAGTATAAATCAAGCATTACTACTTTTCGTTGTAATTAAAACTAAATAATCGAAAAAAAAAGAATTAAATAATCGCACGTTAAAATATTTTGAGATACAGAATTATAAATATTCTCTGGTCATTTTCAAAATAATTTCTGTTTTTTAGAACTTCAATCGATCAATGTGGTTGTTAACAGTTGACATATCAGCTGTTCAAATAAATAAATACTATCTCGAACTTGTCAAGTATCGAATATTGTTTTTACATATAAATTGAAGAAAAACTCCATCAAAGTCACAATATTCATTTGCATCGTGTAAACTTTTACGATTATGTTTCATTAATAAAATAATTATTAGCCGTTTTGCGCTATATGTCACTGCGCTTACTTAGTGTCGAGACGCTGCTGTGTCTTCAAATTGTAAAAAATATTATACCTCGCATGAATGATTCATAATTAAAAGACGTGAGTATATAAATATTAATTAAATGGAATAGTTAAATTGAATAAATTATATAACATTTTCATATTAAACGATTCAATATAATAATCATTACAATAATTAATTTTTACACATTCTCGCAATACTAAATACATCTAAAACGCTATAAAGAATTAATGAACGTATAATTACCTAATGTGTGACATATCTTTATATTTATTTAATATTTTTTAATAAAATTATCTGTAACCGTAATATGAATTTTTAAGGTTATTGTTTATTAAATTATCTTAATATTTAATTATTATTAAGTAATATAATTCAAATTATGATAAAAATTAATATATACCAATTTCAAATAAAAACTTTTTTATATTAATATTGCATGTGATGTTGCTTCATGTATTTTTATTTATTTTTTTATTCTACTATTACTTTATTGTGCTACCAGAACAGAAAAGAAAATGGAAGAGACTAATTGCGAGCCTGTATATCAAGGATACTTCATAGGTCATAGCAATGCAGTTACTGCTTTAAACTTTCATCCAAATGCTGATCAACTCATATCAAGCAGTATGGATAACACAGTAATGTTATGGCGATTGAAACATTTAAAGCCAGCTTACAAGTTTATAGCCCACAAAGAGGCAGTCTTAGATGTGTGCTATTCATCAAACGGAGAAGTTATGGCCAGTGGTTCAAAAGACAGATCTGTAAGAATTTGGATTCCTAAAGTTAAAGGACATTCCTTTGACTTTAAGGCTCATAGTTCTGCTGTGAGATCAGTACAGTTTAGTCCAAATGGGGAAAAAGTAATCTTAAATTCAATTATCTGTTTGGGAAAAAGTTCGTAGCGTTTTTTCCATTAGATGGCATTAAAAAAAACGTCACGAACTTTTTCCTATACCTAATAATTATTAGCTATTTTGTTATAGATCTTGCTACACAGTTTATGTAATTGTTTATTATAATTTTTAGTTAGTTACTGCATCGAATGATAAAAGTGTAAAGCTGTGGATACCATATCAAAAAAAATTCCTCAAGACATTTAATGGACATACATATTGGGTAAGCTGTGCTAAATTTTCTCCGGATGGTAAACTTTTGATATCATGTAGCGATGACAAAACAATAAAAGTCTGGGATATTACCAGCGGACGATGTGTCAAAACTTTTAATGAGATAAAAGGTTTGTTAAGTTAAAGTTATTGCATTATAATTTTGTATATTAGAAATCTAGAATAAAACTTTATTAGCTCCTGCTAAATATGTGGAGTTTCATCCAAGCGGCACGACTATTGGATCAGCAAATACAGATGCATGTGTCAAATTGTACGATTTAAGAACAGATTCTTTATGTCAGCATTATGCTGTTCATACAGAATCTGTGAATATGATTAAATTCCATCCAAATGGTAAATTTATATTAACAGCATCTGTAGATTCTACAATGAAGGTAGTTTAAAATTTTGGTTTCATTTAGCGATTTCAACAAATTATTATTCTATTTGCTATTAACAAGAAACATCGACTAGATTTTAGATATCCTAGAAGGCCGTCCAATTTATACTCTCAGAGGACATTGTACTAGCATAACATCCATAACATTTTCAAAAGATGGTACACTTTTTGCTTCTGGTGGCATTGATCGACGAATTCTAATATGGAAGTATAATTTATGTGTGGATGACCAAAGTAGAGAAATTCCTGCACAGTTAACGTCTACAACGAACAGGAATTTGAATCTCGAGCGAATCTCTAGCAAACAAAAATTTGACTGTGGAAAGATCGAACAAGTACAAGATATACATAACAAGCAGAATCAAGAGAAAATAATAACTTAATATATGCAATTAATTTATTAAATTATAAAAGGCAGTTATTTTATTTAAAAAAAACGTGCCGTTACATTATATCGAGAATTATTAATTTTATTAATTTTAT
>NW_017259291.1:2371580-2392054 GCF_001594045.1 Atta colombica | reverse complement strand
TATAAAGGTTCTTTCCCATTGTGTAAAAACATATTAATTCAACAAACATCATCGTTGTCCACGTTGAATCAATCCATTAAAACATTCTGTGAGTACAATTATTATATCACACTATGAATGTATTAGAATGCTTTACAGTATTATAAGAAATAACTAATTCCTTCAGAAGTATTAGCTTATAGAATAATATGTAAATATGTAAATATGTGTAAATATATTTGACAATTTGTTTTCCAAAGAATTTTAAATGAATAGGTATAACATATATTACAAAGATGAAAAAAATTTTCTAACAAGTAGTGTTTCAATGCTTTATATTATGCAGAATCTCGTATTAAATGTCAAAACTTTATGAACGTGTAGAAGATCTATAAAAAAAAGTTTTCAAGAGATGTGCTCATTTTTATGTTTTGGAAAAAAATTATAAAAAGATGTTTTTATTTTTTACTTATTTATCATTTATTCATTTACACATTTATTTATTTATTTATGTTGTCATTCCTTAATTAAGGCATTGTTCAAAATGTTGATTTTTTGTAGCAATGCAAGCATACGGATTGTACTAACAACTCGTAGACTGTTGCAATTAGAGTAACGATCATATGACTTTTTCACGATCATATGACTAAGATGGAAATGTAAAAAGTGAAAATTTTATCATTAAAAATAATGGAGAAATATTTCACTTTTCATGTTTTCATCTTAGGAAAAAAATTATGATCGTTATTTGAATAGTATAGTGCTCTGATGATTTTCCTGATTAAACAATACTTTCATTAAAGAAGTGATACATACAATACATAAATAAGTAATAAATAAATAAAAAATGAAAAACTTTTTTGTTTTTTGTTTTTTGCGATTTTCTCCAAAATGAAATAAAAATAGCAAAAATCTATAAAAGACTTCTTTTTACAATACCAATCCTTTATATGCCTCCGAAGTTTTAACATTTAAAAATTCGACACATCTTATATATACCCAAAAATCACAGCATATTTTGTGTTATATTATTTATAAATTGTAATCAAATACGTATATATTTTATAATTTATACTTGCTTGGATATTTTATTCTACATTATTTTAAATATATTATTTTTGTACTTTTATATATGTGTGCGTGCGTGCGTGCGTGCGTGCGTGCGTGCGTGTGTGTGTGTGTGTATGTGTGTGTGTGTGTGTGTATACATGAGTAAATGTAAATTTTTTATTTAAAAAATGTACATATATAATATATATATATATATATCTCTATATGATATTATACATTAACAGCAACTTAGACTCTTAACTTTTTAACTTTATTTAATTACATTTTATCTGTAACTTTAATTATTTTTTATTTAATTTTTTTGAAGTTAAGTCTCAGACATAATACGCGATAATAGCGATAACTTAAAATGAGGTGAAAATTGCAAAAGATTGGCTTTCAATAATTTTTTATTCAATTTTGCTATCAATTTTATAGAAAAACAGTGAGAGACAAATTTTATTTTCTTCTCATAAAATTCTAAGAATTTTTTCAGAATTTGTTAATATCATATTTTTTTATGTTGATAAAAATAAAAAATGCAGTACTAAAAAGTTGATAAAAAATTCTAAAATTTCTATGAAAAGAAAATAAATGTTTTTTGTCTCTTGCAATTTTTTGTAAAGTCGAGTTTTTTGCAAGTTTTGTAAAGTTTGTTGTTGTATTTGAGTACTTTTCTCAGTTTAATCTATCTCAGTCTGCTCTATCTACACAAAAGTGCTTGGCAAAAACTTACGGGACATCTTGTATATCATTGCAAGAAAAGAAAGAAAACCTTTAATGTTTTTTTTAAGTAATTATATGTGAATTTATGTACTATCTATGTAACTTGTCACTTAAATTGCGCACTGAATTAATTTTTCGATCTTGAAACGCAAATCGATTGGACTACAATAGTAATATCACAAATTAAATTATTTAGTAATTTATTAATTTAAAAAATTATTTCAGTGCGCAATTTAATAAATTACTACATAGATACATAAATTTACATATAATAATTTAAGCACTTAAGATCCAGCTTGAAAGGTTTTCTTTCCTTTTTTTTGTGTGTGATATATACGGTCCTAGAATTTCTTTGTTTAATATATCATTGCAATATTTAATTAAGCACATTAAAAAAATCGCATCCAAAGACGACAGTGCAGGATTATTGACAAAAATCGTGGAACCTGAAAAGATGAATATAATGAACATTGAATCTCCTCAAAAAGATTATGCAAACACGTACCCATGTTCCCAAAACAGCCCCACATTTCAAAACAATCCCAAACAGTCTCAAAAGATCAGACATCATTCAATACACTTTCTAGTCAGTCTATTAAAGCATTAGAAAAAGATTCAGTTTTAAAATAAATACAATCATAAAAATTATAACGTAAAAATTATAATGTATTAGAACAATGCTTGACAATATTAGAAAAGATTTCATTTAAGAAACTATATGTAGAATGTATAGTTTTTTTAGCTAATACTCGTTAATTACTTTGAACAATATGCAGAGCTAGCATGTATTTGAAATACTTGTATTTAAAACACGGTTTTTTTGCACTTTATTTTGTAGCTTGTATTTTTTAAAATCGAAAAATTATAAGTTTTTTTTTATACCATGTAATTCAAATAATGCCATTAATTGTCAATCTTAATATTTAAAATACATACTTTCAATCTTTCATTATTAATAGTGAAATACAAAATATAAAATATTTTTATATGTTCCCATAAAATATAAAATATTTGCATCTGCACTGTTGGAATGCATAATACAAAATATAATTGATTAATATAATTTATCTTATAAATGTTTTTCAAATAAGTAAAAGTATTTCCATGCCTAGTCCTGATAATAATGTATGTGTAAATATTGATAATTGTTTAATTGTTTAAGCAAATTTTTAATTGAATAAGTTTATAATACATATTACAATCAATTGATTTGATTACAAGCGAAGTTAATTACAAATGACGAGATAGTAAATTACAGCGCAACTAGCTCAACACTTTATGATGACGATTTTTATTATCTTTTCTAATTCTTTGCTTTTCTTCCTCTTTTTTATTCTTGGTTCTTGTTTATCTTTGAAAAGAAGAATTAAAAAGATGAAAGAAGACAAGAGAAGAGGAAGAAAGAAGAAAAAGAGAGGAAGAAAGAAAATAGGAGAGAGAGCAAGAAGGGTTATTTATTCGTCTGACTAGTTTGACTGGGATTTTAATACAATATTATCCGCGTATAATTATCAATTATAGAGATATTGGGTATGGGAAAAAGTTTCCGCCCATTGTAGAAAGATGTCGTTAGTAGCATTGCTCGTGTATTTGATAGAATGGCAACACATGTTTTTGAAAGATATGTCCAAACTTTTGAACCTAATAGATGACATTTGTTTGAAGCGTAACAAAGAGTAATTTTTTTTGTGTTGAAGATGTCGGAATTTATTCCAAAAAAGCAACATTTGCGGGAAGTTTTACTCCATTATTTTATTTTAAAGAAAAGTGCTGCGGAAACGCATCGTTTGCTCGTAGATATTTACGGTGAGCATGCTCCATCAAAAACTAGTTGTAAAGAATGGTTTCGGCGATTCAACAGTAGTGATTTTGACGTGCGTGACAAAGAACGCGAAGGTGCACCGAAAAAATTTGAAGATGCAGAATTGCAAGCATTACTCGGAGAAGATTCGTGTTTATCGCTCGATAGGTTGGCAAAAGAGTTAAATGTTGATAGATCCACTGTTGGAAAACGTCTATACGCAATGGGAATGGTGCAAAAAGAAGGAAATTGGGTGCCATACAAATTGAAAGAGAGAGACATGGAAAGACGTTTAGTCATCTGCGAGATACTTCGTCAACGACAACAAAGGAAGGATTTTCTATATCGTATCGTAACTGGCGATGAAAAATGGATCTACTACGATAACCCTAAACGCTTGAAGGCATGGGTGATGCCAGGTGAACCAGGTCCATCAACGCCAAAACGAAATATTCATGCTTCGAAGATAATGTTGTGCATCTGGTGGGATCAAAGAGGTATTATATATTATGAGTTGCTCAAACCATCCGAAACCATCACTGGCGATCGTTATCGGCTACAACTGATACATTTAAACCAAGCTTTGAAAAAAAAAACGACCGGAATGGCATAATAGGCACAAGCTGATTATGTTACATGATAACGCTAGACCACACATTATAAAACCGGTCAAGAAATACTTGGAAGGAGTAAAGTGGGAAATTCTGCCTCACCCGCCGTATTCACCGGACATTGCTCCTTCAGATTTTCATTTGTTCCGATCCATGCAGTCAGCCCTTTCTGGAGAACGATTCAATTCTTATGAAGATATCAAAAAATGGCTTGATGAATGGATCGTTTCAAAAGAACCAAATTTTTTCATTCGAGGAATCCGTTTATTAGCAGAAAGGTGGGAGAAAGTTATCGCTTCCGAAGGAGCATACTTTGAATAAACTCACTTATATAGATTTGTTTTAATAAACACATCATTTTCATTTTAAAAAGGCGGAAACTTTTTCCCATACCCAATAATTGTAAAGACAAAATTGTAATTTTACGATAATATATAAGATAATACAGCATTACAAGTATACATACCTATTTATGGAGCATTTATATAATAAAAAATCATGAATTTAATAATATGTATTATCCAAAAATATTTATGTTAATATAATCGCTAATTTATATTAATTGTGGATAATGTCAGCATTCTTCAATTATCTCTGGGCTCTCGAGACTTTTTGTGAAAATTTATCCACGATTGATGATTTTTAATAATATCTTGTCGGTGTTATCAGTTAAAATGCTTACTAGATTATTAATAGATCTCCAAATATTATAAATCTGGGAATAACTAAAATGGATTAATAAGCGAAAGTAATATTATTTTCTTTTTAATTGAAAACAAAAAATTTTCGATAACATACCATATATTTCAAGTTTGTAAAAGCTTGCCCGAAAAACGAATGTTCTTCGGGCAAGCTTTTATAAACTGTAGGAAGTCTATAGGACTGCATTTAATCAATTTATAAAGTAAATTAGTAAGTTGTGGAAACTACGTGATCAGAATTAAAAATAAATTTATATGCATCGAATAATCGCGAGTGAGATATTTTGTCGTAATTAAGGAACTATTTTAATCACTTTCGAAATTTATATTTTTTGAAACTTTTCCCTAGTGAAAAAATTTCGCTGAAATTATTTTGGAACATTTCACGAAATTGCTGAAAATTTGTTGAAATTTTACTTGAAAGTGAATTTTTTAATTAGCATATTAAAAAATCGAAACATTTTGGCAAAATTGCTGAAAATTCATTGAAAATGAATTTTTTTAGCTGATATACTATAAAAAAAATCACTGAAATTTCTTTGAAATTTTTGCTGAAAATTTTTTGCTAAAAATGAATTTTCAGCTAAAAATTATTGAAATTAAATTGAATTTTTTCTGAAATACTGAAATTTTGCCGAAAAGTATTCCAAAACGTTGAATATAATTTCAGCGAAACTTTTCCATCGGGTTTCAATTGATTAGCTTGATTGTTGGCATATTAAATTAATCCATAGACTATAGTAGTTTATGTGAATAAACATTGTCGAGTTCTTAAAATTAAACTCACTAATTCCATACGAAAATTTATGTGTGTGTGTGTGTGTGTGTGTGTGTATGCGTGCGCGCGCGCGCGCGATTGTAGTAGTATATATATATGTATGTAGTGATACATTGATAACACATAAATCGTATGTGTGTAAAATTGTAAATCCTAAGATACATTCCGTTTTATGTATGATGCGCATGATGTATTATTTTACGGCCCGTTCAAAACGCGCTTTTATCTCTGAAATTCTATAGATGCGTAAATATATTATAGCATATTAACATTGCTGTAAGCGCATTCTGAATATGGGCCGATATATCATAGACCGATATTCATAGTCAGATTTTATATTCAAAAGTTTCAAGACCATCCTAAGTACGATCTTAAGAAGTCGAACACGAACCAATCAGAGAGCTGCGTCTTAGATAGTGTCTTAAGTATTACTTAAGACGGTCTTGAAATAAGAATCAATTATGAATATCGGCCATAAATATCATTTTATTCTTCATTGAATATCAAAGAAAGATATAGGCTCATGTAACGATGTTAGGATGTCCTGAAGCTAAACATTATTTGAATTTAGAGCTCACAGATTTATCGTGAGATCGGTACAATTCAATCCTAGTGGAGATAAAGTACTTCTTGCGTTTAATTATTTAATTAATTATTAGTAATACATTTCATAGCTATTTATGTAATTGCTTATTTATATGTTTAGTTCGTTTCCATGTCAGATAATACAACTATGGATATCATTTTTGGGAAATTTCTTCAAGATGTTTATGAGACATACGTGTTAGATGTTAGATCATATATAGATGTTAGTTCGGTTAGATGTGCTAAATTTTCTCCAGATGGTAAACTTTTGGTATCATGTAGCGATGACGAAACAATAAAAATATGGGACATTACTAGCGAACAATGTATCAAAACTTTTTGAACATAAAGAAGATTTGTCAAATACATCATAACTTCATTAAAGAAATCTAAAGTAAAATTTTGCTATATTAGATACGTAGATTTTCCAACTGGTATAATTATTGGATCAGCAAACATGGATGTGTTAAATTATATGATCTAAGAAAAATTCTGTATATCAGCACTTTGCTGTTGTTGCAGCACGTGTGAATATGATATGATGAAATATTATCCAAATGGAAACTTCATGTTAACAGCTTCTGATTCTACAATGAAGGTAGTTTAAAATTTTGATTTTATGTAGCTTCAATAAGTTATTATTGTATTTGCTAATAACAAGAAGTATCGGCTAGGTTTTAGATTTCCTAAAAGGCTGTCCAATTTATACTTTTATTCTAACATTCTAATAAAATAACATTTATAGCATTTTCAAATGATGGTAAGTTCTTTGCTTCTAGTAGCTCGGATCGGTGAATTCGAATATGGAAGTCTAATAATTTATGTGAGAATGGTCGAGCCAGTGATATTCCACAGTTAATATCCAATGAACAAGAACTTGACAATGTGAATGAAAAATCATACAGCAATAAACGTAAAGAAGATACATATGTGAAGCAGGACCAAGCGAACGTAATAACTTAATATACAAATATGTTCTGTTAACTCTCTATAGCTCAAATTTTTTTCATGGTTATAAAAAAATTTATGTAATTTATAAAATTTTTAAAAATTAAAATAAATCAACAAGAGCATTGGGTTATAAAGGGTTAAATTAGAGATTAAGTAACGATTGCATTAAAAAAAAAAACAATGTTGCTATGTCATATCAAGAACTGTCAATTTTATAATATATATTATTTCAGTATTTATCAGATAATTTAAAAAAGTCACATCTAGACAACACAATAAAAAAAAAAAAAGAAAAAGAAACATAAACAAAATATTAAAAAAAACATTGTCGAGAATCATCATCGCCAATTGTTCAATCTAAAGTAATTGACATGAACATTGAACCTTTTCAAAAAGATTTTGCAAGAAAGATATTCTCGACAGTCTTACAACAGTACCACAGTTCTAAAACAGTTCCAGAAAATCAAATATCATCCAGTGAACTGTCATCTGATCATGATCAATTCTTTGTATCACTAGAAATAGATAAAGTTTTAGATAAAATACAATTATAACTATTATAATGTTTTAGAACAACGTTTAATAGTAGAAGAGACGCTTAAGAAATTAGCTTTGTAGCTTCTTCAGTTTATAATTGTTAATAATATGTGTATGTATTGTATGTGTACAAGATTGACAACTGATTAATTTTTCAAATAAAATTTCTTTTGAACAATTTTATAATGCATATTACAAAAATTAAGGGATCTTGCTGATAATTGATATTTCGATGCCTTATAGATATGCAGCATATGATGTTTTGTGTTATAGTAAATCCAAAAAATATAATGGCCAAGCTTAAAATAATAGAATTAAGGTATTTTATTATATAACGATCTTAAGTATATCTTTGTATTTTTTTGTACATTTACGAATAAGTATAATTTTTTAATGAAAAATATATGTACAAATATTAAGTAATCTATGTATTAATATATTCCTAAAATAATTGTTTCCACTACATGATATCCTCCTTTGTACTGAATACATTGATATAAACTACTTTTTCGTATATTTTCAAATATCGGTAATAATTAAATCGGTCATATTATGTGAATCAACTTTTTATATACATACATTGGCCTAGTTTCCACCGTTTAAACAGGATCAGGGAGTCGATTGTGTATCTTGAAATGAGGTGAAAATTACAAAAGTTAATAAATTCACTAGAATATTCAATTTAATTGATCAAAGTAATTCTAATAATCATTGCTCACTTTTGTAATTTTCATCTCATTTCAAAATACACAGAAGCTTTCCAATTGCAATATCCCTAGATGATCACTTTCGTGCACACGGCGACACAAGTTGCCTTTCAATTGTTCATTATTGTCGACACAATACTACACATTTGTATTCAGCTGTGTAAGTTTGTGTTTTCTAGTTACAATTACATGTTACTAATCGCGGCGGTTGTAAATAAGATTCGAGAGTGTTGAATGGCCGGGAATTTTACTTTTTTTTATTTAATACAGGTAGAAAGAACTACTTTTAATCTAATTTTATCCAAAATGAATCTCAACCGCGCACAGCATACATATTCTGTTCCAATTGAATCATGCATAATGCTACACGTATTTTATGCATTTCTGTGTATGTTTAAGATGTGTTAAGCAATTGGAAAGCACCCATTGTTTATAAAATTAAATCGTGTTTGGTAAATGGAGTTATTATGTAAGAGTGTTTCAAAATTCGCACTCACGAAGACATGATACTTCATAACAAATAATTTTTTCTTTTAATAAAATTGCGTTCTATAAATAATTTTTACGTTTATTACGTTTGTTTCAACCTGCTTTCCTGCAAAAAAACTACTTGTCAGACGCAATTTTGCAAAAGGAAAAAGTTATTTCTTTTAGCATAAAGTATCACGAGTGATTTTGTATTTCGCGAGCGCGAATTTTGAAACATCTTATATATATATATATATATATATTAATGTTAAGTAATTCTTATACAGATACATGTATATTTGTAATATAATTCGAAAATTGTGATTAAAAATTAATATATCAATTTAATATATTTAAATCGAAGGTTCACTTTTCACTATTTATTGTGATCTTGTTTTACATATTTTTATTTAATTTTTCTTTTACTATTTCTATTGTGAACTATTTATTGTGCTACTAGGACAATGGAACAAACTGGCCGTGATCCTAGAGAATATAAATATTTGGTAGGACACAGTGATGTTACAGTTTTAAGCTTTCATCCAATACAAACTAATACGCTTTGTATCGAGTAACTTAGATAAAACATTAAGATTGTGGAGATTAGATATATGCGAAAACAAAATATGAAAAGATTGAAGCTCATAATTCTGATATATTGGATGTATGCTATTCACCAAATGATGATTTTATAGCCAGTGTTTCAGAAGATAATATCAGAGTTCAAGTCTCTGAAGATAGACATTTCACAAAATTTGAAGGTCATAGATCTAATGTGAGATCAGTACAGTTTAGTCCAAAGGGGACAAGGGATAATTTTTGCGTTTAATTATTTATTAGTCGATTTGTCATAAAGTTTCACTAGGCAATTACATCATTGTTTATCTATGATTATGGACTAAGTTATCATGTTATAGACTGATTTCATCATGTGTTTATCGATATGTTTAGTTGGTTTCCGCATCAGATGATAAAAATATAATTCTATGGATACCATTGATGGGAAATTTCAAGATATTTACAAGACATACGCATTTACAGGACATAAGTTCGGTCAATTGCGTTAAATTTTCTTTCGATGGAAGCTTTTGGTATCGTATAGCGACGATCAAACAATAAAAGTATATTTACCAGTGGACGATGTGTTAAAACTTTTAATGATATAAAAAATTTGTCAAATGTATTATAATTTTTTTTATATAATTTTATAATTTTAAAACTTTATAATTTTAAGAATTTAAAATAAAATTTTACTTAATGTAAATATAGAGCTAATATAGAAAAATTTTATTTTATATAGTTCCCACTAGATATGTAGAGTTGTATCCAACTGGTACAATTATTGGATCAGCAAACGAGGATGGGTGTATTAAATTGTATGATTTAAGATTCTTTACATCAGTATTATCCTGTTCATAAGCAGCTGTAAATATGGTTAAATTCTATCTAAATGAAAACTTTATATTAACAGCTTCTGATGATTCTACAATGAAGATGGTTTAATTAAGATTTTGATTTTAAGTAGTAACTCTAATAAGCTGTGTTTGCTGCAATAAGAAATATCTAAAATACTAGATTTTAGATCTTCTAAAAAGCCGTTCAATATATTCTTGAGGGACATTCTGATAATGTAACATGCATAACATTTTCAAACGATGATAAGTTCTTCGCTTCTAATGGCCCGGATCGACGAATGCGAATATGGGAGTCTAATAATTTATGTGAAGATAACAGAACTAGACATTCCACAGTTATTCCCAGTGAATATGAACTTGGTATTGTAAATGAAGAATTGAACAGCGATGAACGTGAAGAAGATACACACGTAAAGCAGAACCAAGCGAACGTAATAATTTAATATACAAATATGTTTTATTAAACTAAACAAAGTAACGTAGTTTATTTAAAAAAAATATATATATATACTACTCATATCAAGAACTATTAATTATATTAACATATATTATTTCAGTATTTGTCAAATAAATTAAAAAAGTTGCATCTAGAATCAGACAACAATACAAGACTATCAGCGAAAATCATCGAATCTAAAGTGAACGTGAAGAACATAAAACCTTTTCAAATAGATTGTGTACAAAATAGATTCACAGTAATCTCGCAACAGTTTCAAACAGTCCTACACAATCAGACATCTTCCAATGTATTTTCATCCAATCGCATTAAAACAATAGAAAATAAAATTTTAGATAAAATACAATTATTACATTACCATTACAATGTATGACAACAATGCTTAATAATAGAAAAAGCACTGTGGAAACTAGATTTGTAGTGTCTCCAGAAAGACTAGATTTATAATTTAGAATTAATTACTTGGAATAATGTGTACGTATCAGAATATTAACAAATGATTAATTTTTCAAGTAAATCTTGCTGATAACTAAAAATTTGATGCTTCATATTACAAATATAAAAAACGCAACATATTTCGTTACATTATAGTAAAAATTAAAAAAATATAATTGTAATACACAAACTACTTAAGATAATAGAAGATATTTTATTATATATGTATATATTATTTTTGTATTTTTTGTACATATACAAGAGTGAGATATTTTTTTATAAATATATATGTACAACATAAATAATCTCTGTATTAATATATGCCTATACATTTTTTAGAAATACCTGCTACGATCATATAAATCTCTTGCATAAAATTTCTGATCTGCAATTATGAGTATAAAAATAAATGTGTAGAAATATTGATCTTTTATAAAATATTGATAATTGCACAATTAATTTTTTAATAGTATTTCGAAAAAAATAATATACAATAAATTCATTTCAGCGTTCATATATATATTTGCAAAATTAATATTTCGATGCTTTATATTATATGAGAAACATAATTTATCTTGCGTTGCATTGTATTAGGTGTAGTAAAAAGAAATCCATTATTTTTCCATTCAATTTCATGCAAAAATACCTAATATATATTGTAAATTCAATAGTAAATTCAAAGAATTTGTAATATGTAAGCTGCTTAATATAATACAAGATATTTTCTTATACATAATCTTAAATACATTATTTTTGTATTTTGTATGTACATATATTTATGAATTAGTAATTGAACGCGACTTTCCTTTTTTACAAAAAAAATATCATAAGAATAATGTAAGCCTGACATATTTAGCAGCTCCTGTTACAATCACGTCATATAATCACTCACTTATTAATTCCCTTAATGAGTTTGTAAAAATTGGCAAGTTTTTCCTGTTTTCTTGAGCGTTTCTAAAATCTCATTCGAATTGAGCGCAGTGGTCACGAATACCTTCTTCTCTGATAAATCAATCTTGATGTCATCGATACCTACATATCATATATAGTATATAATGAGTTAGAGATATTTTGAACATAAGTATCCCAGTCGACCAACTAAAGTAACAATATATATAAAATAATTTCTCAATATATAAATGAAATATAACACATATTGTACAGTTATTACATTATTAAGTGTGAAATTATAACACTAATATACTACCTTTAATTTGTGTCGACTGGAATGTATTTTTTTTTTCTAAAAAATTACAACTGTGCTATTTCTTATATTTGACACTTCTACTTCTCTATGTAGTATGTTTAACCTCATTTTACATGGTTCTGGTAAAAAATAATGTCTTCAAAGAGTATCGACAAGATATAATTTATGAAATACGGCGGATACACGAAAATATTTTTGCGTCTGCAAATTGAATGCAAATGTTTTCAAGTACCTGCTTTTTTCCCGAGTACGTTCTGCACAGCTGTCGAGCATCCCTCGCACGTCATTTCAACGTTAAATTCGTGTACCTTATGAACAAATTAATCGTCAAACATTGTCGTCTAAATATATATTTAAAGTTATCAAAATTTCGAGATTGAAATATCATTTTACTATTACCTGAGCTGCCATAATGTCTCTGAGGAGTACGTAGGTTCGACTTCAATGTGTCAAATGAGTTATTGCCAAATTAGGTGACGTGGTAGGCCGTAGGACTGATCGTATTAAAACCAGGAATATCAGCAGACAGAAATCTTATCTGCAGCTTCAGTGTTAAAAATATCGTATATAGATTGTGCTGGCCAATAATGGCCATTTCTGATAATTCTAATTTCAAGTAACTATATATACAGGGCGCATCGAAAAGTTTGGAAACAGTCGTCGGTCGAAAATTTCAAATTTCAAAATCTTTTCATTTTTACGTAAAACTGAACTTTTTAGTGCCAAAATGCAATAAGAGGAATAATCTCCAATGGTCATGATCTTGATAAATGTTATCCATGACATCCTGAACAACATTCAAGAACAGAGAGAATTAAGGGTGAGAAGTGGAGCGGATAGTGATTCTCTTCTCTGATTGGTTCCCAAATGTGCATGTGTGTGTACATATACATAGGTCGTGTTCCAAAATTACTGCCAGCATTGAAAATGCTACAGTTTACGTTACGTGCACTATAGACTTCAGTACTGGTCAATTTTGGAACACAGTCATAATACTAGTACGATACAATAATTCTATCACGCTCCTACCACAAGTCAAGTATTCACTTCAATGGTGTACTTCAGAAGTTTCAACATGAAACTTCTGGCTGAATCCATGGCTGAATCCGGCTCCACTCTCCCTTGATTCTCTTTGTTAAGAGATTTTAGCCATCAGTCGATTATAATTGCGTAATGCTGACGATACCGTACCTTCAAGTTTTATAACTCGAAAAGTACTTAATGAAAAATAACTTTATTATAATATATATTTTGAAGAGCTCTTGACATCAGCTATTAGATTCTTTATCAAAAATAGGATTCCATTAAAAAAAAATCGATTTAATCTAATCTTGATGACGTCACCCAAGATAAAATAGATGTGATCAATGAATAATTCTTTTTAAACTTTACAACTTTTGTCTGAAATATTTTTTTCAAAAATGCTTTGTTTCGAGATATACGACCAGTTCCAGATTTTTTATACACACTGTATATATGTGTTTGTTGAACCGATTGCTGATTTTTATGCTCGATAAAAACAATTCCGAGAATATCTAAAAAGAAAATCCGATTAAAAGTTAATGCATTTAACACAAAGATATATTATTGCATTAATTTTGTATACAATTTTGAAGAATTTTCACCATTGTTTAATTATTTTCACAAAGCAATAATATAATTAATGTGTCAAGGCTTTTTAAACGAACAATTACAATTAACTCAAAAAATAAAATTCGTTTTTTAATTACATACGCATAGCATTATAAAATTCATCAAACGTTTCGACTTGCAAAGTCTTCTTCAGTTATAATAAATAACATTTTTATGTAACTCCTTACAAAGTCAAACGAAATTACATGCAATACATAATAAAATTGTCAAATCTAATTTTACATACTCATTTCTGCGTTAGAATATTAAAATTCGAAATAGGTATCTAGTCAGAAGTTTGGAAATCCAAAGTATAAAAATGTGTTTTACCGATTCTTCAGTTGTTATTGAGAAGTTCCATTATCCAGTTCAATTAGTAATTTAATAAAAAATACGACAGGTCGATCGAGGATTTCTTCAATGACCATTCTATTATATTCTGTATAATTAAATGTTATATAATTAAATAATTAATGTAATTAATTTAATAATAATGAGAAATTAATTACACTTACGTTTATTTATAGAATAGTCTATTGACTCTGTTTCACAACTCACGGTTAACTCTTAATTGAGATTCAATTTATTTCTCATCTCTTTCCAATTTTAGAAAAAAGCATTAGAAAAAAATCAGGAATAATTAAACCTCGGTTAAGAGTTAACCATGAGTTATGAAATTGGGCCTGAATCAAAATCAAAGAATATTCGTTTCGAGTTCTGTTAATATTTCAAACTTGCTAGAGCAATTGGATCTTGATTCATTCAAGTTCGAGATTGCAATGTAAAATTAATTTATCTCGATTTAACTTATTATTTTTCTTTTTTTAATTTTTAGAATTAGAAAATTTTCCTTTTTCACAAATGTTTTATTGAAATTAGAATAGAAATTACAGATAAGAATAGCTTAGAAATTAAACTTTTCTAATTTCAAATAAAAAAATGTGTGAAGATATCTCTAAATTAATTTTAATAACACAAATATATTTTTATAAAAATTAAATAAAATCAATGACTATATAAAAGATTATTATCTTCCTAATAATTCCTATCTAATAAACAAATGTTTTGTACAATATTTGTTGATAATTAAAAGTAAATATTAGAGAACTTTCAGGGAATTCAGTTTTTATTTTCATCCTTGCATCTTGACATAAGGTAGAAAAGTATTACGATTGAATGCCTAGTTGTCAAACTCTGTATACTTCAGGACTGTCTGTTCAACTGCGGCTACGCGAGGAACAAGCTTACATCCTACTTACAGCATGATTTTGCGAGCATTTCGGCTAAAGGATGAACTTGCGATACAGATTTTTTTTCCAGATCGACTATAATTTTCCTACATTTTTTTCCCTCTTCTTGTTTTGAGACCGCGATGGAAATTCTATTTCTACAATTTTCGATGGCGAATAGTGAATGAAATGTACAAATGTCTGATAAATTTGTCCCTGTTGCCTCTATGCTTCTTATGAATAAGAACATAGATTGGCACGGACGGCAACGGGATTTGTTGAATGCCTTGTGCGAATGAGAGATCTTATCACAGTAATCAGTTCGGTTCATACTGAGAATATCTGCATTGCTCGTTTCACATATCGGATATTCCGTCGATCATAGCTCTCTGTCATACGTGTATCACTCATCCATACATTTGTCTATAGTCTAATTTTGCACACTCAGTCATATTGCTCTATGATGTTAGTGATAATCCTTAGTCGTTACACAATTTGTTAATACACTTCTCGATACGCTTATCGAATATGATGTCTGCAGGGATATATGGGATACTTACTGTAGCATGAAATATTTTGCTCTTTCCATTCATCCCGAATGATAACATATTTGAATTCTTTTTTTTCCCCCTTTTTCTTGTTATTCGCCCAAGTGGAGAAATTTATCAATGATTTTTACACTGACGAGGATTAGGGTAATTTATAAATATCGCAGCTCGTTTTATGCTTATCGATAATTATATCGAGGGCATATCTGTTACATTTATTTGCCCTATGAAGCATCGGGATTAGTGACAATGCGGCTGAAATGTAATTTTGTATAACAAATTGACGTGACGAGAGAAGCGGGAGTTTAATAATAATTCAGCTTTAGCTTTGGCGCATTTGTCACGTTTTCGGGATGATCCGAAGACACAAATAGGGATTGCATTATACTGGCAGTCCATAATTCAAGATTTCGGAGACTATCATTCTCCAATTACACACATACGTTTTTACGCACAATGTTACGTGTATTAATTAAGCAGTGTAACGAGACTCGGGATCTTTCATTAAAATATATCCGTTCTCTCAGTAAAAATATATGAGGAGATTATTAATTCGGTCTCGATGAAAAAGACGTGTCACAGATGCATGCAAACCTGCGAAACGAAGCTCCATGGAATGCTACAGCATTATTAGGAGGTGGGAATAATTTGAGCACGTTATGAAATGACCATTGCTAACTGAGACTCGTTTTGTTGGTAGTCTATTCTATTTCTTATTATTCGATGTAAATGCGATGCAAATGCGTTGCTAATAAATCATAAAAGTATAATGTCGAATGCTGAATGCAAGAGTCAATGATTGGAAGATAGTTATATTAAAAAGAAAAATGCAATTCTTTTGTACTAGCAAAGAGATGCGCTTTGTCGTAAAACAGCGGTTTATGGCGTGACGCAATTCTGGAGATAAAAACTGCGATTACTTCATCATATCGTTCACATTCAATCCGTCGGACTGACTGGATTGTAGCCTGATGGCGGATTAGCGTGAATCCAGCGTCAGAGGAAACTGTAAGTATTCTGAACCGCTCTGCCGGTGGACGAAGCCGAGCCCTGTTGTTCCACAATGGTGCTCTGTTGCTCTAGTCTCTCCAACGATTCCACGCGAGTTCTTATAGAACCACCATAAGTGCGAACCTATTTTATTAACATCTCATTAAGCATTCATATATATTTTTAATCTTGCTATCTTATCAGAAGTTTCTCTTAAAGTTTCTGGATTTTAGAAATAATAAAACGTACATATGTCAATATTAGAAAAAAACTCGTCAATATTTTAGAAAATGAAACTAAGTTACAATTAATTATTTAAAAAAATGATACTGAATGTAACAGATTCATTTTATTGGTTATGAAAGATATTTGTTATGAAAGATATAAGCAACTGGCAAATGCAAATATCCATGTCATATCAAAGAATGAAATTGATATTTTGTGTATACATTAAATTTTACTTAAAATAACTAAAAAGTTACATGAAATAAATATTATTGATGACATATATACTCATATAACGTGTGTTATTATAAGTCTTATAGATTTAAAATAAGAAATATTGACGAAAATTTTTCTAACATTTGCGAAAATATAAGCAATCAGGATATTTCATCTAGAAATACTGTAATATTACTCTGCCAATTTAATAATACTTTCATAGCTTCTTGATAAATGTCGCAAGTGGCAATTTTATTTTATTAGAGTATTAATTAGATAAAATGATTTCTGAACGCTCCTGTATTGCTTGAGACGAAGTTGAAACATAAATCTCCTATAATACGCAATATACAACAATAAAGCATACCAGAAATTTCAAGAAAAAACTTACTAAAAGCGAGCTCCTTGCCCCACGGTCATATTTCTCTGAATATTACATTTCATACATTTATATCATTCTAAACTTTTCATAAAAATTTCATCACACAATAATTTTGCATATTTAGACGAATGATATACAAATTTAATCAAATCATTTATAAAATGTATAAAATAATAAATAAATAAAAGATATAAAAATGTGCTGTACAACATAACATATTTGGACATGATAAAATTAGGAAAAAATATGAACATAAGAAATTTTTAACAGTACATTATTTTTACTCTTTTTGAAGTACATATTTTTTGAACATATATTAAATAAATTATTAAATAAATGTCGGATTTTGTAAATAGGACACAAATAGGATGCGTTATATTTAACTTTGTATATCAATCTATACAAATTTCCATCAAGTTTCCAGCGAATTTGCACAAATGCAGATATTAAATCTGTTCTGTATCATCGACCATACAATAAATATGGACGCTTTAGCTGGTTTATCTACTCACTGTCTGTAGATTAGACTTCAGACTGTGGGTGTTGGCCACTCGCGCTCACACAAGAGGAGTTAGACTTCCACTGCAGACTCTTACTTCTCTGGGCTCCAGAGTTGCCGGAGGTCTCCTCTCTTGCGACTGTTGTACATTCGAGCTACTCGCTACGTTATGATGTCCTGGTCGCGATGCATGGCTCGACGCCACTACGTACTCTGTTAAAGTAACATCCGCAGTCCCACCAGATTCGAGTGGTATTGCATTCTGGCGAAAGTGTTCAAGCATATCATATATCGTAGGAAAGCACAGATGTTGGACTCGGCAATGACCTTGATCATTTAGTGTCATTCGTAAATGCTGTAAAAATGAATACATATATATTAAAAACTGTTTAAATATCATTTATTAAGTGTTGAAAATGATGTAATTACTTTTGCTCTTCCTTGAAAATTAAAAGTTAACACAAATTCGCCTTTTCTAGTCTCGCTTTGCCGAACCAGGAAAACGCCGTGACCGTTAGCTGCACTATGCAATACAAGCTGCGCGGCATCCGAACGAGGAAGAGTGCCATGAAACCATGGATATTCTCGTAAGCTACTCGATAAATCCAACTCACCCTCATTAGTAGACACTGCAAGCAAACAAATATATATATATATATATTTTTTTACTTATTGCCCTTGCCTGACTTACTTTTGCAGGATTTATTCCTTACTTTGCTCAATTTCTTGCTGAGAGGAACATAATTCTAGATTACTACTGCTGCGCACATGGAGTCTCGGAGGTAATTCTGGTGGATTACCCTGCGAGTCATCGCCGTGTTCATGACTAGCGGATCGAAAGCTTTTACTCGCCGAGTTGGCTCGTAATCGATCACTGTCGGATCCGATAGCAAGCGAACCGTGGCTCAGAGAATCTCCTAAAGAGTCACCCGGCCCGGAACCAGGAGCGCTCGAGCTTTGCTGTACCGTTCGCATACAGTACCTAATCGTTGCCAACCACGATTTCATGTCGTTCGAGTCATGCGCCTCGATAACAAATTCCATATTTTGAGTCTTCAGGACGAACGTATTCTCGTGATCCGGCATTTCGAGCGCTGTGGTTTCCCTCGCTTCTGTTATCGCCGAGCAAAAGACTCCGCTTCGTGGTTTCACAGCCTTCGGTGGAGAGTAGAACTCCAACATGTAGCCACCGATGGCCTTTATCAAAGCTAGCCGTGACTTTTCCCATTTCTGCGTCCCATCTATGTTCTCTCCCATCAAGGCATTAACGATTCCTTCCTTACGACACTCCACCACGATTTTCGACAGCTTAGCCTTGGAGTGTTTATCCTTGCGGTGTTCACTGTGAGATAATTCGACTTCATCGCTCTGTTGCTTGTGGAAGAAACTCTTGCCTTTTTTAAGTCCCTTAAAAGATAATCTGCGGAAGAAAGGTTTGTGACTGGGCTTCGGCGACACTGCCTCTCCTTCGTGTTCGGAATAGTCACTAAATTCTTCATGGGAGGATGCTCGAACTGGTGCATTAGTGTTTTGACTTGCAAGATTTATGTCTCTTTCATTGGATACTATACTCCTAGTATCATGCAACGATAGTGATCTAAAAAATATAAAAACAATGTTACTATTATATATATATATATATTATATGTATATATTATAATCCTAATCTAAAACTAAAGCCTAATCTAAAACTCCAAATATCAATAATTAAAAAAAAATTATAAAAATAAAAATGTAAATAAAATATATTCTTATAAAATATATTCTTATAACATACAACATATAATAAAATAAAATTACAAGCAACATTTTGTATGAGATAAGAACTTTAAATTTTTAGATTTTCATCTTTTTCTTATATAAATAACATATAAAATATTTTGTATTTGATATATTTTATCAAAGTTTATAATAAATATAAGCATCTGTAACAAACCCTAACTTATTTATAATTTCTCGTAAATTATTTCTATTTTGTACGAAAGTTATGCATTCAAGTTTTCTCTTCAACTAAAGTGATTACTCCAAATTTTTGCCATTCGGACGATTACTCCAATGTTTATTTCCTGACGGTACGAAGGTTAATGATCTTCACTATGACATTTCTACGTGACAGTGCAACATAAAAGCGCTGCGCGACACGCACCTGACACTCTGACGCAGGTACTCGCTCTCAAAATGCTCGCAGAAGCTCTCGACAAATTTGCGGAGGAAGTCGCGGTGCGAGAGGTTGGCGCGGGCACTCTCGGGCAGGTTCAGACTAACGTAGGCACAGAACGCCTTGGCAAAGTCGGAGGCCGAGGCGCGGGCGTGTCTCTCGCAGAACTCGATCCAGCCGGTCGCTG
>NW_017259291.1:2326258-2371480 GCF_001594045.1 Atta colombica | reverse complement strand
GCCGCCGCCGCCGCCGCCGCCGTCGCCGCCGCCGTTGTCGTCGTTGTCGCAGTCGTCGTTGACGTTGACGCAGTCTCCGTAGTTATCGTCGTAGTCGTCGTTGCTGTCGGTGACGTCGTCGGCGGCTTCGTTGCCGTCGATGCCGTTGTTGCCGTCGTATTAATCGCCGGCGATATCGCAGGACTCGGCGTGCTCGCGGCGTAAACACTCATTACCGGCGTCTGGCTTGCGTAGGGGGCGGAAGACTTCCCCCCCTTGTGTCGCCGTCGCCGCCACCACCACCGCCGTCGTCGTCGTCGCCACCCGTCGCCCTCCACTCTCACGTCTCACCGTCGCCACTGCTCCCCTCGGCCCTCGAACGTCGCTGCCGTTTAGGGTGGATACGAGCGCGCGCTACAGACATATCACACCCCGCATCACGTCGTACGCGCGCTCGCCGTAAAACTAATCATGGCGGCTGCTGAATGGTCACAATCCAATACATACGCATACATATACTGACGTATACTTAATACACGCACGCACACACACACATCACACACACACACACACACACACACACACAGAGAGAGTGAATTCTGCAAAAAGAAGGGAGAAGAGTAGCAATAAAAAGAGTATCAGTGAGAGGATGTTGATATGATCATGTGTGAGAGAATCGCTGAGTTTGAGATTTGAATAAGACTTAAGATAAAAAATTCGATACATTAGAATTGTATATATTCTTTCTTAATTCATCATATTGATCTCTTTTACGAAGAAAAGAAAAGCTAACCGATGTGACAGATTAATTGTAACCGATGATAGCTAAAATTCCAGAGCAACCGGGGAGCGATTTCGCTCTTCGATTAACTTCACTCATTTATTTGCGACGATCTGTCCTTTTTTTTATATTTGTTTTTCTCGTCTGTATCTCCCGCTGCCGGGAATAAACGATATATAGTGATCATCGATGGACTTTATCGGGACCGTGCTGATTTTTATCACGACCGTGTCAAAATCAAGGACTCGCACATTTGTACGATCGTGCTTGCCTCGCAGAAATATTTATGGGTATTATGGAGCACACACACAAAATGCGTGATCTGCGCGATACGCGCGATTCGCTTCCACTCGTTCTATACTGGCGCAATCTTTTATTCTCCTTCTCTCTCTCTCTCTCTCTCTCTCTCTCTCTCTCTCTCTCTCTCTGTCTTTATCTTTTTCGATTTTATAGAGGTTAAGGCTTAAACACGATACACAGACAACAGGAACGATAACGAGTCTAATCAGAGTTCTAGGATATAATATTGAACTTACACTCCAAGCTCTGATTAGACGGCTCGTTATACCCTGTTGCCTGTGTATTGTGTTTAAGCCTTATTCTTTGTTCGCCTGTGCCTATTGCCTGTGCCTATTGTGTTTGAGCTTTTAGTCGCGTGGTTCGTTCCGTTCCGTTGTTAATTTCCACTCATCGCTCGACGATACCATAATGATTCCTGCACAGAACGCGACAATGCTTGCGGCAGTAGTTATCGCACAAACCAATAATTCTATGTTCTTAAGTCGGCCTCACCACGCAAAACTTCTAAAAATGATGTAATATTACTTCCGCTGCGGCAAAAGTTGGATTCAGTTCAACTTTTGTCGCGCGATGGAAATTACTTTCGAGCAAGCGAATTGATGTGGCTCCCGCACTGAATGCAGCAACTTTTGAGCAACTTTCATAAGTAATGAATCAATCAGAGGGCTGCATTAGTGTCTTAAGCCGGTTCTACATTAGTTGCAAACCGATAATATTTCCATTAATATTAGCCCAATATTTGGGGGCCAATCTATTCATTGGCCTAGTTTCCATCGAGAGTTTAATCCACGATTCAGAATGTAAAAACCAATCACAGTCGAGTATTTCCCTGTTACAGTCGAACGATATGACAAGGGAATACTCGACTGTAGTTGATTGATTCTTACATTCTTATATTCCGAAACCCTCGGTGGAAACTAAGCCATTAATATAAAATAAAATTCTGCTTTCTGATTGGTTGCAGAACGTTGTACAACGTATGTCGGATCCAGTGTGAATTCAGCAATAGTGTGAATCGAATTCAACGCTGGGCACAGTATAAGGGCATATATAATATGTGCGCTGGGATCATTCGGAGCGATCCCGAAGTCCTGGGTTACGTTCCAAAACTTCCTCTCCGAGAAAAATTTTACTCGAAATATATAGTACACGTAATGTATATTATAGCACATAGAATAAAATCTTCCTTGAAGAGGAAGTTTTGGAACGTAGCCCTGAGAGATAAAACAAATAATGAATGCTATTGCTTGCAAAATGGGTCGCTAATTGGTTCAGAAATTGAACGAGTGCGGCATCATCAGAAATGCTATACCTTGCTTTTCATTATAATCGCGTACACGTTCATAAGTTTGTTCGCATTGCATGCTCTGACATACTCTAAAATGTTCCTACTATGCATTTACTAACTCTAACGCGATCGTTGAAGTGAATAGAAGCTATAACAGGAGCACATTGGAGCAAATTGGAGCATGCGACGCGAACAAACTTTTTATGTGTTCAGACTTCTTTGCATTCTTTGAGCTTCTTTCATGATGCATCATGGGTTTTTCTCTCTCTATTCCGATTAGATTAGAATGAATTAGACATAATTTGATATGGTTAGACATTAATAAGAAGAGGAAGAAAGATGAAAAGTACAAGATACTCACCTACAAGAGATAAGTCACAGTCTTTCTCTATAGAGCTTACAGTGGTGGATCTGTAATATAATCAGAGTGGAGTGTGATTATTGAAAATAGAGAGAAATTCGAAATGATCGAATCTTGCACGAAGAAGCGAATGTTGTTAGGTATCACATTTTTAGGAGGGTTAGTTCTTTTCATATTTTGGTAGTATTTTTCATATTTTTCGAATTAAATGTATATTTGGAAACCATTCGGAGTAGCTCCAGAATAATGAATTCTATCATTATATCATTTTATCATCAACATTTAAATAATAGAGATAAAATACACGGAGGTACTCAGGTGGTATTTCGAACATAGCCTAAACAGCAAACTGCTGCAGAGGCATAGATGCAGGCTTTGTTAAACAAAGCATTTATGGAGAAACTTAATTTCTTGTATAATTATATTCTTTATAGATTAACAGTTTTAGCGCTAATTATCGAGAGCCATTGGACGAATAGCTCAAGTAAACTTTATGTTGATAATTATGAGAATAATTCCTCCTGTATCTCTGGCGAGGAGTATGAAGTGATATCCGAATGTCATCCATGTACTGCCTTTGAAATTGCTAGTGAAAGCATTGATGTTTGTGTCCATGCAAGATATAAAGAAGTGCTGAAATGCAAGAGCGGTGAAACAATAACAAGAAGGTAAAGCATACTGACAGAGAATTGATTGTCTTGAAATAAGGTGAAAATTAAAATTAGAAAAATAAAATTAGAAAATAAGTGAATTTATTAAAATATTTATTAATTGATCAACACTTAGTGAATTTGCTCACTTTTGTAATTTTTGCCTTGTTTCGAAACGCATAATCACCAGGATTTGGTATATCTATTTGATTCTATACTATGTTCTTATATTTGTATTACAGTTGTGACAAAGTAGCTTGGCTAGAGGAAAAAACATTCTGGAAGTTTGAGGGTTTCATGTTTGCTGCAGCAATATTCTCTTGCTTAGCTGTATATTGGAGAGAGAATATATTAAGACAGAGAATAATCAGAAAAGTAGCAAGACAATTACGAATTAGCGCATGAATGCTATGAGAGTTGAGAAAAGTAGATAGAAAAGTTTTATATTTATGTATTTTTCACTTGTTCAAGAAAAAGACAAAGAGAAAGAAATGGAGGATAAAATTGAGAATAAAATAGAGAAAGAAATGGGGAGTGAAATATATTTAGCTATATATTCTATGGCAGATTTGTGTCTTGTTCCAGTAGAAACTCTAGTAACTTTTTTTACTATAAAATACTGTGACTCTTCAATTAATATTAAGCTAGTACCAAGTAAACAGAATTTAACTGAACAAGCTTACATGATAGATCTCACAGATTTTGTTTATGAGATTGTAAATGAAATGCCTTATTATGCAAGCTCGTTTGAATTACCAATTATCATTGTGAATGAAGACAGCTGCATGGCTGGTTTGTGCACAGTATTAAGACATATTGTAAAAAATATGAATCCAAGTTTACTAAACGACAAAACTATGTTATTAGGTTTTAAGGATTCCTGCTTAATGGCTTGTTCGGAAGCAAGTGTGTGGACTAAATTTTGCGAGGTTGATTTAATTTCAACTCTGAAGTCTTTAGATACAAAGATTTTAGAGAACTCTGAATTACCTGTTAATTTAGCCAGATTTGAATACCACATGTCTCAACCACTTAGAGTGCACAATTTATACAAGTATATTGCAAGCAAAAAGTTTGATACTGTTGATATAACTGAATGTGATAAGACAGGTATGCCGATACATAAGTATGCGGATAGTGGATACATTACATTAGCTGACTTAATTATTTTTGTGTGTATGCATATTCTACTGAATATGTTTCCAAGCCAGATATCAAAGCTGATACCCTTAACAGTCCAATGGTATGACAGAATGTTGGATGATTTTCGCATACGAAGGTGCACAAAATATTTACCTTCACAGAGCCATAATTCAAATATACAGTATACTCTTCCAGTTGTAGTAAACGAAAGCTTATATAAGAGCGATTATAAACGATACAAACCAAAAAACCGCATTTTCACAAGGCAAGAGGATATAGAACATTCGTTGCAGTTGATCGAAGACATGAATATTTCAATGCAACTTGATGTTGAACCATTTGGTATAGAAATAAATTTAAACTGGTCTGATATCCCTTTTGAAGCTACACCAGCAGGCGGGTCATTGCCAGCTGCAAGGCTGCGACGGAAACAAGATCAATTGCAGAATCTGTGCAAACCCGTTTTGAAGTTGGCGAAGGCAGGGGATATTATTGTAGATTTCTGTTCGGGTACTGGTCATTTGGGAATATTAATAGCATATTTGCTACCTCATTGCACAGTTATTCTGTTGGAAAATAAAGAGGAATCTTTGAATCGAGCCAAGAAGAGGGTGGAAAGAATGAAGTTAACGAATGTAAAGTTTTGTCAGTGTAACCTGAATTATTTCAAGGGAGATTTCGACATTGGTACGTCATTACATGCTTGTGGTTTATCAACGGATTTGGTAATTCAATGTTGCATACGAAAGAATGCGATTTTCGTGAGTTGCCCTTGCTGTTATGGCTCGCTGCAGAATTGTCATCAGCTAACGTACCCGCGAAGTGATGTTTTTAAGGAGCATGTTAATAATAGAGAATACTCATATCTCAGTCATGCAGCGGATCAAACGCATGACGAATTAAATATTAAGACTAAACAAGGCTACAAATGTATGACAATTGTAGATACGGATAGAAAACTGTTTGCCGAACAATTTGGGTACAAAGTTTATTTCGCTAAATTAATTCCAGAAACGAGTTCACTTAAGAATCACTTGTTAGTTGGTATACCAAAAGATAGGCTAACACATGATTTATGTGATATGTAATTAAATGTGTCCGCTAAATGATTCTTATAAGTAAATGGTAATTAAATGTGTCCACACTGTAGGACTTTTGTAAATAAATAACATTTACGTCAGAACATTAATTAATTATGCTAGCAATTTTCTTACATCAATATGCAAACATTTTTTATTAATTTTTTGAATGATAAGGAGTTTCTTTTATTATAATATTGAATTATATATATAAAAGTTTTATCAATATTTTTTATTGTAATATCAAGATTATCATATATAAGATATTTATTTTATATGTAATGTATGTTTATAATTAATTTTCAAATTAATAAAAATTGATTAAAGGGGAAATTTTTAATTTCATTTATATTATATTACGAGAGATTTTTTGTTATTATAACAAAATAATGTATTTTTATATTATATATTATATAGGATTCATTATATTAATTCCGATGCCTTGTATATGTAAATCTTCATTCTGACTGCATGTCTCAATACAATAGACTTTATTCTTAACCTATACATATAGTCAACGAAAAACTAATAAATAAGCACATTTATTTTATCTTTCCTTAATAAATATGTTATTCATCTTTTTTTTTTTGAAAGAAGAAAGATGAAATAACATACTTATCCATGAATCATATACAAATCGTGTGCTGCGAATATTTACAGTATTATTACAATGCTGAAACCTGTGTTGTATAGGCAGATACATCAAAAATATAGTCTGCTAATATTATTAAATGTTGATTTTCTAAATGTTTAATAATAATTAGTTATATTTTATAATATTTATTGAATATTTAGAAAAATAAAATTATAGTATCGAAAGACAGTAATTAATTACTTATTTTAAATATTAAAATACTATTGTTCAGTATTTCTAGTACTCCAAATAAGTAATTAATTACTTTTTTCAATAATATATTGACTAATATTATATTTCTGTAAAGAGCCGGAAACATAATGAAAAGCACAAATAATAGGAAAAAAATTTCAACCTATCAGAAATCATGTATACTAGAATGGATGCTTTCTGATCTGCCTTCTGATGATAGATTAAAATCTCTTATTCCGTGTTCCTGTTAGGACAAGCCGAAAAGCACAGGCAATCAGTCTGTTCGCGTTGTTCACACATTTTGCACACAGCATCTTCGTTTTTTCTTTTTTCAAAGCCAAATATATATCCATCTCAATTTAAGTGCAAAAATATTTAAGAATTTCATGTAACTATTGCTTGTACTTTTGATGAAATTGGCCCTAAAGCCAGCGGCACACGATGCTTGTTTTCTTGTTGGATTGCTAACTGTATTGGCTACGATGCTGTCAGTACCAGCATTGCAGCCAATACAGTTGCAAGATTCTATCCAGTTAACAACAGGAAAACAAGCATCGTGTACCGCAGACGTAACTAATAATTGTCTATTAAATTATTTTAATTTCAGCGATGTAAAGAATATTGTACTAAATTGGTATGTACAATATGCATCAAAATGATTAATTAAATACGCATCTCGTGTATATGTTTATACGTGTCACCGAAATTAAGATAATTCAGGCCGTGTTCCAAAATTACTGCCAGCACTGAAAATGCTGCTACAGTTTACGTCACGTGCACTATAGACTTTCAGTACTGGCAATCAATTTTGGAACACAGTCACAATAAAAAGTTACTAGTTAGTACTAAGTGCACGATGTAAACTAGGCCGAAGTCACAGGAAGCACATTCTATAAACGAAAAAGACGCACGTGGTTTAAGAAGTTCTTTTCATTTACAATAATTATTCCGTTAATGCGATGTCATTTTTTATAAGAAGTGGGAATCGAGGAAATGGTACACAGAAGCGTAAAGTAAGCTTTTCAATTTATCATATTTTCTTTCCGAAATGTGTTCTCTAATTTTTTACTGTTTAGAGGTTAAAGCCTATTCTACAGTATACTTTTTGTTCCCTGTTTCTTGCTTTTTATCATTTTTTAATTTGGTCTGTGCCTCTTATCCCGTTTTTGTTTTCTGTCGTTCGAAGTAAAAGTTAACAAATTTCGGAAGAAAACACGAGACAAAAAATACAATTGTCAATAAAACAATCAAAAAGAGGGAAAAAAAATACAAATTTTATAAGAAATAATAAATTATAAAATTAACATTAAAAGTTGTAAATATATCCAAATGGATTTCATTAATGTTAAAAATTGTTGTAAATCATAAATTGATATATTGACATTTTTTTCAGTACAATAGCAAAATTTTTTTTTATTGTTATTCCGGTGCACTCCTTAATAGAAAATCCCCTCCGAAGAAAATTTCACGATTTGCCCATGTTGCATTCTAAAGCAAATAATGATATCAAACTATGATTAGGCTACATGGAATCTCGAGACATAAACGAAGAGATGACACATTTTGATGGACGTGACATGGTCATTATGTATGGAAATAAAATTAAAAATGTCACTGAAACACCGTGCCTCTTGATTACTTAGATTTTAACACTATAAAGCACTATGTTATTCATAATTTTTTACTTATGTATGATTTAATGTATCGATGTGACTGTTCATTTTAATTTTCTAATTTTATTATATTAGCTCAATGGCCACTTTAATAAGAAATCTACAGCTCAGTCAAAATTAAAGAAATTAAAGAAGTCCGAACTTGATGACAATGAGAGTATTGCCAGTACAGATGAAGAATTTGCAGAAGAAAATTTAAGGTAACACTAATTAAATACATTAGAAGAATATAATAATCAATGAGTATTACAAGATTTTTACTTATAGAAATGAAGCACAAAATGAAACTGAAGAAGAGGAGGAAACTGCACAAGAAAAACGTTTAAGGCTTGCAAAGAAATACCTTCAAGAAATTGAAGAAGAAGGTATAAAATTCAATGAAGTATTTTTATATTTGATCTATATTATTTTGGAAAGAGAGAAAATGATTTTATGTAATGAATAAATTTTGTTATTATAGAAAAAGATAGAGCAGAATTTGAAGAAGGTGCGGTCGCGCAGAGATTACGTGAGGAATACTTAGAAGA
Source organism: Atta colombica (assembly GCF_001594045.1). NCBI lineage: Eukaryota > Metazoa > Arthropoda > Insecta > Hymenoptera > Formicidae > Atta > Atta colombica. The sequence continues at coordinate 2,362,873 of NW_017259291.1, read as the reverse complement.
AAAAGGTCGATTAAAAAAAAATGTAGCAATATATTATACTGGCCATGATCATCTCATAACATTGAGGTGTAAAGAACATAAAGCCTCTATTACCTGTATCTGCCTTTCAAGCAATGGCAGTATATTATATACAGGATCTAAGGATGGCAGTTTAGTCAAGTGTAAGTTTATAAATTTTAATGATGATTACGACGGAACTTAGAACATGGAAAATAATCGAAGAATCACACAGTTAATATTTAATGCGAATAGTATCAATAGCATTGACGCGATTAAATAATTCTCATCAATGAAGAGAATTTTTTATCGGTGGAGACGATAGATATTTTTTTTCCAATGACACTACGATCTAAATGGATCCGAGTCTCTAGACGAGATTTTGAAATAATGATTTTTCCAGAATTAGTTTAATCTATATAATATTAATAAGGCTCTTACGAATACAATTCAATAATATAATTCAATCATAGTGAATTAACAGGCTATTTGAGCCGTATTGGATATTATTTGAGAAATTTTGTCAATATAATAATAATTTATTAATATTAATACGTACATTTCAACCTTTTTACTTGATCTTTAGTGATCTTATTCTAATTAATTTTATTAAATACCTAATTTAGATTTATATTCGCAGTCTTTCTTAAATGCATAATGATAAAATAAATCCGAAGGAATCAATTGTCTTCAAATTCAAATTCTTTCAAACTCCAATTCAGGGATGTACGGCTCCTCAACATTGTCAGATGGAAACATTAACATACTTTACTAACGATTATGCTAACAAATTAGCGTTATATTCTCATTTTTGTTAAGACTAACTAAATTTGTTAAGGCTGATCAAATCAAGGATTGAATGTTCAAAGAGACATATCGGGTTCTCAATGTTAAACTTAAAAATTACTGTTAAAAATTATTGTTAATATCACTAAACACCTAAATATTTTAGCTTAGATAAATAATACATAGATAAAGTCCTAAAAATGATAATTATTAATATTTAAATAATTATCTGTTTAAATATTATTTATTGTGAAATAAATTGATAATTATTTATTAGGGTCAATAAAGGAAAAGACGAAATTAAAAGCCATCAGAGGAAATAGAGGAAAGAAAAATCCTGGAATGAAATCCATACGATGTTTGGCAATTAGCACAGATGGAAGATTTCTTGTGAGTTTAAGTGAAATCTTTTTTCATTTTATAAAAAAATTTGAGATAAAAAAGACAAATCTTTTTTATAGGTAGTAGGAGAAAGTGGATGTAAAGACATAAAAGTATTCTCTGGTGATACTCTTAACCATATAAAAGATTTAAAAGGTCACAGAGGTTTAGTATCTGGATTAGTATTCCGTAAAGATACTCACACGTTATACTCCGCTTCCGAAGATAAAAGCGTGAAAGTTTGGAATCTAGACGATATGGCTTACGTTGAATCTTTGTAAGTTTTTGTAAATCTTTAGTATTTTTATTGTATATTATAGTATACATTTTATATTTTCAAATACAAAAGATAGACGAAATATACTTCTTTTAATAATAAAACATTGATATGTCATTTTTTATCTTCAATACAGATAGAGTTCTTTCTCTTATTGAAATAGAATAAAGGCGCACATATTTGAGTGTAGCTACTATGTAATGTTATACTATTTTTCTAGCAAAACATCTTCCAATTGTTTAAAAAATAGCGAAAAAAATCTATTTTTACTCTGCTTTTCAACACTATAAATGATTCAATGATATTAAAATCAAATGCATTGATCAAAAAAAATATTGACATTTTGACAAAACAGAGCAATTTTGGAAAATAGAATGAAAAGCAAATTTCCTTCTTCAATATCATTTATATAAACAATTGAAAAATTAAAAGAATACAACATTTCATTGGTAACCATTCAAGCATTGTATGATTCTATTTCAACAAGGAATAAGAAAAAAACAAAAAGTAAAAGATGAGATGATAGACTAGAAATCTTCATAATAATAAAAAAAAGTATATTTCCTAAGTATTTATATTATTTGTCCGGAAAGTTCGTGTCGACTAATCTATATAATTTAATAATCTATATAATTTAATAAATGTATACTAAAATTTAAATCTTCTGCGTTTCAATTTTCCTTCAAAATCGGCACGAACTTTCCGGACAATCCAATATTTTGTCTAACTTCTGTATACGTATATATTGAATATTGAATTTGTTAATTTTATCTTTAAATTGTTTCTGATTGTGTCACTATTCTTATAGATTCGGGCATCAGAACGCTATCACCTCTATTGACGCGCTTTCACGAGAACGTGCTATCACAAGCGGTGGTTACGACGGAACCATCAGAATTTGGAAAGTAGTTGAAGAATCGCAATTAATATTTAACTCCAGTAGCGCCGGTAATAGCATAGACGCGGTTAAACTTATCAACGAAGAAAATTTTTTTACTGGTGGAGATGACGGACAACTTTGTGTTTGGGGATGTTTAAAGAAGAAGCCGCTGTGTTCGATGCCGCAGGCGCATGGTCTGGACAAAACCAATGGTCAACCGATGTGGATTTCAAGTATCGCCACATTATTAAATACAGATTTAGTAGCATCAGGTGAATTATTATAATATAACCTTGTATTCATGTTTATTATCTATATTTTTCCTTTTTTTATTAATTATTCAATTATAATTTCTAGGATCATGGAATGGTACAATCAAGTTATGGCACTGTAGTGAAAACTTTAGATCTTTAAATTTGTTGTTTGAAATTAAATTGATGGGTTTCATAAATGCGCTAGCATTTACTCCTGATGGAAATCACCTTATTGCTGGTGTAGGTAAAGAACATAAAAATGGTAGTTGGTGGCAAATATCTGAAGCAAGGAATTCTATTGTTATTATACCATTAGTGCATAAGCAAAAGACAAATAAATAAATTAGATAAATTTGTATAGATTTAATCCTTATACTAATATGTATATAGATAGACTAGATTTATATATATATATATTTTTTATTAATTATGGAACGTTTTACTTACCTTTCACTTTTAATTATATTCCTAACTCAAAAATATCTCTTAAATAAAATGAAATAAATTAATTCGATAAAAATATATTAATTATATTAATGTTCTTATAGTATCTTATAATATCATCTTAATGCGATGAGAAAACTACACTCCAACAATGGTTTTGATGTGAATGAAATGAAAGAAATATTGGTCCACAGTACAAGTATTTATTCTGTACAAAAGTTGAGTTATAAAATATTATGTCCCTATTTTAGGTCTTGTTTTAGTCTTGTATACCATGCCGTCTTGAGTACATTCGTATAATAACAATATCGTCGCATGGAACGCTCGCGTCCGTCCGAGATTCTCCGCGTTTTCATTACTTTATTTTATTCTGATATTCCGTGGTAAATAACACTCTTTGCGAGACAAGCCCAACTTCTACAACTATCCGAACGATCACCAGCGTTCCGCTCGCACGAATCTTGGACTCACCGTGTACATATAAACCAAACCGACTTTAATTCGCATATTTATTCGAGTCAACAAACAGTAGTACAGCGAGTGTACGCTACTTCTTGTGCATTCTTGCGATAAGTTTTCAAACGAGTGCGATATATAGGCCATCTTTAATTGGGGGCACACCACCCTTCCATCGTGTCTTTTTTCTCCCTTTTTTTTTACTGAAGCTGCTCCACGCTCCTTTCTCTTTCCTTTTCTCTCTCCAGGCCGTGAGGGTGCTGTTCGGTGCGTTTTTTAAGGGTCCTCAAGCGACTTCGTCTTCCGCAAAAATACGTTCGATTAAATCTCTCCCTGTTTCTCCCCAGGCTGGCATTAATTTCCGCGAGACGGACTCGGGGGCTTAATTCGGCGGATCTCGTGTATTTCTGTTTTCTCCCGCACGTTTGGATCTCTTTTAAAAAAATGTTTTCTATCGCTTGCTGTGTCATTTAATTGTTCGGCTTTTAATGCGGTTAATAGTGTGTAAATTGACGCGCGGTGCGACAGGCGAACGTCTCTTCTTTTTTTTTCTTCTTTGGGATCTTCGCGTCCCACTGATTGCCAGTCTTTCCTCATAAATCTTTTCGCTTTGGAAACTAGCCAGATTTATCAAAGTATCAAAGAGTCGCCTTTAATCTAGGATCTAATAATAAATGAGCCTTGCGTTTGACAAAACCATCTGAAATTCGACGCCATTTCCTTTGCGCAGAGCGGAGTTGGGCGAGCACTATTTTGTTTCCCTTGGTCGATAAATCACTTATTCTTCCTCTTATTCGTATCGTAACGAAATATGCCTTTTTTCTAATAAATATCTGTGATCCATGGGTATTGTTACTTTATTGCACGACAGTCGAAAGCGATCGTTTTATTGCTATCGGAAATATAATCTCGTCCAATTCCGCTACACATCGTTTCCCTGACGATTTTTCTTTCCGTCGTCGAAACGCAATGAAAGAAAGTTACAACGATTGCGGGGAGAGACGCGTCTTTGGTATGCAATTGACGCTTGTTGCATGTTAGATATGGATCGGTGTTATTCCGAGAGGATGTTACATAGTTGGAAAATTTGTATTAAATTTAACATATTTTACAGGCTTCCAACGGTCCACTCAATTTTTTGTGTTAATTTAATAAGATAAATATATGGCAGAAAGTAATATAAATATTGTGTAAAAAAATTAATATAAAAAAAATAATACTGACAAAATTTGTAACCAAACTGTGGAATCCGATTTTTTTTATAAATTTACACGTATTTTATTTATTTATCTTAGAATTTACGTTTTAAAACACATTTGTTTTAAAACATTTTTGTCAACTTATAAATTATGTTACTTTAAAATTTAAAAAATGTTGAATGTTAATTTAACACAAAACATGATCACTTTATGTTAAATTAATATTCAAATATGTTAAAAATTCAACACAAAATTTTAACAAGAGGACTTGAGTGGATCGTTTCAACACAAATATAAAATGATTTTACATCATTCATCTCGCCGCATTAGCTCCACGAAATTATTGTTTAGGAAATTGTTAGATGTGCGTTGTAACATAATTCCTTTAAAGCAAGCGATCGAATTTCCATCAGATAAATTGCAACGTAGGAAAGAAAAAATCATCACGTATCAAAAACGCACATATTATTTTCACGACTACCTTACTTCTTGCTTATACTGTACGATTTCTTACATAATAGTCTGAGAGACTTTACATATAGAAACTTTACTTGAACGGTGCAATAATGATTTATGTTTGACTGATATCAGTTACACTATCACGAATAAAGCGAGTCTTGTGTTATCTTTTTCGTGTTCATATAAAGGAAAATAAAAGGAGAAAACTAGCTGCGTGTGCGGAGAATATTCATTGTTAATTATTTCTAATATTAAAAAGCGAACTTAAAGTTATCACGATGATATGGTATCGCACTTTTTAGTTTATCAACAGCCATAATCCTCAGATGTAAAAAGTATTGCGTAACCGAAACAAATTAATTTCAGCAGAAACAAATTAATTTTTATGGAAAAAATTCGTTGTTTATAAAACGCACGCGATACTAGCAACATCTGTCGTTAAAACGTATTTTTTTTGTTATTCTTTGAATGTACTAAAAGTCATTGATTTTTTTATTTGGATTGTTTTCGGTTTTTGTCACTTTTTTTCTATATTATAACATATTAAATATCGGAAAGTGACGATAATCGTTAAATATGGCAGTTTATTTCGAGAAGAATTGCTTTTTGAATGTGATAATTGTTTTCTTTTTTTATACTTCACGCAATACATACGAATGAAAAATATATTACATTTGTGCTATAAAAAAATTATTTATGAGCTTTTTATATTAATAGCGTCCTCTAGTTATAAATTTAACAATATAGCAGGAATAATAAATTGATTCAAAACATTTCTTTTTAGATGAAAATTCTTAGGTCTTTTTTTTATAGCGTGACATAATGGCCAGCTTTGAATGTTTAATTAAAATAGGAAGCTGAATGTAGTAGAATTTAGGAACCACTTTTTTTTTTTAGGTCGATGAAACTTTTAATTTCCGATATGTATAGTTGTTAATATCTTTGAATGTAAATCGTGAAAGACAAATGTGAAAAATCCTTATTATGTATGTAATGTCTTGTTTCAAAGAAACTGTTTTTTCTCATGTGATAACAAGCGATTGAAATAGAACAGACTAGAATTTGCGAACTAGTTGTCAAATGCTGTTACTTGCCCGCGATTTATACAATGCAAGTGGAATAAATCGCGTATTTCTCGTGCATCGACCATTTCTTTTGTACTAATAGTAGGATCGTAAGGTAGGACGGTCCGCTTTCTGGCCTTAACACATAATTCACCATAAATTGCCAGAATAATTCAGCCGAGTGTAACCAGCATTTATTAAATCGAAAGATAAATATTGTTCACGTTAAGAAACCCTTTCCCTTCTTAATCGCCGAAGTTGTGCAATATTATATATTACGTCGCAATGTCGCGGCAACAAATTCCCGAAAAATACTGAAAGTCATGATTTTAAAAAATACAAGAAATCGATGCGATCAATACGAATTTGACAATAAGGGCCAAACCTGACGAATGCCCCTTCTGGACCATCTTATTCCTCATCCTTCGACTTTTCCGAGTAAACAGGGATGATTCGCGCAAGATAAATATGATACAGCTAATTCCCCTCTTCGGCCCGACGCACGATATTTTTCTTCCTTCCACTTTTTTAAATTACTTTCGTTTGCCATCGATATATACTTCGCTATATATCGACATACATATAGAATATACCTATATAAATTATGTAACATCCTGCGCTCCCTCGCGTAGGACCACGTACATCCTCTTTGCACCGCTTCTTCCCCTTCCCCCTCTCTTCCCCTTCCTCCTTCCCCTCACCTGTTCTTTCACTCTTACGCATTCACGTTGCACGCATTGCGTTTACATCAGGCCTGTCCAATTTGAGCTCCAGAAACTAAAACGTAAAGCCATCAATGCAAAAAAATTCAATGTAGGTGAGACTTCGAGAACTGTAAAGTATTGATATGCATCTGAGAGACGCTTATCAACATGTTACAATTCTTAAAATCTTACATTGAATTTTTTGGACAGAAGCTGAAATTGGAGATCTGATTTACATGAACGCGGCTTTTTAGATATATCGTGTGCTTCACCCTTACCTTCACTCCGCGCTCTTTCTCGTCACCTTTCCCTGTTCCATTCTCTCCATCTCATTCTCCCCGTATCACGCGTGTGCAATCTCTCGCGCAGTTTCCACGACCGGCTCTCCGTGCGTCTATGCGATATACGCCGTAATGTGTCTTGCGTCCGCTGTTCACGTCTCTGCCCTTTACACGAAAAAAATTCATTTATTTCCCCTTTTCTCCGCACTCTGCTATCTCCAGCTTTTTTCGGTTGATTATGACGATTTTCCCATTTTCCTTCCTTTCCTCTTTTTTTTTTTTGGCAACCGGCGGCTGCTCGTTTAAATACTATTTCGCTATAGTGGACTACCATTATGAACGCTACGCTACTTTGTATTGTATCCTGTAATGCTTCGTAATGAACGACTGGTACTGAATGTGCATACTGGTGAACACACGCAATCTATAAGGTCCCATTCCAAGGATACCATACGCGGCGGTCGAGCCGAGCGCCGCACGAAAACGACGAGCGCGCTCGTTAACGAGTCCCCGCTCGTAGACACTGGCGAGATTTTTAATTAATATTCCGATGTATAGCGCGGACGAGACGCCGCGTCTCATTAATCACGGAACGCGCCGCGCTCGACAAAATAATCGTCCGTGCGAAAAAGAGTGTCGCAAAAACGGATAGTCGCTATTAAAAACGCGTCGGACAGCTTTGATCGGACTCGAAGCGAAATTGATCTACGGATCAAAGTATCGAGATCGGCGTCTCGGAAAGGAAGCTAAATAAAATATTATTTTATCTTTTCGGCGGGATTTTTTGTCATTTTTTCCCTTCATTAGTTATGCACGGAGTATTAATCAAAATTTTTTGACCTCACTGTTAATTCTATAGTGTCAAATTTAACTTAATTTAAGACGTCTCTACTCCTGCTCAATATATCATTATTTTATAGTGTCAAATTTAATCATTGTTTTAGTATAACGATATGAGGAGCAGATTTTCGAAATGCGTTTTGTCCAAAATTTATAATTTTCAGAAAAGGTGAAAGAAAGAAACTACGTATTTTATAGAAAACAACAATATGTCAATCCAAATAGGATGTGAAATATTAAACCAAATTGCTAAACAATTGTTAAAAAGGTTAAACAAATGCATTTTGTTTGTTTTTAGTTAAAAAGCATAATGCACTTCGAAATGTCTATTTTTTATAAATTAATAATGAAAAAATGTTTTCTGAACTTAGAGTAGCTTACAATAGAAGTTATTCAATACTGAATAATTACGCCATCTCTAATTAAAAAAAAAATGAAATTTTGGACAAATATTTTGAAAATCTATCCTCATATATTGAATACAAGTGGCAATTTAAATTAAAACGTTAAACGTTAAACTTGACACTATAGATTTAACAGTGCTTCTGATTTAAATGAGTCCGTTGTTTTACGATAAAGATGCCACCGCGTATGCTAACCGTGATGTCGAGAGTGTATGGGTCCTGTACGCTCCGATTACAAAATAATATATGCAACGTGAGAAATCACGATCCGGCTAAGCGTTGCTCCACCCCCTGCTTTCCCGTTTCAATTAGTACTCGCGTACTTTGGTTATGGATAGTGTAATCATAGTTTACAATTAACCGCTCTGTGTCCTCCGTCCTCGTTAAAAATCTTAGACATCAACATACATTCACATTTTTTTTTATTTTTATAATAAACCGTTATTAGAAACCTATTTCGTATTCGCTATGCACTTTAATATAAATTTCATCGTGTTTTACCGTTTATTTAATCATTAATTTGTTTATTTACAGTGACGCGTGTCTATTCGAAATTCGCTTTATTCTCTTTCTTTTTTATTCGTTAATTAATTAATACATTACAAACCGCGCGGCCGTGCTTGTCAGCGCGGCAGATATTTTACCTCGAGAAGAGAGGAACAAGTCTTCGTTTTTTTTTTCCCTTTTCTTTCTTTTTAACGCGTGAGAACGCACGCGGCGTGCCCCTCTCGTTGGCGAGACAACCGCGCGCGAGCCCCGCATCCTTTCTTGTTCTCTTGCACACGCACACGAGTGGATGATTACGTAAGTGAAGTAGCATTACCGAACGTAATAGCAGACGGGGAACTCAGACCTCCTCGGGATGGACGTGAAGCGTATCCTGTTCTCGTTTTTCCCTTCTTTCTTTTTTTTTTTTTAAATTCTACCTCGGACGTTTATTTACACGCGTTTAAATTGCATCGACGGATCCGCGGATCGCGCGGACCGAAATATAGATCTGACTCGTTAATACAGGCGGCATCGAATCCTCCTCGCGTACACGCAACGTTACATCTATTTACATACGTTTCTGAATAAACAAACCCACCACAGATGCGTTTTCTCTATCTGCTGTTAAAAAAATACTTTTTCTTTTTCTCATTCGGGGCAGCAGGACGCCTCACGTCTCGCGGTCTGCGGCACGGTATCCGTGGGTATATGTAACGGTATATGTATTGGACGTGATGGATGGATGACGGAAAACGAAAAAAGGGGAGAATAAAATAAAAAAAAGAGGGATAAGTTTGCAGTGAGCGACCTTGTCTATTTTCTATATCGAATAATTCGAGTCTATATTATTGTTATAACGTATTCACTTATATCGTCCGCGCGAATGAGTACCCAGCGTGTACTGTGTATGAATCCATGTACTCTCTTTCGCCCTTCGCATGCGAACGATCGATCGAGCGGCGTTGTGCTCCTGTTATTTCTCGCCGGCACTTAAAGTAAATTCGCGATCGGCTGTTTCGTGACACTTTCACAATTCACGTAACAATACGACTGTGGTGCAACGAACGAGCGCGTCCATTCGTAAAGAAATTCGAGGTTCCAAACGTGTTACGTATTCTCTAAATCTCGTGAAGTAAAATCTCGAAGAGATTAAAATTTTAAACTGTCTTGAAAAAAAAGTGAAAATACGGCCATTCTTGTTCAAGATTTTCCACTCTTTTTGAAGTGAAATTTATTCTTTTGGAATGAGATTCTCTCTGAAGGAATTTCTCAATTCCTTTTTTAGAGTAAGTTTCCATCTATCTTGATATTCCACTTCAAAAAAGGGATTGAGATTTCACTTCTTTGGAGTGAATCTCATTCCAAAAGGGTAAATCTTATTTTAAAAAGACTGAACAAGAGTAGTCATATTTTCACTCTTTTTTCAAGATAAGCTAAATTTTCAGTCTCTTCGAGTGAGATTTTTACTCCACAAGATTTAAAAAGTAGCAATAACTCCGGTTGAAAGATGCTGAAAAGGATCCGTAGTATTCATAAATATTCATAGCTTAAATGAATATCTGAAGGATCGTTGAGATGCAACAATTATACATATATTATTAATGACATACATTAATAAACATATGATTGAGGATGAATGATGAATTATGATAATAATTGCATCAGCATATTTCAACCAGAGAAGAATATTCATAGCAACATAAACAACATAAATAAGTCATTACTCTGACAAATTCCAAATACAGTAATAATGATTGTCCGCGAATACATCTTACTTAATATTCGCTTATAAACGAGACATGTGAGTTTTGAATCGATCAATCAATTGGAATTTGAATCAATTGGAACCATAAAAGATTTCATCGATCAGCTCGCTAATTGCTGTTGCAGCAACAAAACAGAAGTGAAAACTACAAACCAATGATGGATGACGCGTGACGCTCAGACTTACAATACTGCTGAATTTTTGTTTATTCACAAACGTATTGTTCTCGGTTGACTGCAATCATTCGCTGCTCTCGCGATCGTAGACGCGAATGAGGACGATGAACTATGAATAGACTTCCGAAAGCGAATCGGTCGTGTCGAATAATCTTCAAAGCAATGATTCTCTCATTTCGCTACTTAAGATTCTGAGTGAGGATTTCTTTCTTCTATTTTTTTTCACACGCACGCAATCACGCATTCTCTCGCTACGGTACTCATTTCCCGTAAATTCGTATTTACAATAATTCGTTAGTGCAGTCGCGCTCGCAATTGTATTTTTTTGTGGACACGAACGAAAAATTACTCACTGCTTCGTCCTTTGCGTATCGCGGCCATGCACGCACGCATGGGCGTCATGCGGAAGATGAATCCACGAGTGTGCATGAAACGTGTACACGCGCAAGTCTTTTTCCCTGGTAATGTGAATAATAAATAAAATAATAAAAAAAAATGTAGAAAAGGATCATTATAAATCGGGAACATGATTGAACTGATTAAGCATCATATATAAGTGTGAACAGAAACACGATTCGTGTACTATACTCTGAACAAAATGAACAACGAGGGAAACAATAAATGACAGGAATAAAGGAGGGTTGACTCCGGGGGTTCGTTCGTGCCACGATCACCGTTTCACCCCCGGTGCCGGCAGTACATTAATTTGTTCGCTATTAAATTTGATATTTCACTAGCAAATATAGAATATCGAGTGTTGAATATTCGTTAGCGTAATGATAGCGGATAATAAATATAATACAGATCTATAGATAGAAGTCTCAGTATGATACAGCTATTATACAAATCTGTCTTTTACTCGATTTTGCGATTTAGTCTCTCTCGCACAATATTCTTTATTCGTTCGCTCGTTTCTTCTTCTACGCTACTTTCCTTACCCAATGGCTCAATCAACGATATTACGCTACGATACGTTATCCTTGATTCGTGACAATGATGCAATTAGATCTGTCATGACAGAAATTCGCCTAAGTTCGTGGCTTGCATCGATTTGTTTAATGAGCACATATACTCATATCATAATTGCATTATGCACATACACGCGCTTACATTTTCTCTCCGATCCACATTCTCTCTCTCTCTCTCTCTCTCTCTCTCTCTCTCTCTCTCTCTCTCTCTCGTTTCATATTATATAAGATTTACCTAGAAATACGGCACTCTTTCTTAAATCTCCCCGGCCCGCCTGTTGCCCGTTGGCATACAAGGCAGCCACAAGAGCCACTTGTACATATTCATTAGGAATTTATTTACACGCGTGCTAACTATCCTACTCGCGATCTCGCATGCGAATTCGAATGATCCTTCGTCCTCGGCGTCCTGCGATTGGCCGGGCGGCCGCGGCGATCGGCCCGAATTTAAACGCCGCATGAGAGACACGGTTAATTCCAGACGATTCCTCCTGACTTTTCAAGCTTTCGCTCGATACGGATCGTCCAGTCATCGAGGAACTACGGCGCGTCGTCTTAACGATTTCGAGTCCAAGTATCTCTATGAGGTTTTTCCGAAAGCCACTTGCGATAGGATCGTGATCATTTTCCACCGGATTGTTACCGCCTTGGCCGCGAACCGAAAGCATTCAAGGATTTTCAGGTACTCTTTTCTCGAGGCACGGCGCGCTCGCGTGATCGCGCTCAGGATAAACTATTTCCTTGCCGACCCCGAGCGAGGACCCCTTAACGAAGGACCGTTCGTCGTCGATGGCTGAGCCCATGCGGCATTTTTCCATGAATTAAACATTCGCTCGAATTAATCACGCAATCTGACGTTATTCGCGTACATAGGCTTGCTATACTTAATATATAATAGACGTCCTTCTCTCGCGTACACTTTTCGCTCTCGGTCGAGGATACTTAGCACGCTGCCACGACTTCTGTTCACATCTCTCTTTCTCTCATATTTGAATAAATACCTACAGTTAGCATAATAATAAGAAGGACAACCAATACGACTACCATTTATAGTAGTGATAATAGTGGGCGTGTACTATAAGTAGTGTCTAATAGTAGCGCTTCTCTTTCTTTTCTTCTCCACTTTCTTTCCTACTTCCCGTCCTATTCCTCGTCTTCATCTTAGAGAACCCTGCTAGTTCTTTAATTGTAGTTAATATGGCGCTGCCGCTCGTGTGTCGTGCATGTCTCTTCTCTTGACGTATCTCTTCTTTTTCGTCTTTTTTTTTCTCTCTCTCATACTCTCCGTCTTTTCTGTCTTCTCTGCTATCTCTCGAGTCGGCGCGACCATGGATCGTGCGTGTCTCACTACGATCGAGGGACGGCCGAGATACGCGCGTGTCTCGCGCGCCTCTCAAGAAATCAATTAAACGTAGGATAATCACAGAAGAAGGGGTTTCGACGCATGGGATATACGACGTTCTCGTACGTAGCTGGTACTGTCACTTCACCGTAGCAACTGCTGCAGCAACGCGCTCATCAGCAGGCTACCTGTCGCTAGGATTAGGCTCGTGTACCGAACTTGCGTACGAGCGTACGAACTTGCGCTGTTGTATGTCAGCTCCTCATTCTTCACCACCTCGTTCGGATGATCCGAATATTCCTCTGCAAAACACAAAAAGCAAAACAATTACTAACTATTGATAAGATACATGACAGTGAAGTATTAAGAAACATAGATTTTATTATTAGAATAGATAATATTAGAAAAACGTTTTTTTTTTTGAGAAAAAAGATTGAAAAATGAAGGCTGAAAAGTAGAATTATCTATACATTATATAACTATACATTTTATTCTTTTTATCCTTTATCTATTTTAAATAAACTCCATTGCATCATTCAAGTTCAGTATTCATAGTCTTATATTTAAAAATTGTTTTAAGTACAATCTTAGGATTGCTACAGAAAATTAATTTTAAAATTCCCTGAAAAAACTTTTTCAAGTTTTTCAGAAATAAAAATGGGAAATTTTCATGATCAAAATATGTAAAAATATATAAAAATTTTAACATTATAAAATATGTAAAAAAATTTTAACATTTAAAATCAAGGATTGTAAAAAAAGCTAGCTTATAATATTAAACACAAAAGAAGCTTAATAGCACAATAAAATTTTGGGGTTAAATTCAAGCCAACAAAAAATTAGTATTGGAAAAAAGAATGCAAATATTATGACAAAAAAGGGCGATCAGATAAATTACTAAATAAAATATAAATTTTTATTATTTTTTAAAAATCATGTAAAGTGCACGAGTTTTGAACGTATTTGATTATAAACATCAAATATAATATTTAAAAAATTATAAAAATTATGGAATAGAAGGGAATTGTGAGCAAAGTTCAAAATTCCAGTCTCTTTTATATTTTCTCTCGACTTTTCTCGGTTTTCTATGGCTAATTTCAAATTTCCTGACTTTTCCCGGTCTGTGGCAACTCTGAATCTCTTTTAAGATATTATAAATCATTCACAGATTCGCATATTAGTATCTTATGACATTACTTAAAACAATTTTAAAATAAGAAAATTAATTAATTTAATCAAATTTTTAAGAAGACAAATTAATTTTGTCAGCCTTTTAATCCGCGATAGAGATGAGGGATTGCCAATGGGACAATATCTTGAGATGTGTCACCAAGGACATCCTTGTGTGGATGTTCAAGTTGCATCTCACATTTTAATGGTTAATACCATATGCGGAACCACGAGAGAGAAACGAAATCCCTGGCAATTTCGTGTCGACACCTTGGCAACGTGTATTCCCTATCGTGCCGCGTCTCGGAAACATGGCATCGTTAATGTGTGAGTGGCTATCCGCGCACAGCTTATCGGCGAAATGCAAATGTGCGCGTACGCGGCACATTTAGAAGTCAAATTATATCGTGAACGTCAATGCAAAGAAGAAGGGCGTGCAGTGCCGAGACAGATGATTTTCGTTCGGTTTTCATTTGATTGGATCTTGACATTGCGCTTCATCGACCTTCCACCTGATATATGTAGAAGCACGCATATTTATGGCACGCACTTGCAATTAAATGTAGCGATATGGCTCTTAACGTGTATCATAACGTATATTATATATAAATGCGATATCAAATAGATACGTAAACCTGTTTCTCTTCATTTTAAGAAATAATTTGTGATTGAACAGGAATAAGGAAATCCTCGTGTCAGTTATAAATTAAAGAGAAAATGAGCGCGGAATAGGCTAGAATAAGCGCGGAAAGTGAGATAACTCGGAACAGTACAATTTGCAACTGACTAATACTGATAATAATAACTAACGGCGGTCATCATTATTACTTGTTTCTACTATAATTTACTCTGGATATGCCGCAGATAGTCTAGTATTATGTAGACATAACCGTTCGCTCATCATCATCATAGATACTCATAGAGCGAAGCGCAAGTATGTGCATTAAAAAAAATTCAACTGATACAGCGAACATTGTCAATACTTTGATTGTCAATTAATGTCGATTTGAAACGGTCATCAATAATTACGGGTGTATCTCATTTCTGTAAACTGTATTCTCCAAATTCTTTGGAATGGAATCTCTAAAGAGTGAAAAATTGAGCTATTCTTGGAAAAGAATGGTCCAATTTTCGATTTTTAAGAGTGAGATTTCACTCTTCGGTATAAGAATTACTTCAAAAAAAAGTTTTAAAGAGTACATATGACTAAACTAGATCAAGTGCAAATAAAAAAAAATCGGCAATGGATTAATCTGATGAATCTAATCGATAACTCCATTGATTTTTGGACTGTACGAGTCACTATCAAATGATTGGATCAAATATAAGGCACAAAAATGAGAGAAAGTGCTTTAAAATGATATTTCATCGGGCAGACGAGACAGGCAGATAGACAGACAAGCATGCAGCGTGTATGGTGACGACGTGATACGTACTGTTTTTCTTCTTCTGACCGGTCGAAGTCTTGGGCGGCGTGATCGAGGATGGCGATCCATTGTGAATTGGCGGCTGCGGTTGATGCGGATGCACAGGGTAGACGGCCGGTGAGGGTACATGGGGCAGGGTCGGCGCCGCCGTGCCTGGCTGATGTGGATCGAGATCGATGCTGATCTCCGGGTAGAATCGATCTCCGCCCCTGTAGACGATCGGCGGGGCTGGCAGACCGGCGGAGCCGCCCAAAACCGCGGTACTTGTCGAGCTGCTGCTGGGCACGGTGCTGCTGGTCACGGCTACGGCTGGAAAATGGATGGCATAGTATTAGATTACGCATCAGTTCTTCTCTATACTCTATGCCCGACTCGATCGCAAAGATGCATACAACAATTCAGGATATATATCGTTTTATCCTTGTTGTTCACCGAATGTTAAATAAGGATGATCGAACGCAACCAGAGTCTTATAGAAATAACCTGCGACGGTTGAGGAACGAGTTAGCTTCTACATGACTTAGTAGATTGAAAGGAGAATTCGTTATGCCGAAACAGCCGCTTGAAGCATTGAACGCGGCAGCATTTGACGCTTGAATATCTTATCGTTGAGAACATCTTAGAACTTGCAACGGTATTGGTTCTTCACTATCACCGTTTGATTTTAATATGATTATGTGAGTAGGAAGAATCGTGTTGCGAGTGTTAGTAAATAATTATATATTTTTAAAGAAAGGGTTTGTATGCAATTGATTATAAAAATGTTTATTTTAAGAAAAGTACTTTGAGAAAGTATTTGATATTATTGCAAAAGGTTTACTTCTATGTCTTCATAATTATCATTCAAATGTATATAAATTTTTTTATACGTTAAAATAATACATATTTTTAAATATTAGGTGGGAAAAAGTTCGTGGCGTTTTTCCCGTTAGATGGCATTAAAAAAACGTCACGAACTTTTTCCCACATCTAATATGTATAAAATATGTATAAAAAATATGATTTTATATTATCGATTTTCCTAATCATACTAAATATTTAAATTTTACAATATTTTTAAAAAAACGGAATTTCTTTTAATCTCCAAAATGAACGCTGTTAAAATACGTGAAAAAAAAATTCCTAAATCGGTTTTAATGTAGAAAAAAGTACAGATAAGTTTCAGAAATTGTGATTAAATGCAGCGAGAGGCAACCTTCGTCATCTTCACACTTTCCCATCGCGAAGTCTTCCCGTCGATAGTCTCTGCGTTATTCTGAGCGCACAACTTGGTGCTGTACCTGCTAACCCCTCGGAAATAAAATTCGCGACTGAGGAGGTACACGCACCCCCCGGCGATATAATTGTGTGGAAGTAGCCGCGCGCGAACTCTGAACGTCTACCGTGAACGCGAGGTCGAGTCTCGCCATGGAATCTTCAATCGAGATGCCACAGAAAGAGGAAGAAAGAAAGAGACAGCGAGAGAGAGAGAGAGAGAGAGACAGAGAGAGAGAGAGAGAGAGAGAGAGAGAGAGAGAGTTCAGAGTTCCCGGCCGGCAAAATAGCTGGTCATTATGGCGCATGAATCGTCTCTGCTGGGGCGGAGGTGGTAGGAAGAGAAAAGGGGGACCAAGGGGGAGGCAAGAGGGGGATCGAAGGAGCGGGAGGACGCTTCGAGGATGCTTCGGAACGAATTGGGGAGAGAATAGCGGGGCGAAATGAAATGGTAGAATTTATTGTGCCCCGGGACACAGAATTGGTCCCCCCCGGCCGCAACAAATGATGCACGGTGAGAATTATAATCGATAGGGATTATTTAAGAGAGAGACGGCGGGACGGATGACAGGAGAAGAGACAGAAGGTGAGAGGTAGGATAGGAGGAAGGACGAAGAGAAAATAAGCTCGAAAGGATGGCAAACGAACGAATACAGCCTGCTAGTAGCTGTTCTTCTCACGTAACTGATTACGGAATAATGAATTTATAGACCATTTCTGTTTCGTACTCTTGATTTTTCTTCCCATTCTCTATGTTTTTTTTTTTTTTCCGGAGTGTGTATCTTCGACAGAGATCGCGCGGAATGAAAAGGCGGTGTCCCTCATGCAAACGATACCTGTAATTTTAGATTATGATAATTGAGAAATTAGAATATAATTGCCGCGCGGATTATGCCTTCCATGGGAAGAAGAGCCTGCGTTTCGGATACTGTTTCGCGGGCGATGTAATGCAAATGAAGAAACGCACGCGAGTGAACTCGCACAACGAATCGTCACGCGAATTGTTCGCGGAGGATAAGTTTCCGTCTCTCGAATCTTGGAGAACAAAAGAAATCTGTTTCTATTCGATATCTTAAAGTTATATTTCGGAATAAAATAGAATTTTTCCTATATTAGAAAAAAAGTTGCGTTAAATGGAATTTTAATAGATTCAATTACATAAAGAAGCACTTATAGTTAAAGCAATCAACATTTTAATCAAGATAACCATAAAAGAAACAATTTTCTGAAATAACTAAAAAATTAATTTAAATTTTTTTAAAAATTAATTTAAATTAACTAAGATTAGTTAATTTAAGTTAATTATAATAAAAAAAAATACAGATCAAAAAATAATTTCATTGAACCATCAAAACATTTATAAAAAAAAGTTCAATATGATGAGCAATGCTGCAAAAAATTTTGATTTTTTAACAATCAGCTTGCGTTCTACGTAATTACTTTAGTGTGATCCAACATTTATTTTCAAAGCTCTGTAGCTAAATTTTGATATATTTCAGTATTATTTTTTTCATACGGAAATTTAATTATGATAATTTCTAGGAATTCTGATTGGTATTATCAGAATGCATTTTGTTCGGTTCATATGTATATCTTTTGTTGATATAATCAAAACATTTTTCTTAGTAAATAATGCTTATAAGTAAAAAAAGAATTGGAAATTAGAACAATCTTCCTTTCTTCTCATAAATCAGCTTTTTTACTTTTCGCACGATATGTCTATCCTGAATACTTACAGTTGTTGCGCGATGTCGCCGACGAAGCGGAGGTCTCAGCCTCATTGCTGCAGCAGACCTTGAAGACAACCTTCATGTTGTGGCTGGTGCACCGTCCGCCGATGCGCCTGTGAAGGTCGTCCTTGGACGAGGTGCTGATGAAGTAGTAATCGTGGCCCGGGAGGAACTCGAGGCCTCCAGGTTGCGGCGTGAATGGCCTAAACGTGATGGTGAAATACATCGTTTTGCGCGGCTTATCGCACACTGCTATTACCCGCGGACTCGGGTTCGTTATCCGACATGTTTCGTACTCCTCCTTGGACACCTGCAAAACGCCCAAGAGAAATCTTGCGGTCAATTGCAACGGTATAATCGATCGGCGACGCGGGACGACACGCGGATCGGCGACACCGATCGCTGATTGACTACTGTGAAAGGTACCATCTTAGCGTTTCCCCCCCAGCGAACTGATTCCCGTGCTCTTCAGCAGAAGAGGGCTTCATTGTCGGAGCTAATCGTCGTGTAGGAAGAACGGCGGAGACAATGGAACAACGGATGGCGGAGAGTGGAGGGACAATCAAGTGGATCGAAACGATTAGGTCGCCGACGACGCAGGAATGGTCTTTCGGAGGTTTTGCTTTGCTCAAGAGGGTGGACGCCACCGGAATGTTTGATGGCATCCATGAAAGCCGAGATTCTCCCGCGGTATCCGGAATTGGTTATCGGGAGAATAAACGTTTGTAAAAACGTATCAATCGGAAATGCAGTGTCAGATTTTCGTCTTGGTATTAGCGACAGCTTTTTTATTTTTTACAGAATTAACTTTTAGCCAAAAATAATCAGAAAAAATCTCTGTGGCGAATAAAAATAAGCGGCAAAAAATAAATTCTAACTAAAAAAGTACAAACAATATAGAACTTAATCTTTTTCATCTAAAAATCACGCATTAAATCGAGCTTAAAAATAGAGAAGGAGGTCGTGAGATTGCCCAATGTGCTTATAGATATTTATATATAGTACGTCCAATATTTTTTTCAGTTTATCAATAAATCTACGTTTCGGTAGCACGGTATGCTTGCTAAAGAGCGGATGTCGTTTTGGATATATAATGAAAGCGGGTTAAAGAACCAGTTTCAAGTAGCAACAGCTGTCTAAACATTCGCAGACTCCGATCGACAATTTTTTACGTTCAATATGACTGGAGTTATCGTAGACATCACACGTTATGGTTTTACAATGAATAAATGCATCGAATTCAGTTATCGATATTAAGATAAATATTACATAAAATTAACTTACGTTGTAGATGATGTATTTCTCAGCATCGTCATCAACATACGTGTCCGGTGGATACACAGGACATATTATATTGACTTGATCGTATTCGAACATTGCGTTGTTTTTGTTCACGTCAATTATATGATCTGTGTTGTCTATTCGAAATCTGTAACATAAAAATCAATAAGAAGAGATTAATAAAATTCTTGATTAAGGAAACAATTTTTATCTATGACGTTGCACAAACATAAATTTATCTTATACTAATACCAACGATAAGCAAGAATTTCCATCATATCATTTATTCGATGAACTTTCCTTATTCGATCGTTATTTTTATATTATATTGGGAGATACGTCTTTAAATGAAACGATTACTAGCAAATGCATATTGGAGAAACACTACACATGAAAATTTTTACACATGATTTGCTAAAAATATATCTCTTTTAAAGTCTCGGAAGCGTACAGCGAACGCTTCTCGAGGAAGATCATATTTCTCGCAGGCTATAGCGATGCAACGCATACCGTCGTTTCCGTGCAGCAAGTTCCAGGACTATCCATGAAACATTCGCGAGATGCCGACGCCTCCGGTGGAGTCTGCGGGGAGAAGCGAGAGGGACTATAGAAACCAGCGTCCCTACGGCTTGTCGGTAGCCAGGTCAGGAAAGGGAGAAAAAGAAAAGACTCGGACTCGCCCTCGTAAGCACCCAACGTCAGATAGGCAGGCGCCCATGGTGTCGAAGCATCGCGCAAGTGTACGTACTGGCTCTTGTATAGGATGTTTCAGAAACAAACGCATGATTCCCTTGAACCGGCAACTTTCTTGTTAACAAAATGAAAATTCCATCGACTATTCTCTTTTGCAACATTTTTCGGTATTGATATCTAAATAATTTAATTTTATATCATGCTGAGGTAAAATTTATACAAAATTAAATAAGAGATCCAATCATTCTAATCGCTGACAAGTCGAATGTTATTGACGCTTCTACATTGAAGCGATCACGGTTTCGCTTGACTTGGCACTTTCTATCCCGAGCTTGAACACCCTATACATTTACGCGTGCGAGTATGCGCTTAGCCTAGCGATCGTATACACATACACATGCACACATATACGCGCGCGCGTCACTGCATTATGTAGCGGCGGGTTCGCCGATCAGGATACTCGAGAAGGATAGAAGAACGAAAGGTCGGCGGATGAGCAGTGGAAGAAGAGAAGAAGGTACAGAGAGAAGAGGTGGCGGACGGTTCCTATATAACCGGTTCTTACCGCGAGTACTCTTGCACACGCTAATACGCGCTCCATAAGTCGAGGTGTACGCAATAGTGACGTCTCCCTGTTCCACGTCGACCTATTTCGTATTCGCGAATCGGCGAAAACTGCGCCGTCATTCAATAAAATTATATAAGTCGCAAAGAAATTCGATAAAAATTCAAAGTTCATAGATTGAAAAAAAAATGTAATAAATTCAAATAAATATTTATTTGAATATAGTATTAAACATTTACTTACAGTAAATAAATCTTTACTAAATAAAAAATGATATTAAATCAAATTAATGATTTTTCTTGTATCGAATAAATATATGTTTATATTTAGTATTATATTACTATTTGAAATATTTATTAAAATATTTATTTTTTTAATTTTTACATTTTTCAATGTACTCAAACACAGAAAGAATAGTTTTGCTAAAGTATTTTAAAAAATTCAGTTAGATATGTATAGATCTGAATATAAATTTTGTTAGATCATCAAAATAATTTATGCGTGTAAGACATTAATAATTTTAATAATATCTAAGAAAATTATTTAAGATTTATATCTTGTAAAATTTTTAGTAAAATCGTTTCTTCCGTGTATTTTATAATGCACGTTATATTAATATATTTATAATATATGTGTAAAACTTGTTTCTAATTTATTGAATAATAAATATTTACAGAATATTTTACGTATTATCTGTAAACCCACTCGTTGTTTATATCATTATTTCTTTTTAAGCAAAATATCCTCTAGAAAATATTTATATTTTATGCATACACGAAGATACCTTGTCTTGTTACTGGCGGTCTGCGATTTCGTCGAACGGTATTGCATATTTCACCGCGTTGCGAACGCTGGGCGTTGTGCCGTTTTTTACAACGCAAGCTTCTCGATTCCTCGTTCGTTCAACGTTTAAGCCGTTTATAGATGCACGCACTGTCGAACGCGTCTACTTTTTGCGCGTGCATCCACGAGGGCGTCCAAGCCGCGATGTGGAGCTTTACACAGGCTTTATAACCGTATTTATTCTCTGTCTCTCGCTCTTTCTTATGCACATTTACCTTTGCGCTGGTAGCGCACAAGTTTCTTACGTGTTTAGAATTTATCCGAGAGTTGGCAACACGTACACATTGCACGCATGGTAAAGTATATAGGTATTTTTGTTGCTTATTCTCTCTCTTGTTATCTCATGTGCGCTTCCGCGGTTGGATCGTATAATCGGCCACGGACGATATGAGCCGCAAATCGTACTTATCTTTTTCTCTGTATTTAAGGTTTTGTTATCAACCTTAATTCACATCCTCAATATCAAAATCATGCGATATATTTTATTATTTTTCTGCGAAAAATATCTGTTTGAAAATGGACGAACAGAAGACTCTGATTATATTAATCAGAATTTTGATTATCTCAACTAGAATTTAGTAGATTTCACCAGAAAATTCTTATTCGTCTTATTCTATTTTCAACTAAAATTTTAATTAATTCAACCAGATATTTTTCTCAGTTCATATAGGATAGAGAGATAATACGTTAATAATAGAATTCTTTTGATAAGATTTAAATAAAATTTTTTAATAATTCTATGAACAGAATTTCTGTCCAACAGACTTGCATAGAATTATTAAAAATATTTTCCTTGGATTTATTTCGTTAAATTTGTTTTCCTGATTATAAAAATATAGATATGGAAAAATCGATAATTTTAGATTTATTCTCTTTTGTTCTTATTTGTTGGATTCTAATGAAATCGTTATTTTTTTTTTAATATACATATATTTTTTATTACAAAATTTAATTCGCCTCCTCAATATTATAAAACATATAACATATATTTATAATTCCGCATATATACAAAAATCTTTTCAAATTATATTGTTATTTTTTAATACAATAAATTTAAATAAAATTTTCGGATAATCCTATTTGAAGCTTTGATTTATTTCGTCCGTTAAGCTTGTTTTCTTGATTGTAAAAATACAGACATGACGAAGCCGATAACTTTGAATTTACTCTCTTCTGTTCTCAGTTACAAAATTATGATGAAGTGGATCAATGGCAAATTTATCAAACGATACGAACCACAAATTTGATATAAACCACAAATTTGATATAAAGCTCCTCATACACGAGAAGAATGAGCATTTCTCACGCGTGTGTATACGCTTGTCACACGGGAGAGACATGCACGACTGTTAGAAGGAAATGCGAGCGTCGAATATACGCGTCCCGACATTTCAGAGCGTTAACGGACAATCTCATAAGTGGGCGTGTAAGGGCTCGAAAATTGGAAGGTAGGCCGGACTTCGCCCAAATTAACGTTTGGCGATAATATCCGCTCCCTCTCTCTCCTTCTCTCCTTTCCGCTTTCTCTTCGCTATATCCTCCATTCTGGGGTCGATCGGACCCAATACTCTAAGCGCAATAACGAGCGGTGCGCGCGCGCACGAGGACTCCCGGAACACGCGTATCCACGCGTGCATGTGCGTGCACATGCGAAGGCACGTGTGAGAGCGCACGTGGGCGTATAGGATGTTTCGTTCACGGCGTGGCCATTCACGAATTTATTAGAGATCGTATATGTGCCGTATGTGGCAGCCCGAATTATTCGTGATAAAAACGTATCGTTCTCCTTTTGCCTCGTAGTTCCTCGACTCCCTCGAGAGCGAGGTAAGAGCAAGAGTTTTCAGGTCGTCGTCGTCGTCGTGGATAATGTACGCGTGGTGATATGAGCGAGAGTAGCTTTATCACCGTTTCCGCCGAATGTACATGTAGTCTCAAACATTTTTCTTTTCGCTCCGCCCGCAATGTTCGATTCCTCTCTATACAGTGGACTTTACTCGTCTGATTATTGCCATCACCGGATTAAGAACCTGATGAGTGGACCTGTCGCGTCTTCCTCTTAATCACGAAAATTCGGTAATTCAGTCTTTTTCTGGCCTCGTCCCATCACTCTGGTGTTGATGTTCTTTTTTCCCCCTTTTTTCTTGATATCACGGGATACCACGAGCTATAAAAGTAAGATCGCCACTCACTCTTTCTCTTCTCCATTCTCTTCTTTTAGCTGTTACAAAGAACGATTCTTCTATACGTACACATCGGTCGCGTCGGCCGGATGTGTTATTGGTAGTCCGATGTGTGATTTAAAGGATCTCCTCCGGGGAAAGGTGTCATTTGCATATACCTATGTATTCGTAGGATCCTCGAGTACCCCTCGTATTAATGTGATACCTCGCCTCGATTCTTAACAGTTTTTTTTTGGCCTTAGGTAAACACTCGGCATGAATATGTATGCCACCTCGTCGGTGACCCGTCCGAGATTTGAAAGTACCACGCAATGGACATCGAGCCCTGTTTCATAGTCGCGTGTCTCTATATGCGATTGCCATATAGGATCGTCCTAACGATATATTATTGAACGCTTGTATTATTCGGTGATTCTCCGTCAACCCGTTGCAATAGAGAATAACGGTGCGTCGGATAATAGGAAAACGTGATCGCCATCTCGCTATTGATGCAGGTAGCTAAGTATGAGATATTGCTGGCTGGGGGAACATTATTTACGATTTAATGCAGGATTATCGGTTTTAATTCTATTCAAAGCCAGAGAGCACCTTTTTTTAGACTGTCTCGTAAAATAATAATAATCATATGCTAACCGGTTGTTAGTTACGTAGCTTAATCCTAATATTTTTCTGATAATCATGGCATGCATAAATATGAGACGTAAAAAAGTTGAAAGATAAATGGAATAAAATAAATTTAAAATAATGTGAATTGTTAAAAAAATAATAAAGACGAGCGAAAATGTTACGCATAATTTTTAATATTATATTATCACCAAGAGACATCGGTCGAATATGGACAGCAATCTTCAAGTGATTTCCGTACGAGTGCAAAGTAGATTTGGTCGTCGACACCGCGCCATAACACTCCAACTGTCCTCTAACTGTCTTCATTAATTCCCACCACTGTCTAGCCGACGCCAATCAACTACCAAGTGAACCCTGCGAGAGGGTCTTCCTAATTGGAATCGCGAAAAAGTGGGCGTGTTCCGATCGTTCGAATCATTTCTACGGATTTCTGTCAGCCAGTCAGCAACGGCAATTTTTTTATTCCACTAATTTCGACGCCTATAACTAAAATTGCGTTTCTTCGCTTTCATTTTGCTGTACGATATATAGGTATATTTTATAATTACGATTACGATGATTATGATGATGAATTAATTTCGGATGAAGCTACCATTCAACTTTTTTCATGCGAAAATATAAAATAAAAAATAATTTAAAATGAATTTTTATACTGTTGCTACACGATATGTAATTTATAATCATTACGATTACAATAATTATGATTATGACATGAATTAATTTCGGACGTAGCTATCACTCAACCTTTTTTCATGCATAAAATCGAAAAAAATAATTTAAAATAAATTTTTATACTGTGTACCGTTAACAAGTCAAAGTCCCAGTCATTATACGCGTGCAACGAGAAAATTATATGTAGCACGCAGGCAGGTTATTTCGATCGTCAGACTGCATCAGGGAGGGTTAATGCAATCGTCACGATCCGCCGTTCGCCGGATTCACGCCGCAATGTTGAAACGAAAGCGCGAACAAAGCGGAGAAGCGGGTTAACCTGCCTGAACGAAAGCGATCAACGAGGCGATATATTCGCCCACAAAAAGTGCCTTATGTTTCCGATCCTTGACCCCCGCGTGTCGTCAAATTGAAAGAGAAGATCCCGCGGCACCGCGAAGCGCGCGAGACGAACATCGCGCGCGATTCTCAAAGCGTTGCAACGTTCGCGCGGATTCGACGGTGGGACAAAGCCTCTCGGTGAGAAAAGCGTACTCATGTGTCGTAAAGGAGAAAGATACGAAGAGGAAGAGAAATGCAGAAAGGTTGCAATGGAGAAAGAAAATAAGACGTTTCATACAGGGACGAACGGAATTTGGGCCAGCTGGTATTCAGAGTCCGTTCTTATAATTTCTTAAGATGTTAATGCGGCTCTCTGGCCTGCATTCACTGTTGGATCTTATACTTAAGGCATAAGTTAATTACAGAACAGTATTAGTATCGTAAGACATTACTTAAGATCTTGAAATAAGAACTATGAATAGCCTCTGACTGGTTTGGGATATCTTAAGAGTTTTAAATCAGTTTTAAATCAACTAAATAAATATCAATTTCGAAGCTTCATATACAGCTTTTGTGTTAGCACTATTATTTTCTTTCGCGCTCTGGGAGCAATTCCTTCAATTAGATTTGCATTAGATAATAATTCACAAGCATTCAATGCTTGTTTAGTTGACTTTAGAGGTTCACGAAGTTTCTGCGCGTCATCCTATTCTCTCTCTCTCTTTCTCTCTCTCTCGCCATTTCTCAATTAGGAAATTTAATAAGTATCTCTGCCGCGGGATCGTTTGACAGAGCTGTAAACTTGGAACTTGAGTCTCATTGCTTTACATATGGATGCGCCCCTGCCGGTGAAGAGAAGGCGGAGAGACACAGATGAAACGGACGCTCGTGCACCAACTGTAAGCGGGATATTCTGGCAGGAATATCAAAGTCGGGACCGCGTCAAAGAGCACGAAGAGAGCGAGCGCGCGGAAAGAAAAAAAGAAAAGAAGAAAGAAGGAAAGAGGGGAAAGAAGCGAACGGCAAAAAGGACACCGTGAACGCAGCGTGGACGTTACGGCTTCGAGACCACCGCTTGACTCTTTCATTCATCATGTTCATTCCTCAAACGGGCATTGTACCCGTTGTGACGTACGTGTGTGATGTACGTTTCTTTCTCTCCGTTTTGCGCGACGTGCACCAAGTCGTAATATTCGCGGGACCGCAAATCGTAAACGAAGATATAAATTTAGTTTGCGCACTCACGTCGACACGTGAATTTATCGCTCTTAATGTTGTTTTGTCTCGCAGTTAAGACTTAAGATTAAACATACTAACGTAATAATTTAGCTTACTAACGTAATAATTTAGCTTACTGAATCTTTTGTTTTAAGTAACATCCTAACTAGTTCTTGAATAGGAAGAATGTTGAATAACATAGAAATCTTTAAATAAGATTGAACACTGTTTAGACAACTTTTTGATTGGTCCGCTTGGTTTATCATTTCCACATATTTATGATTAAATGTGCTTAAGATAGAATGAGATGCATGAAATTTATCTCAGTCTATCCAAAATTCTATCTTAAACATTTGCTCCATCATATTCAGGATATTTTAGGATGGTGTCTCGTACTTAGGATTGAGGATCTTTAGAATATTATAGATTCTAATTCTAATTAGAAACTGGCGTGGCGTCTACGTTTTGACGAAATCTGCGAGAGAGAAAAAGATTTATGCTATTTTACTCTGACTAAAACAAATTATCAGAAAATATCGAACAACTCTAAAGTGGCCCTCTTATGGTCAGTTTCCGATTAGAAGATTCTAGAATAGCTAAAATATCTAGGGTCAGTATTTATAGTTTTATATTTAAACTTTTAATTATTTTATATTTAAACCAAAATAAATTATTTTATAATTTTTTTAATTATTTCAAATTAATTTTAAATACAATCTTGAAATATTATAAGTAAATAATATTATAAACCAGTCACAGAATCGTATTGACATCTTAAGACACTATTCAAAATGAATTCTTAGAATAAGAACGGACTATAAATGTATCTTAAATAAAAGAGAATGGATATTATTTAAACAACTTCTGATTAGTCCATATTTTTCAGACCTGCTTAAGATAAAATGAAATATATGTATAAGACATAAAAGGAGATATCTCATCCTATTTTATGCGAAATCTATCTCGTTTTATCTTAAGCAAGTCCTGAAAAATATGATGAATCAAAGGGACAGAGAGTGTCCAATTTCTTCTCAAGGATCTCTATAAATATACCATAACCCGAGAGTGACATCCCACGAACAAGTCCAAGTAAATCGGCAAAAAATTTCTCCTCGCTCTCGTGAGTCGTTACGTTAAGAAACATCCGACAAAAGGAAAGGCAGGAGAGCAAGGGAGCGTTAATTTTCCGCGTGAAATCCGAATGGCGTGAGTATAACGCGTCCGAGGCGCGGAATCGTTAAAGTCCATTTCTCGGAAGGCGCGTATCGGGGCCCTTCGCAGTTTCGCACCTGCCCGGTTCGGCCGACAGTTGCAAGTGCTCCGCAGAGAGCACCGTGCGTCGCGCCGTGATTGGTTCCCCCGAGGGTGATTTTATTTCCGTCCGATACACGCGGGTCCTTTGTCACACCCCCCCCTCCTCCTCCCTCCCCTCCCCGACAGTTGCATTCGCATTGCACTTTCCAATTTCCGTCGGTGTCGATCGCGCTGCGAGGCAGATGTACAATGGATTTGTCGCGCGCGCACTTCTCGCTTTATCGATTTCCTTCGCATGATATCCAGAAGTTTGCTAACACGCTCATCATCTTTTCATCGAAGAATTATTCATTCGATCACAAAATGATAGTCGATTGCAGCAATGTCTCTTTCGCCCCCCCCTCTCCCTCCTCTCCCCAGTTTATTAAAAAAATTGATATTTTTTTAAATATAAAAATTAATTCAAATCTCTAGAATTATGATAAATAAGATAAATTATAAGCTAAATAAAAGTAAGATAATAAATTAACTGCAAAGCAATAAAAAAGAGATGAGCAAAAATTAAAGATGATAAATTTAAATAATAATAAATAATTTATTTTCTATTCTCTAAATTTGAATCAGTGGATAATCACTATCAGTGTCAAGTATGTCACTGGTAATCACTGAATGAAAAATGTGAGATTCCTAATCTATCTATCCTTTATTATATGATCTAACCTTGTTTTAGAGCATAAATTCAGTGAATATGATATTGGAGGATTGAAATGCAAATATCAGCATTTTAATTATATAATGCTTAAATGTTCTCCCTTTTTTAGTTGAACTTCACTGATTATCCAGTGCCAAGAGATGCCACTAGATAATTAGTGATTATCCAAGATTCAGATTTAGAGAGTGATGATTTTTAGAAAGACAAGGACATTTCGACTATCATACTTTTCAGTAAGGTAAATAATAATCAAAAGAATAATATAAATAAAGATACTAACATTGTCAAGTTAAATTAAAATTGAGGAGACTTTAACATCAATTGAAATTACCTAAAATTTGCGTTAGTATAAAACGCTGGTATATTCAACGTGATGAATACATAGTATTCATATATCATTCATACTTAACGTAAAATCTGGTTATTTGATTTTCAATCTAAAATAACATTGCATATATATGAGACTGATAAAACTCCCGGATTGGCTCTTCTGAAAGCATGGGACTCTCTCCGGTAACATTTATGAAAAGACGGATTTACGCGATTCACGGACCCTTCAATTCTTTTGTATTCTCGCAGCCTCGTTCATTCTTCAAGTGCTGCAGTTCGGAGATCTCTCACGGCAATATCTCGTGTTTCGCACGCGTGTATCGTGCTACCCTGCGAGATGCAATAATTGGTTGTTAGCGCCTACACACCTATCATTTGCAGTGCGCGGTAGCGTTACTTGCACGCGGCCAATATTCAAAAACTACGGTGGCGTGCCAGCGATGTAAACGTAGGCTCTATAACAACTTCCTGGATGACGACGGTGGAGCCTAACCCCACGAGTCCGCTTAATGTACGATATTAAAGACGTTACGTAAATGCGTCTCGCGTGCTGCCTGCGGGTGACTCGTCGTCGGCATCTTTGGACGTCTTTCTCCATTAAGGCGACCCGCGACGTTATTATTAGTTAACTTCAAATATTTATCGTATTCTTCCTCCGGACTCTCTGTCGCCTGTCGCTCGACGGATTCGTCTCGTGCTATTCTCGTATTCGGGCTAAGTAGAGACTTACGGAGAATCAAGAGTTAACCGAATTCATCTGATATGTGAAAATTAATTCCGTTCTTGGGTTATTTAATAAATTGTCCCAAATATAGATAGATGTAAGGTTGATAGTATAACAGATGGAAATAGGCGCTTAATAAAACACAGACTGTTATTTGCGATAGCAATCTTTAAAATAATCATAAGTCAATATCAAAATTATCAGTTATTAGATTGTTATTTAAAATTTTATGCAGATTTATAGATAAATGTGATTACATATTTCTTTGACATAGAGAGAAGCAAGTGGAAGGAAAATGTTCCGTGATACTATGGAAGAAATGAACATGATGTAAAAATAAAAAAAAAACGAGAAAATCTCTCCGGAAAAGTTAGTAAATATTAGATTCATTTTTCTTAATTAAATTCTTAATTAAATTCTTTTCAGATAATAATTGAGTTCGCCAATTGTACTTAGGATAATGTGCATTAACGTCGAGAAAAAGGGATGTCACGAAGCAGAAGATAGGCGGAAACGAGTACCGGAATTCGTGTGCATTTCCTCCATCCGGGAAAAAGCGGCATAGTTGCGTCATTCGCGTCTCGCGCATTTGTTACGCCAATCTCTTGTGTCTTTTTGTCATGGCCGCTGGGGCAATCATCGCGCGAGCGTGTTGCTGGAAAAAGAGCCGAGAAAGAAGTGCTGCCCTCGAGTTTTGGTGTAATGCAGCCTGGAGCCACAGCAGCGAGGGAAATGTTAGTTAACGAGGCATCGGGTGATTTTATCCTCCCTAGAGAGATAAAATTCCGTTTGCATCGTCCTCGACGAGTTTTAACAGTGTTGTGAACAAAAATATCGCCAAACGGCCAATAATTTGTCGAATTTCAGGTCGTTTGAAGTAATCTATTATCGATAGTACATTTTGCTCGTTGTTTCACAAGACGATAAAGCGATTCACCGATTTGCTCGTTAACAGATTAATGAGACCGACGATAATCTTATGTCACTTGGTGGAAGCTGCCAGACTGTTTGTATGATCGGCGAAGACTCTGCGTGAGTCGTGTATTTAATATAAAAAGATGATTCACGCGTAGAGTGGTGTTCAAGTGCATTGGAATGAATCACTGGCTGTCGCATGAAAACTATAGCTTTCGACAGAAATAGTACTGGCATAACGATGAAACACTGACGTTTCAATAAGACTGCAATTTCCTGAGATACGAAAATTATTCAGTGAGAAAGTCTCGCTTTCGCAATGAATATGATTTTCCAAGTTGTTAGTGTGAGAAAGTCGCTGTCGGAGTTCGAGCTTATTCAAGGTTCTTGCCTGTAATCTCAGATTTCTTAAGTGATGGTCGTTTCATACTAATAATTAATATTTTTTAACCGACAGTAAAATCTTAGGACATTGAAATCGTTATATCATGTTATAATAACAAGAATAAATGATAACATTCAAATATTCAAAATCTTGTAATAAAAAAAGATTACAAGATTTCTTATAAATAAAAATTCTTGTGAATAATAAACGATAGTTGCTCCATTCTTTTTAAACTTGTATGACAAACTTTTGGGTGATGCGATTATCAAATCGCCCATCCCATTTCCTTTATGTTTTTTCTTTTACCTTCAACAAATATAATCTGTTTTATGAGTATCACTCAGGGATTGCCGCCTTTCCCATCGCATTTCTTTTATCTATCGTACAACATTATCTGTACCTTCTTGTCGTCGACTCGCACAGCGCGATGTTTCCGAAGGGAATGAGGCACATAAAACCTTCCGTCTCTCGAGAAAGATCTCTCTCGATCAATCTCGAGAGTTGGACGAGCTCTTGCTGATAATAAGAATCGTGAAGTAACATTTCGAATGCTGTCATCACGCTAAGTAATTTCGCGAAAGAGGTACGCTATGGAAATGTTTACATAAGATTCGAAAAAAGCAAAGAAATAAATAATAAATGGAAAAGAGGTAAAAACGCGTTTCGTTTTTGTACGAAGTTATTTTTATCATCTGGAATTCTTTTGTTGGTTATCAGATCATTCATGTTCTTCGATTTATAGTCGTAGGTGGATCCGCATTGATACAATGACATGGCAGAAAGCTGCGATATATGGCGAACGGAATTGACTTTGACATCACTTCGTGACTTTTATTAGAGAGTTTTTAGCCCGCGCCTATAGCCAAAGTTCATCGATCCACGCGCGCCAGGACGCCGGGCGTCCTATTAAAAGCCACCTCCACCGCCTCCGTCGCGCGAGACGCGGAGTCGAGGCAGTAAAGTGGCCGGACGGACGAAGTGTCGGTGTCGACCGGGGAGAGATCAGAGGGCCGACGTCGAAAGAAATAGTTCGCCGGCGAGAACGCACAAGAGGCGAGCGCACGTGTTTTCGGTGCTCGTGCGTCGTCTACGACGGCGAGTTCCGTCGATTTATCAAATGCGACGTCGAAAGGCGCGACAAGCTACCGCTTTCATCTTTTGCGTTCACGCCATGGCTCAACAGGTGATAACACGAGCGAAACATGGTACCGCCGTTGTCGCGATCTGCTACTTAATTAGCGCCGTCAATTGATTTTCTGAATTTTGGAAGTACAAGAAGATGAATTTGACTATGTATATATAAAGTGTTCCAGACGCTCTAATTTCAACGGGACAGACTTTCGAGGTGCTTGTCCCACTGTCGATGGACAGTGGGACAACATGTTTTCGATTTTAACGGAAAGTTGCCAAAAGGTCTCGTGCAATAAAAAATATTTTAAAAATTTTGCCACATTGTAAAATCATAAAATATATATTATCGCTTCTAAGAAGTAATGCAGCAATTGAAGTTTTCTCGAGTCGAGTTTTCTCTGCAATGAACAATGAAAGTGTGAACAATGAAAAAAATTCAACTTTGAATTTATATTTTCAAAGCCATATTAATAATAAAAATTAATTTTGATTTCAATTATCAGAAATTTTATACTCTGTCTCTTTTTTTCATTATTTTTATTAAAGTAATAGATAATTTCTATAGCATGATAAAAATTAATGTATTATTTTTTTAAATAAATTATTATTGTTTTTATATTATTATTATTGTTTTTATTTTTATATTCATAGATCCTCCTCCAGTTTAATAAAGTTGTTCTGCTTTAAATTCGAAAAGCCAGTTATTACTTTAGTACAATACACAAAAATAGTTAATGAACTACATAGATAATAGAAAATAGTGTACATTGAATTGTATATTCTCAATCTATTGAGCAGAGATAATTGGAATTTTTCAATTTTTGTTTTTGTAGGAAAAGAAAAATTAATGATTACAGAAGTATGTGATAATAGAAATTAAAGCCATTTAGTAAATCGTGTTTCAAAATTGTATTATACAGATACAAACTGTATCTTCAGTTAGTGTTATAAACTTTTTTAAATTTTACCGAATAGTTAGAGCGATACTTAATTTTAAAAATTCGTATATTTTATAAAATAATCTATTAAAAAAGATACGAAGATTGCATTCTTGGTATTTGACATTACAAACAAATTGTTCAATATATAGCGACGAACTCTATTTTTCGTAGGTTGATCTATGAGAATTAATAGCTAAAAACTTTGTGGCGTCGATTTATTGCAGTTGGAAACGCCACGTTGGGTTAAACATTTGTTCGAGTTTACAACTGCTATTATTTTTATGTTCGTTGCTTTCGTACGCCCTGGAACGATCATTAATCATTAATACATCGCAGACACGAAGAAGAGCGACCTATACTTTTCAAGTTTAAAATGTTACAATTAATGTAGTTCAATGAATTCGTTAAGAATTGGAAGCTACATTTTATATTACTATAAATTATTTTTCGATGATCGCCGAATGGCTATTGCTTCCACAGAGTAAGAAGAATTATTGATTAACGGGCAAATTGTGCCTCTCCGCGCATAAATTTGTATCCTTTTTTTAAAGTAGCTGAACTATGTGCCTCGACTACATTAAAAATGATTTAATTGCAAGTTTCCTAATTTCAAGCTATTCGTTTTATACCGGCAATATCCGCTATGAGAGAAACCGAGCAATCCACGATGACATTTGACGACGGTTTAATTTTACGATCGTTGGGTTTATGAGGCTCTCGAAAGTCGATTAGGAGAAATCATTCTTGGGCGGAGTTCTTCGTCGTTGCCGCGATCTTAGTCTCCGAATTTAGGAAGAAAGCGCGGAACTCACGATGACCTTGGCATGTTACGACTTCCTCAGGTTTATAGCTGATACCGAGTCCGTGTACGAAGAAAGTCGACGAAAGATTTATGATTGTAGGAATACTTGTTCCTTATAGTACATTAAGGACAAAAAAAAATAGTTACATTCAAATAAAATTCCAACAGGAATTGGAAATGGGAAGATAATATCGTATATGAATCATCTTATCAAGGGATATAAATACAACTAATCCATGTATTTATGCAATTTGCTTTCCAATAATTTCGAAATTGCTCTCTTATTATGTGTAAGTTATCTAAACATGAAGAGAATTAAATAATAAAAAGAATCGCATGTATATAATATATAATGTGAAATATTATATGTGATAAACATATATGTATGCAAATCACAGTATTTTTCTATGTAGATATATGTATACGCATATTTATATCTTAAATTTAATTACATTATATTTATATTTTACATTTAAAATTTTCTAAATATGGATCTGAAAGATTATTTCATCCTATGTGTGTGGCATTAGATTTAGATAGACTTTTTTCAGAAAAATGTGTCATTCTCATATCATATTTCTGATATTTTAAGGTTATCAAATCTCAAAATTCTATAGATATCTTGTAGTAAGTGCTTATCTCGGCTATCTCGTTTATTTTGTCACTGTTGTATTTAACCGAATTAAATTTAGGTTTTTAAAAAAATACTAAAATTATGAAGTTACTTCTCGATCTAATGAAATTTATTGTAATATTCATTATGACGATGAATTAAGACAGAGTGATAATCTGTAATTTTTTTGAAAAAAATATTCATGACAGCTTTAAAATATATTATGAAAATAATTATTATTATTAAAAATAATAACAATTACTATTATTATTATAATTAAATTAATATAATAATAATTTTATAAAAATAATAAAATCTTATTTTAAAATATTTTCATTTACATTTTGTTAATTACATCTACATTTAAAATTATTAATGTTAATAATGAAAAATATAACGAATCTATCGAATTTACAATAAAAAAACTTCAATATCAAATTGATCAAACAATCTGCAGATAAAAGTACTTGTGACATAAGAAAGAAGACAGAAAATACGATTGCTAGAAGTTACAGCCCGATAAAATCCACGATGTCAGATCGTAGCTTCCCGTTTCGTTTCTTATCCCGTTTGGTACGCGCAGGATTAATGTCCCGAGAATGCAGGACGCCCGTTCGGACCACTTGCATCAATTGCGATGTCAAGTTATCCGCTCGTTCTCTGTGTTCAGATAGCACAGCATCGAACGAGCCAATCCCAAGTTGTCGATGTCTTCCGGGACGATATGACCGGCCACGACCGCCGCCGGATTTCTTCTTCGACGACTTTGGAGATCCGCATTGAGACATTTCTATCCGGTCGATACGGGCGGGATAACCCGAGTCCTGGGGCTCGGGGCCCCGGGGTCGGGGCCCCGTTCACTTCGAAGTCGAAGTCAGATTCTTGGGTGGACTCCACCGTCGTCGTGTTGATATCCCCGCGATAGCTCCATTGTTCTTGGACATCGGTCGTGTGCAAGGTAGGTACACGCTCGCGCGATCGGCCCGTCGCCGTCGCGACAGTTCGGGGTCACTTCCTAGTGTCGGGACGTTTCACACCAGCGTGACACATCGGCGCGGCCGTACAGTCACGAATTCGCGTGACCGCGTCGCGGAAAATCAATAGTCGCGTCCTAACAACGAGACAAGATTCATCTCCGTTCTGATCGCCATCGGTGAGAAATCAGCTTTCTCGTATTTTATGTGAGGACATGCAAGTATGCGTGTAAAATTGCCGGTTTAAGTAGGATAAATAAAAAAAGAATACACATGGCATCTCTTTGTTTGTATTCTACGAACATCTACAGATATATATATATACAATCCATGGTTCTTTTCTGTTTGAATTTATAATAGTTAATTACAAAATTGCAATAGTTAAAATTGAAATATATTTTTGTATGTATCTATCACACGGGAAAAATGGTTGAAATATCTAATGGTTGTTGAAATATCTAAAAATTTAACTTAAAAATTTAATTTAAAAAGATATAGATCTAAATTTAATATAGATCTAAATTTAATTTAAAAAAATATAGATCTGAAAATAATTTTGTGAATCTATCAAAATAATTAAGAATCTCGAGTGATAAAATTAATAAAATTGATAAGCAATAATGCTGCAAAAAATGTTAATAATTTAGCAACAAGTTTAAGTATCCTACATAATTATTTTGATAGATT
>NW_017259291.1:2314336-2326158 GCF_001594045.1 Atta colombica | reverse complement strand
TATTATTATATTTTTCATCTGTAATAATATAAATAATATAAATCAGGAAAATTGTATTAGAAAATGAAAAAATTTTGCGTATCTTTATAAGTTCTGTGAGGTTTCCTTTATTCTTTTTAAATTTTATTTACACTAGAATAATATATGTTCTTGATGTATTCAATTTGTTTTAACAAATAGATTGATAGTATTTGCATTTGTCAAACATGACAAATTTCTCGCAAATTCCTGAGACATCCGAAAAGTGCAGGTACCTACATCTGTCAAACACGATATGTTTCTGAGACATGTATCTAAAGTGTCACGATGTTATCGATTCTTTTTTCAATATCAGGAACCATTCAATTCTCAAGCAAGGTAGGAAATTGTAGCTATCAATTTCTTGGAAAATTCTACTATTTTATCTGTTAGTGAGATAACGTTTCGATCGATTATGATAGTAGTTATTTTACATAGGATACACTACAGGCCTGTTTTTTGATACACATGAAACGTTACATCTGTTAAAAATACTTTGTTGTTTATCGATTCTTAACCCCTTTTTTTAAATAAATAAATAAATTTATCATATATCGCGAATAAAAATAAAAAGAGAGGATAAAATAAATTTATCGCGAAATAATTTCAACTAAACTCTTCATTTATATAAATATTTCAATCTAAAAATTAAAAAATATTTTAATATTTTTCTTAAATGTCTATTCTTGAAAGACAATCTTTATTGCTGCGTAGCAGAAAGTAACACAAGAATTTCCATAATGATAATCATACGTAAGTATGTATATAATCGCTAACAACTACGGAAAAATTGTGAAAAATTAAACGATTAAACGTAACAAATTAAACACTTCTCTCTAAATTAATGAGCACAAGTCAAGTATAATTACCATGTATAATTACCACGGGTTATTTCGTATAATCCGTAGTAATTATGATAATTACCTTTCTCGTCAATCATCACAGTATTGCATACATTACACTATGAATTTCCGTAATAATTACATATTTCATTTTTTTTCGCGCGATTATGAAGATTCACATAATCTTTAATATGATAACCTTACTATTGTTTGTATACGTGAACAGGAAGTTGTTATCCTTTATTTTCGACAGAATACTTCCACATGCGCAAAACTTCTTTACCGCATTCCATTCGTCTGTCAACATTTCGATGTCAATTCCTTCGAAGAGTTCTCGCACATAAATCATGCCTTCGTTCGTACCTGCTATAATCTCCAGCGTCGCCAGTACTTGTTCTAAGGAAATAGACTCGTCATCCCTTTACGACGTGTTAAGGAGCAAGGTAAACATCGGGTCCATCGTCCTCGTTGACGTTGAGCCGGTTCGAAGTCTTACCTCCCTCGACTTTTTACCTCAGTCCTGATTGCCGCACGTGACTTTCGATGTGTCGAGTCCATCTCCAGCAGTAGGAAGAGGATAGAGAGATAAGGTACCGCCCTCTTGGGATTTCGCCACCACGTGCGGTATACCCTTGAGAATAAAGGACCTCAGGTCCCAAAATCCGGGTCCCATAATCTGCACGCTGGGGTATGGTTGTATATTTATGCGACCAAGGCAAGTGGTTGTGCCAATATGGGGCCGGCAAGTGGTACGGAAATTAACCTTGAGGAGCATTCCCCTCCGGCTTACTCTCCCTGGTTACACCCCTTTTTTCCTCGCAAATATCTCGGTCGTCCTTGTTGGCCCGGAAGGTGAATAAGGGCCCCGGTCTGTACGGACTCGGGGCGGAGTAGCTACGGTATAAATCTCGATGCCCTAGACAAATGGAAAGAGATAGGAGGGGGGAGGGGATTCCTAACGGTGTGTTCTTGCTTGGAGTCCTGCGTGAGCATGCCACGAGGCCTCTCTTTGTTCTTCGAAGGACAACGCGCCGGGTGGTGTTCGACTTGTTTGCTTCGCAATCTTTAGATACTCGCACCGATGCAGTTTTCATGAGGTAATTCCGCTCGCGTTCAAGGTCGCACTACCGCAAAGAGTGTTCGTGTTAGGTCCGAACTGAAGAATGAGTTTGCAAGCGAGAAGCTACAAGAATAATCACCCAGCAGGAGATATGATCTTACTTCTTCCAAAGTGGTTCGGATCGATGGCGATGAAAATACGATTTAGATTAATAATTATACTGCGGATAAGTCTGGACAATGTAAGGCGAACGATAAAAAAAATTGAAAACAAAGAGAATAAAGATACAACAAAGTTGAAAAGACAAAAACAATTGGTTCATGATAGTTTTTCTTTCATTTCTACATATTAATATTGTTATAAATCATAAAATATATTTCAAAGCTACATCTTGCGCTTTAAAATTTCGTTTTCGTGATTTAAAACTATGTTAAATTTTTCTTCTCCGCGAGATTTTATGGTCAGTGATCACGAAAATCATGGAACTTTACTCGAAACCGAAGAGGAGCCAATCGAACATAAATCCTAATATCCCTTAGATTTAGATGAATAGATTTTAACGGTGCGTATACGATCTCTTCACAAGGCCAACTACAAGCTGCGTTCGCCTTTGTCCGGTGAGGACAAACGTACAGCAGAGCGGCAGTCAGTCATTTACGATTTTAAAGATTTAGCCGCGTAGAAAGACTCGCGTATATACCTGGGCTTCTCCCCCGAGAATTTTCAAGCCGGCTGCCAGGTATCCCGGATTATGTTCGCGTCTCCCTTTCGAAGATTTTCCCTCCGCATCTCTTCCGCGTCCTCCCTATCCCTTCGGCGCGTCATTGAGTTTTCAGCAAATAATGGTCCACTTGATTGTGGGTATCTTAAGTAAGGATGCGAGGGACATCTTCGTCATGGTACACGCTTCAGTCGTATCGTTTCACGATAGGGGAACACGAGATTCATTGTCGGGATTCGACACATCACATCGTGGAGAAAAGAAATATTGCGGCTAGAAGTGGCGCGCATTGTTTGCCCATCATTGTCGGAGGTTAATATTGAAGTGGTTTGTTGCCGGAATTTTTCGGGATCGCGCGGTTTAACAACAGATGTTCGCTGATGGGCGGAACTGTTCGCCCATGATGGTACATCATATCGCATACAAATAGTGGAACCGAGTGGCCGAGATTATTGTTTTTATAACTTACAGCTACAATCAAATCATTTGTTATAGGGAGCAAATTCTGGCAAGATTTTAGTAAATTTTTTTATTTAAGACAAATAATTTTTTATTTTTACAGTCATTAGGGGGTAAAATTTCGCGAATTTATAATAAACACAATTACTCGTAAAACTTTGTTAAAATGTTTGAATCTAAAAAATCCATCAGTGATTTCATGATATTTTTTTCGTATGATATTTATAGATAGAGCTCCGAAAAGGTGCACGTCGAGTCTGTGGATGAACTGCATCATCAATCATGAGGATCTTCGTCGATCGCGCAAGGTGCAATTATGGATATCCAGAAACGGGTGGCGGCCTCCGAAATACAAAGAATCCATTTCTGCACCCTTCTTCGCGTCTCGCGCGAGCATCTTTCTTCTCGCCGGTCGTCCCCTTTCTCCCGCGTCTCTCTCGCGTCTCTCCCGCGTCTCTCTTGCCCGTCTCTCCTTCCCTTCGTTCTTCGCCCTCAAGAATCGACCTACGGCTGTTCCTTCGGAAACCATATATTTTTCGTTTCACAGTTCGCGGCGCCGTTGAATGCCCTGCCTCCATTCAGACGAGGGTGCATCTCCGTAGCAGCCGCCAGGTATAAATTCTGGCGTTGGCTACGCGCGTTCGATGGGGTGGGTGGGAAGGTAGGGCAGGGAGAAAAGAGGAGGAGAAAGATCGGTCTCATGGTAATCGATTACCTCCCCCGTATCCCCAGAATCCCATATAGTGACCGGCCCCATGGTCCGAAGATTGAACCTTCGATAACCGGTGCTCCTCTCTCGTTCTCCTCTCTTTACCATCTTCTTCTCCCTTTTTCTCCTCCTTCATCTCTTCTCTTGCCAACTCTCACGAGTCGGTCGACGCTCTCGTCTATTTTCTCGCATCGCGCGACGAAGGATATAATTCCCGACTCTCAGAAACTGTTACTAATTAAGCACGTTGCTTTGGCACTTACTTATAAAAGCATCTTCTTATGCGCCACGATCTATACGGCATAGATTGAGCTACATGGCATGCCTCGAGATAATGAAGAAGGAAGCAAATCAGAAGGAGAAACTATATAACATAATAAATTTGTAAAATATATACAATAATTGATGTCGCTGTTAATCGTGATTAGAGTTCCGGGTCATATCATCGGTGATTTTAAAGAAACTTTATTCAAGATTTTATGGCATAAATTTATGCTAATTAAATCACAAAACGACCTTTCTGCAGCGCTTACTGCTGGCGAAATGCTATATGAAGATGCGAACGTGCAGGACGGGGTCCTTCAAGGCGCCATTAAAACGTGCCATTAATTACACTCCACATTGAAATGCGTACTATGCGCGTACTATGTAAGCGTGCAAGACACGCAAGATATAATTGAGTCGGGCGCATCTTTGGCCACGTATATACGTTCATACGCACGTACACTCGCACGCACGGCGATGTGACGACCATCAGACGAACAGCGTAACTCGATATATTCCTAGTTCTAAGTTCTAATTATAATTCTGTGCGCAAAACAACTAATTGAGAAAACGATGCCACTGACATCACTTCACGAATTCCATGTTGCACCTTCGTGCTCGATCACCGTTATCATTTATCATTTGTTTCCGTACACTGTTAAACCTAGTGTCAAATTTATGTGAGTTGCCATTGCTCCTACTAAATATATTATCATTTTTCACTAAAATAGTAATTAAATTTGATATATCGTGTCAATTTGACTATATAGTATTAAATTAACACTGTAGTGTTAAGTACAATCATTGCTTTAGTATAATATAATTGAGTAGAAGCAGAGAGACTCTTATTAAGTTAAATTTGACATTATAGATTTAATATATATTTATATAAACGTGGTTTACGAGTAAACAAGCAAATACTGTAAATACATCATGCTTTGGTGTTAGCCGACGAGGCAATTAGATTTGATCCTCCCTTATCTTCTTCTCGAAAGTACTCATGATAAAGTAAAAATATGGTTATCGTAAGCCACGCGTAACTTGATATTAGATCAACATCTCTTTCATCTACCGATTCGTTTCCAACTACCAGCCATTTCAACTACTTCAACAGATAATTCAATAACTTATGGTGTAATCAGCGACAACGTAGTCAAAGATAGCTTAATTTTAAACTCAATTCTCGCTTATATGACAGTATAAAAGTCGAAAAATTAAAAATATTTATAGTTTAACATAAAATTG
This sequence comes from Atta colombica, assembly GCF_001594045.1. Taxonomy (NCBI): domain Eukaryota; kingdom Metazoa; phylum Arthropoda; class Insecta; order Hymenoptera; family Formicidae; genus Atta; species Atta colombica. The sequence continues at coordinate 2,320,840 of NW_017259291.1, read as the reverse complement.
TATTATATTACAGAAATAATTTATATAATAAAATGTTAAATTATTTACACCCACGTCCGTCTTGGAACTATAAATTTTATCAGCAGATTGTCCTTCTCAGAAAGAATTTGTCTCTTTCGCAGTATGATAAGGTTCGACTAGAAAAACTGAGTGATATTCTTATCGCAAGGGATACTTGGAAAGGAATATTTGTGAGTAGTCAAGAAATGAATATATTGTATATAAGTAAAATATATATATTTTATTTATTAAATGTATTCATTAATTTCAGATGATTATTAAAAGCCAAATTGTAATAATAAAATACATGCAAAATTAGATTTGAAGTTCTTTAAAACAGCACATGTAAAGATTAAAAGGTTAGTTAATATTATGAATTGTAATAAACTAAAATTTTATGTTAAAAAATATATATACAAAACCCAAAAAATATATAATAGAAGCGTAAATAAATGTAAAGCATAAAAAATATATACAGCAAAAAAAGAATAGAAATAAAATATACAGAATGAGTAATGCGAAATTAAGTGAATACAGGCGTATATGAGAAATAAATTTTGTTTTAAGACTTCCAGAACACGCGATATAAAATCTACGACGTTGCTGCTGGTACATGGAAAAAGCGGGCGTCTCTTTCAGAGAATCGTGTTACAAAATACCTATCACAGTCGTGTTTTTCGGTTGGCCAATATTTACAGCAAATTGAAATCATGGAATTGGAGATAGGGACAGAAACGATCGAGATGGTGTCTTTTTCGGAAGACACAGTCATAGGCTGTGCACAATCACAGCGCATAACGCAAGAAGGACGATATACCGCCTGGGTGCATAGTGGGGTGCAGCTGTCTCTTCTGCAGCCGGGAAGCCACATCTGCCGATCTTCCTTCCCACCCTGTGCGTCATCCTTGATCACATCGGTCTCTCTTCGGTCATCCTCGTTTCGAGCCCGCGGCGCATTACGCGGCACATTTTCTCCAAGATGCATTCTCTTGTAGGATCGTAGCACCGAAAAAGACCGGCTCGATCTTCTTTCCCGGGACCACGTTCAGGGAACATACCGCGCCCCAATGTAATAACATCCCTCACACGTATAATATCTGCACGTAATATACGAAATATTTTCGTGAATATAGCGGGTGATCATACGGTGCACTCAAACATCCCTTCGAATATTAAATGCGAAAAAAATGTTGAGAAAAAATGATAACGTGTAATGGACGTAATATTACAATATGTTAATTTTACAACTTTTAGAGTAAATTGTCACACTAAAGACAGATATCTCACTCTTAAAAATTGAAAATTGAGCCAAGATTGATTCAATTTTCACTCTTTAAGAAAAAGAACTAGTATTCCATTTTTTTTTTAAATGGATAATTAAATTTAAAAAACCTAGTGTTCCATTTTTTTCACTCTTTAAGAAAAAGATTAATGTTTCAATAAATTGTTAAACTGTACAGTAAATAATAATATCAATTAATGCAATATTAATGCAATTATTGAGGGAGCTAATCAGTTTATTGAAATACTAATCAATTCTTTTTTCAAAGGGTAGAGAGAGAGAGATTTCATTCCAAAGAATTTAGAAAGAAGATTCATACATAACTATCTGGAGTTTACTAATAATTAAAATAGTATCACATAGCAAAAAACATGGCGATAAACATGTGTTAAGGGAATGTGTGAAATGAAAATAAACACACACGCATACAGAGAGAGAGAGAGAGAGAGAGAAAGAGAGAGAGAGAGAGAGAAGCAATATAATTGAATAGTGAACGCTATTGATATAATATCGTTACATATTGCATCGGTGATACAAGCCACTTTGTTATTGTATTTCAAAGAAGAAATGAGATCAGAGCAATACGTTACAACGGGAATCATAATTGAGCGATAGCCATTAGAGGCTGATGCAAGAGGCGCATAAGACTTATTACACGCCTGTTGAATTTAATCGAATATATGTTTCACGATCAAATCACATTCAGAGCTATTTCTCCAGTCGGTGTTATTTCTCTTAAGATAAACCTTTTCATTCGTCTCTTATGTACTCCGATGTAAGAAATGAGTCGCGCTCGGTATACATTTTGCGAGATGAATAAACAAGCAATAGTCGTGAATCATACTTCATATTCTGAATGCGAAAATATAGTCTCTCTCCCTTTTCCCCAACAGGTTCCCTTATATTAATCCGCCATGATGTGGTACGAAGAGGGCATGCGGAGTCGATCCACAGACGTTTGTTCATCGTCTCGAGGATAGTTCATCGAGAGCAAAATGTTTGCTAGACGACGAAGAGGAGAAGAGGATTCTGCGGGAGCTGCTCCTTGTTTACCTTTCGCTTAAGTACACGTTAGTACACGGTATTCGGCGAGTTCGCGGACGAGAGACCGGTACCATTCACTGGCATTGTATCGAAGTTTAAGCTTCATTCAGTGAAACGTAAACCCCCCCCCCCCCCCCCCTTACCAGTCTCCATTCAAGAAATGCGAATGTAAGTCGCAGCCGCCGCGAAATACTTCAGCTGCACGAAAATCCCAGGGCTGCCGGTGCAGATGTAAACATGCTGGAGTCTTTGAGGCAGCTCATTCGCATCTCTCCCCGTGTTCAAGATTTTATATAAAGGAATGAATAGTGCGGCGCACGACAAATGCGCCACTCCAGAATGATCCCTCGGACAAACGTGCATCATGATGCGTAAGACGGAGAGATTTTCGGCTTTTCGACTATTGTACACGAGAGAAGAATCGTCTTCTTAACACGTGTTTCTTGCAGAGAATGTTAACGAGTTTATTTCTTAACTTGTAGTTCTTAATTTTTCAAGATTTACTTTATATATTATAGAGATTGAAATTAAGATTGAATTTGATCAATCAAAATTTACTGAACTTAATATTGATTTTCTTTCTCCTGATTGGTTAATTTCAATCTCAATCTCAATCTCTAGTCCAGAGAGTCATAAATTTCTCATCTAAAAATTCCGTAACTTTTTCCTAATTTCCAGACAAAATTTAATGTTTTTTCCTGACTTTCAATAATATTTTAAAGTTTTTAAATTTGGAAATTGTTAAATATTTTGTTGAGAGATTATAACATAGTAATGTAAATTATTTTACTCGCTGACACTGCTTGCATTTTTAATTATTAAGTTGGTACACTGAGAGAAAAAAAGCTGCCAGAATTGCATAAGTGATGTATATATTAAACTTCTTTAAAACTAAGAATTTTAATTTTCCAGAAAATTTCCTGACCATTTTTAATTTCCCCGACAATTCTTTTATTTCCCTGATTTCCAGTTTTGTAACAGTCCTGTAGTCCGACGGACATTACAATGTTGAAAATTAAGATAGGAAATTTTTAGCACACTAAATTATTGTCGTGTATTGAATTTTCGTTTTAAGACGTAATGAATTCTAAACCTTATCGAGAAATTCATATTATTAACAGATCATTAAGTCATCTAGGCGTATGGAAAATTACTTCACTCATGAAAATCTAATGTGTATCTATACATTCATTCACATTAGTTTTTGATATTCCCTGTCATTATTGATAAATTGATGCGTAGATTCTCAAGCGATACGTGGGAGGATATTTATCCCGCTATGCAGTGAAGATACGAGGAAGGAGAAAAGGAAGTTACGGCGAAGTTACCACCTCGGGGTAAGAACGTATTATATTAGAGAAGCAGTCATTTTATACATCGGTTTAGAAAGATATTGCGCGAGTTGTATTGCGGCGAGAGAAAGAGAGAGAGAGAGAGAGAGAGAGAGAGAGAGAGAGAGAGAGAATGAACGGAAAATCGTTCCTCACTCGATAACATACACATATGATGGGAAATTACCGCCAATTCTCGATAAGTTATCGACAATTTTAGAAGAATGCCGTCGGGAAGTAACGCCACGTCGCGCGTTCGTATCGAGTAAAACCGACAATTTGCCAGGCATTAAAGGCAACTGCATGCCGGCGTCGGGCAGTTACAGATCGAAACTGCGAGCTCTTCCGGTCTCGACGAGAAGAAGGAGACGAGATATCGAATCCGAGGCATCGACAAATTAACGGCATTTCTCTCGCCGGATCGTATCTCTGAGATGGACGACGCTGAGTCTTCCAAATTTCGTCAGCTCAAGCGCGCGCGCTCGAGCGCGAGAGGAAGTTATTAAGGCAACACGCGGTGTTACATTAGGCAGATAAATGGTGAGATAGAGGAGAATTAAATTACAGCGCTCTACGCGGCATTAAAACTATTCGTACCCGGCCTGTGGAAAAACAGAGAGGAGCAAATTACAGACGGCCGTCTCCTGTAATAAGCCGACGCAACGTGTGGACGTTACTGCGGCGCTCGCCGCCGTTAATCGCGTCATTCGATTAGTAGTTTGATCGTCGCATAAATCCTGCCGAAAGCGTAGCGGCACGTGAAAATCACGGCTTGACGCCACTGTAATCTCTCTGATTGGATTAATTTTCGATCTCAAAGATACGGACGAATGTAATTTATGCCTTGCCGTTGCGATTTATCACGTGTAACATTCAAAATTGCAGCGCATGGATTTATATCGGTTACAATTCTTATGCCAGATATCGTTGATATCGAGAACGTGAAGATTCATGAAGAAATTTTGAAATTTCGGGCGATTCGTGGAACAAAATCAGCGGTTGAGAAGCGAAGCTGAAAGGTAGGGGGCCACAAAACTTGGAGACTTAATCTAAACTAGCCGGACAGGTTCTCCCAGAGGCCTGTCCGTAATTAAATATTTCAAATGATCGTTGGCTGCATCTTGAGGGTTTCTCCATCCCTTGATGGCGACCTGCAAGAAAGAAGTGCTTCCAACACGGTAGACCATTCACGATCGCCCTGAAGGGAACAATCCGCTCGATTCGTGCAAGAACGTAACCCGATTCCGTCATACTCACAAGGCCTTTTAGGGCCTTTTTATGCGCTATTTGCCTAAATGAAGAAAATCGAAAGGAAATTAATATCGAGATGCTTGTCAGATTGATTTGCTTTTGTCAGAATACATGTATATAAAGCATATAATACATATAAAGCATTAAATGATCACATCGAATTAAAACAATAATGAAGTTATCTTTAAATAATAAGAACAAAAACTATTCACCAATTCCAGAAAAAGTAAAACAATTCTAAAATATCTTTATTATAATTTTTGATTATTATGTGATGTTACATTTTAATCTGTAGATAACTGTAGTATATTATCTTATTCTGAAAAAGAAAAATAAAAAGATTTCCCAAAAGTTTCTTAAAGTTCATTATTTTTACATTCCTCTATTTTATAAAGGTATAAATAATATAAATGTAACTTTATTCATACTAATAAAAAATAAAACTAACAAAAATAAAATTTGTTTGGGATGTTTTGAACATTTTATCTTCATTAGAAAGAGTCTGATTGCATTTATTGGAATTCTGATTGAAAATGGATGAAAATGGAATTGAAATGGACAGATCAGAACTTTGGTTGAATCTATTAATTCTAGTTGAACCAGAATTCTGATTGATGTGATCAGAATCTTCGTTCATTTTCAACCAGAAATTTTTCTCTGTGTACTTCGAAATTCTTATTTAAAAATTAATTATGTATATACATACGACTCGAGCAGTTTAATAATAGAAGGATTATCTACGTTGTTTTGTGATTCAGAGCTACGAACGAAAAATACGAGGAACCGCTTATCATGCAATAATAATACGATGCATAAAAGTTTAAGAATAAGTTTCTCACGCGTATCCGACCAGATGCTTGTTATCCCGAGGATGCTGTAGTACGCAGTAATTCATCTCGGAGCGAATCCGACGAACGGCAAGCTGGCGATGCTCTATCAGCATTAGCGGAAGTCAAACAACGTACAGATATCGAGACTGTTTGGTCTAATGTTACACGAAGGATGGGTTCAAGTAATTCGAACCCTGGATCTAAGAGCCACCGAGGCCACAGCGCGACTCAGTACATCGACTAATCACCGTGAGAAGAGCTCTCTTACCTCCGCGGAAGCGCTTAATTACCATCGGCTTTCTCCTGATAACGCGCCCGGGGAACTTCGACCTCTTCGTACCTAGAGATACGAAACGGAGTCGGGTATATCTAGATAGAATCGTAGCAGGCGGCGATCCGTATCGCCATCCGACGTGGAAGACAATTGGAAACGAGATTTCGTAACGGCGACATAAACGTAAAAGTAAACGACGCCACGACGAGACATGAACTGTCGAGAAATTCCATTCTTATTCGCTCTCTAATCCTGGAGGAAAAAGGGGGATTGGCAATGTTACCATTGAATGAAAATTTTAATTCTTCACAAATTCTCTTCGCGGCGATCTTCCGTAAACTTAAACGAAAAACTCTTTCATTCGTACTGCGAAAAACAACGCGATTTAATGCGACGATTTAACGTTGTGAGTTTTGTTGCTGAGGAAAGACGGTGATAAACGATACGACGTTTCTTTCAGCGAATTATATAAAGTACGCTACTTCACAAAGA
>NW_017259291.1:2300167-2314236 GCF_001594045.1 Atta colombica | reverse complement strand
ATATATATATATGTGTGTGTGTTAGAATCAACTGGTATCCCATAAAATTGAAATATAACAAATTTCAAGAAATGTCCAAATTCCGATTTCTTAAAATTTGTTCTAGACCTGACAGAGATACCCGTGTAGTTTTAACGAATTTTTCCAGCACAGCGGGAAGTACAAGATTATAGCGATGAGCTCTCCTTTGTTTGGCTCAAACGTCTTGGAACGCGTCGAATCATGACTGTCAATGATGACATTGATCTGCATTATGAAACAAGAAAATGGTAAGTTTCTATAAAGTTGGTTTCCTGTCTATATCCATAACTGCGGCAACTATATATTGTTTACATGGGACGATGGATAATACCCGAGCGTTTCGAATTTAACGAACAACGAAGTAGAAAGAGTAAGTTGTGAGTAAGAAAATAATGACAATCGGAGGACTGCCCGGCTTAACTGGCATTCACGAAATTTTTCTACCCGCGTAAACAAGCTGTTCCTTAATCTAAAAAGAAACCCGATAGGATCATTCGCTCCCACGATATACTATAACGACAAGATTTTTCCTTGTTTTGGTAGTTAGTAGACTAGTGGAAAACACATGTCCCGACTATGGTGTACACATCGATTCGGCTTCCCGACGCATTCCTCATCTCTTGTCAAGTATGAGAGAATGGTTCATCCTCATCGTCGAGGCATGATAAAGACAAAGAAGGAAGAGAAGGAGAAGGAGAGATCGTCGTTGACGACCATCGTGGAAAAGCAGGACGAGCCAGATGGGAGGACATCGGCGGGGAAGGGAGAGAAAAGGTGAAGGTGCAACGAGGTAGAAAGCAACCAGTCCGGCTCCGAGATATTCTATTATGCTGGGTTATCTAGATTATGGCATTCCTGCTTCGTGGAACCCAGCAACTCAGCATGGACGGGGACAGGGTGTTGCGAGATCGGGGTCTCGACTACGATCGTCCTTCTCGCTTTCCGTATATATCGCGGGCCCTCGAACGGCCCATTAATCCTGTGCCGTCTCGAAAAGCCCGAAATTAAAAAAAGGAATATGCGTAGATATATGTATAGGGGGGGATCCTGAAGAGAGAGAGAGAGAGAGAGAGAGAGAGAGAGAGAGAGAGAGAGAGAGAGAGAGAGAGAAACGGCCTGCCACCGCGTTCGGAACAGGTAGTGCGTTTCGTCCATCCAGGTGCTCTCCTTCTTCCCACCCATGTTTTGGGAGCTTCCACGATTCGCTTCGCATTAGACGAACATGCTCCAACGAGCAAACGATTATTCGCGACAAGCGAGAACACCACTATGACAATAATGTTGTGTGATAATGGAGCAAATTAACAGATCGTTTATTTGAATTATAGTTTTTTCTATCTCGCGCTTTTCTTTAGACAATTCTTTTCAATCTACGTCATTCCTTACGGAAAAAACTGAGTATTTAAAAATTTAGTTAGATATAAATCTAAAAATAATTTTGTTGAACCATCAAAATAATTATGTAAAACGTTGATGATAATACCATAAAAAGTTTTAACATTCTAGTAATCAGTTTAAATGTTTTACATTATTATTTTGATGTGCCAAACAACATATTATTTTCAGATAAAAATTTAGATACACATACAGATTTGATTTTGTATGAATTATATTTTAGCCAAACTGTTCTTTCCGTGTAGTAAAAGGAACTAAAAAAAAAATTGCAGGTATTAATAAAGAAAATTAGAGATATCCTGTTTTTCTTTGCATCTTGATAATTCATATATCGTTTATAAATATTTCAATCGGAGAATCTATCTCTCCAAGACTTGAAATGTAGACCGATCGAGGATAGTCGAGGAAAGCCAGGTAGCCAGTTCAGGTATAATTTTTTGTTTTTACATTCTTCGTGTTTCCTTCATTATCTGAAGATTGTAGATATTACATTACTATATCTGTTTGTAAGATTTACAGCGACAACGGTTGAACGCCGAGCGCCTTGTAATAATGGCTCTTGTAAAAACGTAACGGAACAAACAAACTTGTGTCAATATGTCGATCCATTAGCGGGTGATTTTCCGATTTTACCACACCTGCCTCAGGAAAGCCGAAATTTATATCTCGGCGGCGCCATTAGCGGGTACTCGAGAAAGATTAAATGCAGACGCCGCGTGTGCGCACGACTAGATAAGACGGCCAAATCCCATTACTCTTTTTCAGGAGATTAGGCGATCACGAAAGATGCAATGAATCGTGCAGCGAGATGAAAGGATTGCAAACAACCGGAAGTTTGCATTGTAATGGACTCTCCTTTCATTACGTGGCTCTGATAAAAAAGGTTAAAAGGTCCACATTTTTACTTTATGTTTTTCGAAGGTATGCAGGTTGGAAAATGTTTACTGGTTTCCAGGATCGATTACAGATAAATAGTCGATTAGTCATAAGAGATAGGAAGACCAGGGTCAGTTGACTATAGGGGTGAGTAAAATAATCGAGGTTACATTAAAAATAAAACATGCGAGGCACACGTAAACGTGTTTGAGCACGCAGCAGCGACTGCCGCTAAGTCTGCTGTAACATTTTGTTGCAAATACATCTATGAAGTTATGTCACAGTTTTAAAAAATCGTTCACCTAAGTAAATATTTTTATTCTTAAAAATTTTTTTGTTTTACGATATGATTGTCTGAGATATTTGATATCTACTTAGATAATAAATGTAATTCTTACTTAATACAGTCCAATAGATTTTTTTGTTTATGTGTCTTTGTTATCGTATATTGTTAGTTTAAAAAAAAATGATGGAGATAGTAGACTAATCACAATATGAAACTGTGACTAATTTGGTGACGACTCTTATAGCACTTACTTTTAAGAGATCCTTTAAAGAGATTCCTTTAAAGAGATTTTCCTTAGTGGTAAATGTTATAAATTTAGTTTTTTTATGTCTAATCTCGAAAAGGCTCATTCGTATTTTTGTACGAAATGAACAAATTTTGCAAAAAAAAAGCATTGTTTTGCTGCTCTGCGAAGCGAATATTTGTGTTTAAAATGTATTTTTATAAAAATTTTATTAATATGTAACCAAAGATGTAATTTAAAATACATTAATCTTTATTTTAATATTTGTGTTTAAAATGTATTTTTATAAAAATTTTATTAATATGTAACCAAAGATGTAGTTTAAAATACATTAATCTTTATTTTAATAATCTTAGTCGAATTACCCCGGAGTTGAATCAGATGGAATGCATTAGAAAAATGCATTTTTTTTCATATCAGTTTTCCCTTACTATTAAAATTATTAGGTAGTCAAATGTCTGTAGTAATTGGTTCATTTTCAAGAATTCATTTTTTTCTAAGTCTCTTAATTTCATCCATAAAAATTCGAAACTAAAAAATGAGTCTATTAGTTCCGGTATTACAAAGAAAATTAGTCATATAAAAGGTAATATAAAAGTCATATACTTATATTATATATAATATACATTCGAAAAGAAAACTATACGTTCGAATTGAGACAAAGAGGCTCGCTTGTTGACGGTCTCAGTATTTATCTTTATGCTCGGGCCTTATGCAAATAGGTGTTACACGATGAGATTCCTCTCTCTGACATGTTTCTTTACTCTAAAAAATTAACACTGTAATCTAAGAACGCACCTAGGCACGTGTCTAGTTTGCCTAAGCGCAAGATAGGCCTCGGTAATATAACAGTAAACGCTGCTCGAAAGTGGTTTCGGTGCAACGGCCGGCGATTCCGTCGGTCCTTGAACGAATCATAAACGCGAAAGGCCGTAGTCTCCCACTGCTCTCAGAGATGGCGCCAAGTGTAGCTCCAGGAAGAAAAGCTGGATCTTTTCATTTCTCAACAAATATCCACCGCTCTTCGAAAACAACGCGCGAGAGATGCGACGCGGTGACGACGCCTCTTTGCATCGCAAATTAAAATATTTTGCGTTTTATAACTTGCTTAATGAGTTTTCTCTGTACTCGTACCTGAGCTGGCTATGAAGATCCTGGTCGTTTCGGCGAACTGTGCGAAGTTGCATGAATGAAGACTTCCGGTTGTTTTTACTTGAGAATACTCGAGCCAGATAAAGGGACTCATAATGTCGCTAATTTAACAAGCAATAACGAAGAGAAGCGACAAATATCGTCAACTTTAATTACAGATTATAGTGGCCCTGGCGTACGACATTATTTGTGATGCATGAGTCGTTATAAAAGAAGCACAAGTTAATTTTTGGAAAGATGACAAGTAATTTATTATATCGCAAGAATATTGTAATGTACATAGTTGGAAAATTTGTATTAAATTTAACGTGTTCTAAATGAAAACAATGTAACACAATTTGGAAACAAATTGTGAAAACATATTTCTTCAATGAAATTAACACATACAATCATTTTTTAATCATTTATCTTAGAATTTATATCTAAAGACTATAATATTTTTATATTATTTTCTTGTTCACTTACTCATAAATTGTGTTATTTTAACACTAAGAAATACTAAATATCAATTTAACACAAAACAGATTATAATATTTAAATAATATAATCACATTATGTTATTTGATACTTGGATATGTTAAAAATTCAACACAAACATTTTAACCAAAAGCGCTTTTAACACAAATATAAAATGTTTTTTTACTGTGTAACATTTACATAACGAAAGACAAAATTAATATTACAGTTTGTGTAATTTCCGAATTTGATGTTTTCCTATGAGCATTTCTAATTTTTTTTTTATTTTATTGCGACTTTCAAGTTGTTTACAGTGAAACAACGATTTTCCTCTTTTTTTTTGTTTGCAATATCGTGCATAAATATTAAAGACTTCGGAACAGGGAGAAACTTGAGCGCAGTCGACGCAACGCCCGAACTGCACTCGGGGCGCAAATTATCTCATTAAACGCTTCCACGTTTCGAGGCCCTCCGCCTTCCGCGGCGCAACAAAGTGCAGCCGCAATAATTGCGACGTCATTCATACTCTCACAATGCGCCCAGCCCCGAACAGAGAGTCACGTTGCGGCTGCGGCCGCTGCCGTTACCGCCGTTGCCGCGCCGCTTCGCGAGAAGACTAATCTTCCAGATACAGAAAGTAGTTCCCCGGGGCGACAAAAAGCAACGGGCGCGGGGTCCGCGTGTATACCTCAATTACATGAAGCCGAAGAGAGATCGCACCTTGTGCCACAACCCGAAAGAGTCGAGCCTCGCGGTCTACCCGGGGATCCGCTTCATCCGTAGCTCGGCCGAATGAATGTCATTTCTCTGCGGGATAACTTGGCGGCAGATATATGCACCGACATTCGCCATAACAAGTTCTCACGGGAAAATTAAGGACGAGATTTATGAGAAATATAACGGTGATTGTGCGCGATTCGAAAAAATTGACGCCGTCGTAACAATCGCGAATTATAGCACAATAACCGGTTAAATGGGATTAGAATTGGTTTTTAAATTAAAAACTCGCGTTGCGCCTATTTCAATTTCTACATAATTTCCTTGGACAAGGTTGAATAAATGTAATATAACGCGAACGTTAAAGGCTATTTAATATGCATATTTCGATCAACGGTTGCCCGCCGAATTTATACCGTACAAGTGTATCATGGTGACGCATATACATGTGCAGATTCACAGGCACGGGACCGTGAAAGCGCCGCTCATTACGTATAATGGGTTATTTCGATCCTTCTCGAATTACCGAGTCGACAATAAGAGATTCGATTCGAGAAAGCCCTACTCGCCCCTTGGGTCTTTGCGAGTTCTTTCGCGACATGGAAGAAAGACAAAACGAGGACGAGAAAAAGGGACGAATGAAAGAAAACGAGAGGAATACGTGCTTCAATCGACCGATTAAAAGCAATATAAATTCGGAAAGTTTCAAACATAGTACTTCAATACAGAAGAAAGATTAATCGTAATTAATAAATTAAAGATGTTACGCATTAAAACGTATATTGAATTAATATATTGAACAAAAATTTATTAAATTTATTAAATACATATTTCCTTGAATAGTACTAAACATAAAACTTGTAGTAAATAAATATTTACTCAATAAAAAAAATAATAGTTAAATCAAATTAATAATTTTTGTATCAAATAAATATTTATATTTAGTATATATTTATTTAAAAATATACAAACAAATATTTATTAAAATTTAGTTTTTTTTTCGATATACTCGTTTATAATCGATTCGTAATTTACAAATTTACAAGGTGATAAAAAAATTTGGCTATTAAGTTTTGTACATTTATCAACTCTATCAATTCATGTAAGGGTAGCAAGGTGATGAAAAATGTCATAGCAAATGACATTAATAATATGATTAACGTCAAAGATGACAAATTACATCCGCTTGCTATGAATTTAAAATGCAAAAACAAAGAAGTGTTATTTACATTTTATTAAATCTCAAAACAGACTAAACAAAAGATTTTTATCGAATTGTTGAACCAAAGATCGTTATATTGACTGCATTATTGGAAGAATTTATTCATGACAAGACGTTCAGATCGTTGATGCGTTCCCAAAGTTACCCTAAACCTGTATAAAAACAAAAGGTGATTTTTTTGAATGTCAGTTATTAATTTTATTATATTTAATATTTAATAAAGTGGAATTAATATATTACAGAGTTTTTTTTTCTAAATATAAATACGTTACTAATAATTTGATAAACACAAAAAATTGTGGCTAAACTTTTTTGTCATCCTATATTAATGCAATTTTTATTCTCGTAAGAATACATTATAATTTGTATTGTATCTGTCAAAAGAAACTAACTTTCAGAAAGGATTAAAAATCACTAATTAGATTATTAGTATATTTTCAATTTTCTATCCTGAAGAATAACTCGAGAGAACAGGCGTGCAGAAATCAAGTTATGCACGTGCGTTCCTTTCTGTTACTCTTTATCTGGACGAAGAGACTCTAAGGTGCAATCTCCACGGTTTCGCGAGCGAAACATATACTTATACGCACTTCACGCATTCTCTTCAGTCCGTGTCCACCCTCGTACTTCACGCGGTGTGTCGTAGACGAGAGCATACGAGTCCCTTGCCACGACACTCTCGCCGACACACCGAGCTTTAGAAATCACCGAGTCTTCCGGGTGTGACGGAGCGGAAATCGCCATTGTGTCGCGCTAGCACGGCTCTTCGCTCTTCGCGCACGACTCGCGCCTCGAAAGAAAGAGGGAATGGATTGCCGGGGCGAGGACTCGCTTTTCACTACGTGCTATACCATGGCAATCATAAGGGGAGAAGACGAAGGGCGACGTTTCATCGGCCAAGAGACGGCGATTGCATTCGCGCACTCTTGACGCTCGTCGTATGAAAAATTCTGATTAGACGTTCCAATCGTGAGAGAAACTCATATGCAGTAATGCGTAATGCATAATAATACATTAAAATAATCGAAATAAAAATATTGCGATAAATCCATTGCAGATATTACAAGATATTCATGACGATACATAGCAGAGATTGAAGATTATTCGCGGAAAATCATTATATTCGTGGAAAATAAGCTGTTAATGCTGTCACTAACATTTTTTCATAATTAATAACGCTAATTATGCGCACGGTCTAGTAGCCGAATTATTACAATGCGTCAAGATTCTCGTGAGTAACGCGTTCAAGCATATATTTTGCACGCATTGAGCGGAAAGCAGATTCGTCGACCGAGATCCGCTAATTAGGCCAACGGACGCCGCCAACGAGCGTCTTCTCGCGGGTTCCCGTGGGAATGAAATTATCCCGCGCCGTTCACGTATATATATGCGTACTCGTGTGCTGGCACAAACTCGAGGAGGTGCATCGGCGTGCGCGCGCCGGGTCCGCAATTATTTTAAGTGCGCGGCGATATCCAAGTAGCTATTAATGACGTTCCCGTGGATAGAATCGCGTGCCGAACGTAGATAACGCGGCGTCCACGTACGACGTCGGTGCACGTATATACGCACGTATGTGTGTGTGTGTGTGTGTGTGTGTGTGTGTGTGTGTGTGTGTGTGTGTGTGTGTGTGTATGTATACGTACCGTACGTGGGCGTGAATTAATCGGCGTAATAATGATCGTTACGGTACACCGAATCCCGGCGATATACTTTTTTCCACGAGACGTCACCCGCTGAGCCCTCGTGAAGATTTTGGTTACCAGAGATCGTCCGTCGATGTAACCGTTAATAATCCCGAACGTGCATCTCGTATCTCGCGGAGACGTGCGTTTTATCATTATGGCGAATTTATAACCCGATGTTATGTCCTGCTTGTTATTGATGTCGAACTGGTATCCGGTACTCGATGTTGTCACTCGTTTCCTACATAGTCATAATTGTGAAAAATCGCAATTCGCAAATTAACGTGTTGAAAAATTATATAGATTTACCACTTTCTCTAGAGATATCGCTCTTTTGTTGCAACGATACAGAAACAAAGTTTTCTAGAAAATAAGTTTGAATGTTTTAAATTCATTAAAACTTTGTTATATTAATTTTAAAATGCAATTCTGATATAACAACTAATTGAGGAGAATAAAAATATGTTCCTTTAAAGTATCTTTTTTTTTTCTTTTCATTCTTTTTCTGCAAGCAAAAAATTCTAACTTTTCTAGTTATTGTAACAAATAAATAACATAATTCGTGTGAATTCTAATTAAAAAAAAATATATATCTGATGTAGAATAATTACATTGTTTTAATAAATGCAATTCGCATAAAATGCAATTTAAAAAACTCAATGCAATACTATAATTAGTAATCTTATAATGAATGAGGCATTGGCATTCCAAGGTTACCATTTATAAAATAGTTGAGCTCAATTATAATCGTGCGAAATATGAAAGTAATATCCGTCAATTTATGAAAGATTAGACAAAGACAAGAAAGAAAAGGCATTAATTATATCCAGTCACAGTTATGAAAATGCAATCATAATATTTAATAACTCAATTAATTTTGTGATAGAAGGAAGACGTCAACGCCCTCGAGAGAAATAGCGGGAGAGGAGGTTTACATTTACGTAATTATATCCCATTGTATCTCGTACCGCAAGCGATATTACCGTATAGCCCTTATATATCAGGTCAGACGTCCAAAATGTTATTATTCACGCCACCCTCGAACAACAGAAACGGATACGGTGCGTCGTCGACCTCGTGCAATGTAGCGCGACACGAAATTAGACACGGCATAAATTCTGCTAGCGAGTGAACGGTCGCGCGTTTTACGGATTACAGTTACCGTCCTGGTTCGGCGCGTGAAGTATCCTGTAAATCGTGTAAGCGCACCAAGGTCTGTCTGGGACATAGGGAGATGCGAGGGTGCGAGCCCTTCGTCTTGCCTGACTCGCGTGGGTCACGGGAGCTCCTCCCTGACAGGAAGCAGCTGCATTCTTTCGATTACGTCGCAATGGTTGGCTTTTCACTTCTGCGGAGACCACTGTATCGTCGTCGCTCCGCCCAGTCGAGAGTTTCCAATTTCCAGACTGTACCGCCGTCATAATTAATGATAAAAGTATAATAATAAGGTCCCGATAATGAGTGTATAACTTTTCTATATAACATGACTCGTACTCGAATGACTGCTTGTGTGACTTCCTGCTTCGAAGCAGGAAGTGACGTCAGAATGGATTTATTACTTAGATTTCTTCGATATTGAAGTGGCGATTAGCGGATGTGGCTGTCGCGTCAGAATTTTTTTTACGAACGAATTCATAAGCGCCACGTATTGAATTGACTGTTACATTGGCTGCGAATGCGCGCGGAAGTTTCCTGAATTACTGAAAAACGCGCTCGTTACACCGCAAAAGCTCGATTCTCTTTTGCATCGCTTCGGGAATTAATATCGAGTGATCGGGAACTAACGGTAATGTCAATAACTAACTAAGTAGAATGATCTATGCAGTTTGAAAGTAGAAAGGAACGTTTCAAATACAGAATATTTGCCCTTTCACTCGCAGCCGCAAACGGCAAAATACTGTTGACATGACAGCAGAGTTTACGATACAGGTATAGATTTACTTTGACAAATCGAGACGGTAGAAAGTTACTAATAGTGATTTATAGCTATAGCTGTACAAGTTTTAAGAATTTTCTTTTGTTTCTATTAATATATAGGTGCCACATAAAATGTTTAAATCATATTGTTTAAAAGACAGTTTTACTAAATTGCAGTTATCACAGCCATTCTTATTAATGGAGTAGGATTTGCATTAAATCCCGGTAGCAGGATAGTTCAGTAGTAGTTATACATGTCTAAAAAAAAATTACACGGATAAATAAGCTTCTAAACGAGTTTATAACGACTAGTCGTATCCGGCGGCGTATATTGCCCGCAGCTTTGTAAGAGCACGAAGGACACAGTAAGACAGGAAGAAGGTGTCTCGCAAGTTCACGGAGATATTTACGCGCTGTCCGCGGACTCGTAAATGTCGCCACAGCGTCTCGCTTCTCGTTTTCCTCAGCTTGACGTGACAGCCTGTTAGACTTTAATGATGAATAATTAATTTGCGGCTCGTTAAGTTGGCGCACCGGCCATTCCCGTTTCTCTCTCTCTCTCTCTCTCTCTCATCCTCTCTTGCGTGTGCGTGGGCTTCGCATCGCTTCGTAATTACTTCACTAGGTCGGCCTAATTATAGGCCAGCTCATCTAAATTACATTTTTATTTCTAGGCATCATAGATATTCGTTTTTTTTCATTTCCCGCGCCACTCGAAACATAAACACGGCGCACGATCCCGTATAGGCGGTCGCCAATTATAGTCGTGGACTCACCCAGGAATTTTCAATTTTCGAGACGGAGGATAGGTACTTCTTCGCTCAGAGAACCTGCCGATTTAAGGGACTCGTGCGTCTCTATAGGGATTTCACACCACTCGCTCGCGTAATCATAGCCTGCGACCTGAAGCTACCGGCGACATAACATGCATAGCATCCGACCTCCTTTTCGAGTTCACTAACGTATCCTAGCTGACCTGCTTTTGCTAATAAGCATCGAGGAAAGGTGACTGGCGGCGTCAAGTTCTGGTCAAAGTTCAAATGAGAAAACTCCAATCTCTTAGCCGTTGGATACTTCGGCCGCTTTTATAATATGTATTTCGTGTTGACGAGCAACGAGAAATTCTCATAAGATATTTAAAAATTATTGGATCCAATAATTTTTATATAATAAAATAATTTGATATTTACGTATTAATGTTCCCGTTAAACAATAACCGTTAA
Source organism: Atta colombica (assembly GCF_001594045.1). Taxonomy (NCBI): domain Eukaryota; kingdom Metazoa; phylum Arthropoda; class Insecta; order Hymenoptera; family Formicidae; genus Atta; species Atta colombica. The sequence goes on along the minus strand of NW_017259291.1, from coordinate 2,303,042 downwards.
TCTTCTGATTTATGATTTATGTTAATACATTAAACAGATAATCCGAAATGAATAAATTATACTCAATAGAGAATATTGTTACTTTGCGCAATCCGTAGTGTGAAATTTATGATTAGAATTTACATCTAAAATTTATAACGACAAGCAACATTCGTGTAATGGTGGTGATTAAGATTTCGATATGATTTTTATGCCTACGTGCTGCCGTTCGATTCGTCGTGACTGAAACATCCATCCCGGTTTCCGCGCGATTCGCTATGACGGTAGTTCGCCCAGCAATGGGTTATTTCCACGAATCGACCAGCGAATTCTCAATCTTCAGGAACGGAGGGTACTAGTTTCCTCGAGGAAACTACTGATTTGCGGTGGCTGTAAATCGATGTTGCTTTAATACACAGTGCTGTAAAGCACCCACGGTACCCAAGACACGAGGGCGGATAATAAGAAGCATCTACAGCTTTCAAAAACGAGCTTCTCACCGTGTGTACCGTAGCAATTTAATAACGGGATCCTTGGCTCGTGCTAAAGTATAACGGATAATCCGTGGAAATTAATATTTTCCACGAAGGCAATTATTATTTAGCGTAGTGTTTCGAATTTCTCGGAATTGCAAGAAAGAAATCCAACACTACGTCCGATAAGAATTTCAGTCAAATGGCAATTTGTATAACAGTGTTTAATATATCGAGTGTGTTTCAGGCATCATCTAAACAAAACGGCACGAGAGAGATATGGCACGCAACGTTCGTAGAAAGGAACAGAGTCTCGTACAGAGACGCGTGCGCCCGCAGAATTTACCGCATGAATTCTTCGAATGACGCGGCCGCGGCTCGGCCATTCTCCACAATGACACATTTAGACCCACCTACTAAGCATAACCCGTCGCTGGCAATTGCGACGATATGACGAATATCCCGCGGTCGCGAATTCTAGGTATCCCGACGTGGCCATTTGGTATCGAGCCAACATTCGCTATTCATTAAGATCGCAGTGACATTGAAGTCTGACATATCGGACGTAATAATCGAGCAAAAAAACTAATATTGGAATCGAGTCTGCCACTCGACATGAAACTTGAAACTTGTATAAAGATATCGTTTCTATCTACTGGCTTATCGTAAAAAAATGGAGCGGTGTTGTCACAGCTGTTGTCACAGATAGATCGCTATTTTGCGATAAAATGAAACAAGATAACAACAAATCAATGCTCAATCAGAAAGAAAGCACCTTCTCTATAATACGCTTTGTACAAGATCGATTTCTTTACAATAGCGAAGTTGTTCTGCATTTAATATGATTTGCAGCGCTAAATACTACAAAAAAAAAACAAGTAAAAACAAGTGTATATTTTCAAACTTTAAAAGGAAGTATAAAAGAAAAGAAGAGGCGGTGGTAAGAAAATGCGATAAAAAAAGAATGAATTTAATAGCAACAAAGAATAGTTAGCTCTTTGCTCCGATATTCTCGATGGAATTATCCGCGATGTCGATAAAGAGAGACAGAGAGACGGACAGAAAAGAGGTAGAGAGTTCAATAATCTAGCCAGCGCGAATCTCGCTGCTGGCATTGAAGTCTCCAATGGCGATGCATTGCGACTTCTTGTCGTCTGTATTTTTGACCAGGTTTCTCGTGGAAAATGGTATGCGAAGAGAGATTGCACGTGTTACTTTGCACCACGCATAACTCGAGAGAAATCTCACCCGTCCATCTCGCGCAGTGATTTAAAAAAACGGAGCACGACGTGACTTTCGTAATGGACGCTGTCACCGTTTGTGCAACGTGCGCGTATTTACTACTTTTTTCTCTCCTCTTTTTTTTCTTTCTCTTTCTTCTTTCTTTCTTCTCTTAAAAACCGTACTAAAGCCTACAGAGGAGAGCGATCCTTTTTGAGAAGCATTCACGGAGAAGCAGTAAACGTCAGAGCTTACGCTTCGTCCGATAGTCGCTGCGATCATCGCGGAAGCAGATTTATGATAATCAAGCGGCATCGGCCGTCTCTCTTGTTCGCTCGCAGCGTTCGCCAGCCGACAGCTTTCTTAAAACGAATTTCGATTTCCCAATAAGAGGCCAAGATTTACGGCCTCCCGTTTTGCCCGGCCACCTTTTTTGCGCCTTGTCACGTATCCTCCTCTCGCCGCGCGCCCAGGTCTTTTTTTTCTGGCCTCGCGAAGGAGGTGTACGCTTTTTTTTTACTGCCCCTTCGTACCGTCCCACAAGCAGGGGGACGGCCTGACAGCGTCCCTCTCTTGCGCAAAATGGATTTTCGCACGTACCCGAGAGCTCGCTCACTCACGCACTCGTTCACTCGCTCGCGGGGATTTCGTAGCCTCGCAACCGGCTCGTAATGCACGTGCGAACGTCAAAGTCAGGTAGACGTTGCCCGGGACCTCGTAAGGAGAAGAATAGAACACCCGAATTTCGCTCCGCCATCGGCAACCGGCCTCGACACGGTGGAACGGGAACGCTCTTGTTCCATTTAAAGTAGAAATCGAAAACCACACAGTCAAAATAAAAATTATCCTGCAATAAGATCAAATGGCAGACGGAACAATTGATGGCGATTAATCGTTTTGCAACTTGAGTAGCATTAGAAGTAATAATAATTTTATTGCATGCGCTTAGATTTAAGCAATGTATAAAATTCCAAGAATAATAATCGAACAAAGTGTTAGCAATGACGAGGTGTCAGCGATACAGCTGATTCAAGATTTAACCAGAGAAATTCAAAAAACAAATAATACCTTTAAGTTAAGACAAACCCAACAGATTTATGAAAAATAAGATGTATTTTTGACTTGAGAAGCAGAGAAACAAAAAGAGGAGAACACGGTAGTCATTAATTCCGTTTTTATTTTTTAAAGTAATATTTATATCT
>NW_017259291.1:2262862-2300067 GCF_001594045.1 Atta colombica | reverse complement strand
ATATATATATTATATCTTTTGTATTGATAAAATATTTGGTTTTTTATCATTTTTTAAAATAAAAAAATTAATACTTTTAGTGTTAAAATCGTAATCAAGAACAAGAAAACGGATGTACATTTCAGTCAATAGTCACACAATGGAGATTTTTAGATATGATATAAAGAAAACAAAAAACGAGGGTAAGGTTTAAAAGGAATAGTCGGAACAATCGGATGTCAATCGACGTTAATTACGATCGTTAATCGAAGTGAGACGAAGTCAGGAAGGAAAACGGACAGTTTCTTTTCGCGACGCAAAAATGGAGACGTTGCTCTCGTTAAGCACCCGGCGAGTTTGCGAGATGTGAAATACGGGTAGCACGAGCGAATCGGAACCAAGAGGACATACATTTCTCGTCGTCGTGAGATGAAGGCGGAGGGAGGAGGGCAAAAAATTTCTCGCGAATTACGCAGCCGCTTCACACCAGGCGAAAGAAATCATCGGGGGTAACGAGGTATCCACGTACAAGGCCCGTGTTTCCTTATACAGCGAAAAAGAGAAAAAAAAACGAAACGTTACGAAATTGCGGTGGTTAACCTTACTGCGTAGTTATGCAAGCAAGCGCGCAGGAGTCCAGGCTACGAAGTCGGTCACAATGTTGCAGTACATGCAGTATATGCATGCGCATACATACACATACGCGGGATGCATTTGCGATTCGTTGCACCTTTGCGCGCCGCCACTCTCGATTAGACAAGTCGTGTTCGGCTGCTGCTCTTATCGATCAATTACTGCTAAAGAGGTTGCACGCCGCGAAAGATGTGTCACATTAGGGAAAGCATTAGCAATATCAACGCGTTGCTCGAGCTGAGTGATATCCAGAGATCCTGAAGTAAGGAAGAGATGAAACACTTCTATTTGATTGGTTCGCCATATTTTACACCTTAAGAACGAGATGCATGGATATATCTTATCTTTTATCTTACAGTGAACAATAAATTTATTGAATCTTAATACATATTTCTTTGAGTACTAAGTAAACATTTATTTACAGCAAATAAATATGTATTCAATAAAAAAATGCTAGTTAATGCTAGTTAGTCAAATTAATGGTTTTTCTTATCAAATAAATATATATTTATGTTTAGTAAATATTTAGAATGGTTCAAATAAATATTTATTTAATTTTCTCATTCTATTTTAAGTAGGTTTATTAAAAATATGACGCGGACTAAAAGACGTGTGGCGTAAAATCTCTTGAGGATCTCTAAACGATATCATTTGAGGAATCCAGGATTGCAGGACGGCGACTTGCAAAATTCTTATCGTTTCGTAAATTCTCGCGGCTCCGGAATTCTTGCGACGACGCTATGCGCGCGCGCGAGAATCCGAAATATTTAACGGTCCGGAACCGTTCAGGCGTGTAAAACCATCGGCCCTCGAAATATCGAAATATGTTTCCAACTTGGAAATTTTCAGTTTTACAACTCCTAACTTTCGCGCTTGCAGAGCTCGGGAAATTTTCGGAGCTGCAGAAATATCCAACTTTTCGGGCTCCGGAATTTTCAATATTGAGAAGTTCCAACTTTCGGCAAAACAAAATTACCTCTCTTTCATCAATCGCGGAATTGGTTACCACTACCGTTACACACATATACTCGTACACCCCGAAACACTCTCCTGCGATCTGCATCGAGCGTTCTGCGCAACACGCTCGCGCGACCGCGGCATCGGCCACAATATTGCGCCTGCCATAATCCCGGCGCAGTTTCTGACACGTCGCTTCCGCCTCTCTTTTTCTCCGCGATCGCCTGCAATTTGGACGTCACGGGGAAACGCCACGGTCGGAGGGAGATCGGCCAATTCGCCGGCGCGGCGCATTAAAGTCGTACGATATATGTACACACATACACACTCTCTCTGGTGCACATTCTGCTGCTGCAATTTTGGCAGACGCGATACCACGCCCGGCGCGATAAAAGCTCGCCGGAAGTGGAGAGAGAAAGGGCGAGACTCAACGTAGAAAGGAAAGGATGGCTGTTATTCGAAACGACGACGACGACGACGCCGGTTCCACCGTGAGAAATCAATTTCATCGACAAAACGCTCGCTTGCAAACACAACCTCCCCCCTCCCCCTCCCACCCGACTTTTAAACGTCTTGGCACGCGCACCAAACGCCAATACGATTCTTTTCGCTCATACGACTCGTTAACGATAAGAGGAAAGACCGGGATGCAAAGAAAAATGTTGGTGCATCCGAGAAAAGACCTGTCATGAAACTTAAGTGACCTCTAGACTCTCAATATTATTGTACGAAATTACAGAGAGATGTCCCTTTTAAATAATTCAAAATAAACAGTATGGAGTTAGTCATAGTTGTCATAAATTTCTCGCCCTAAAATTCCATAACTCTTCTTTGATTTCTGACAAAATTTTATGAGTTTCTCTGATGTTTTTAATAATATTTTAAATTTTGTTATATTTTTGTCTTTTTTTGATACTCGTCAAATATTTTGAGAGCGCAATTTAACATAGCAATATAAATGTTAGCTATTAATGTTCCTGACACTGCTTCCATTTAACTGTCAATTTGATAGTATTCTAAAATTGTGTGGATGTACGTGTATTAAACTTTTTAAAGCCAAGATTTTTTTATTTTTCAGAAAATATTGTCAAATTGACATTTCCCTGATATTTTCCTGATTTCTAGTTTTGTGACAACTCTGTCAATATAGCTTACAAACGATTAATAATATCGTGCAATAATATTGATCTTCTAGCTGTTTTGCAGAAATTTTGGAGTGCGATGCGAGGCACGTGAACGAGAAAGCCGCGAGTAAAATCGAATTTTGTTCAAATCCGTTCGCACAAGTGCGCGGCATTCTTTATGGAAATGCGCGGATTATGAAACGAAACCTATATTCTCCCCGCATATGTAATACTATCTGATCCTTCCTCCACATTTAGAATTGAGAACGAACGATCGTATTTCGAGTTAAATTCCTGATAGTTTTTAATATTTCAAACAAATGTATGCAGTTGGTTTGAATATAATTAAATTGCAAAGGGGGATCAATAGCAGTAACCGATTTAACAGGAATTTATATTTTATTTGACAAGATTTCCAAGATATTTCTACAAGATATATTATATATAGCAACTTTTGTAAAACAATATTTTCGAAGAAACATAATACATTGAAAGAACATAATACATTGTTCACACAGAGCAGACTTTTAGTCTAAGTAGAATTTAATTATTAATTATTCCGCCGAGTGCTCTTTGCGGTTGATCACGTAATCCTCCTTGTCAAACGTCTCTCACTTTTCTTCATAATAAAACCGCAGTTTGTGCGAAATTTTCACTTATAATTTTCTTGTTGGAACACGAAAAGAGCGATTTTGCTGAAGTAAAAATCTAGCCGAAAACAGATTTAAAAACAACTTTGTTGGATTATAAAGGTAATTATGTAGGATACACGAGCCGATTGCTAGAATGTGTGAAAACTTTTTACATCATTGCTCATTATGCTTGAATTTCCCACATAATTATTTTGATGCTCTAACAAAATTATTATTTAATTATTTAACAAAAAATTATTTTCAGATTTATCTAGATTTTTACACGAAATCAACAATTTTGCTAATTATCTAATTTAGACGGATATAAAAATAATTATTAGATAATTAAAATAATTACATAGAACGCTTAAGCGATAACAATGCTGCAAAAAGTTTAAAAATTCCAGCAATTTAAACCTCCTCCATAATTATTTTGATGATACGAGCAAAATTATTTTCAGATCCGTACAAACTTTTAGATACTTGAGCAAAACCGTTCTTTCCGTTCGTTCGTGTATAGATACGTATTTCAGCAAAACTCATTCTTTCCATGAAAAGACCGCACTCGGACATTACGTGATCGATTCGCGGATCGCCGTCGTGACGCCAAAAGGAAAATGATGAATCATAAACTCGCGCACTTACATGGAATTGGTGGTGTTCCAGTACATGCTGATCGTCTTGGCGCAGTTGCTCACAGTCGACAGTAGTACCGTTTGCAGGCACACGAGGAACACCAGGGTCACGAAGGACGTGGAAACCATGGTAACAATGACGGCGGACGACGGACTGGCACCGTCACTTAAGCACCCGTACTCGGTTAACAACCACCGGCACCAACCACGAACCGCGAAGCACAGCACCCGTTGCACTTTCGCCCGCGACCTCGTTGCAGTCGTCCACAACCACCTACTTCTTCCACCACTGTCGCACCTCCACCACATCCACACTTCACTTTGACTCGTATTCTTCCTCCCGCGATGATCCTAGCAATGTGGAGAGCCACCTTGTCTCCTCAGATATATCCTACCGTCGCTCACGCCGTCATCGTGAGTGTCCCAATTTATCTCGGAGTTATCTGGAGCGATAAATCTCAATGGGATTGCCTTCGATGATCTTTGAAAGTTCAAAGGCGACTCACCGCGGTTTTCACCTACCGGCAATTTTGTGATCTCCAAGTCTCTCAAAATTAAAGCGATCACACTCGATCCGAGTCTCTCGGCGCACCGTTGTCGATGGTGTCCGAAGTAGCGCCGGTCCCATGGAGCCAGCCCGTGTTTCTCTCGGGAGCACAGCTCGCCAGGCGGTTCATTGGTTCCAGTTTTCTCGCCGAGATCACTCGGGGATGAGCGACGCCAACGAACGCGAGACGGCGCGGCCTTTTCGGAGCAGCGAAGCTACCCGTCGGCTCGCCGTCGATCACACGATCCACTCAGCAATTGCACGCAACAGCGCTTTGCATGTTCGAATCCTCCGTAGTTTTTTTCCTCGATCAGGAATGCGTGGAGCGTGCGTAAAATGAGTATTCCGTGATGACGCTAGACCAGCGGATTTGCGGCTTGTACAATTTTTAAGCGCACCGTCTCGTATCTCCACATATCCGTCGAGGGGATCGCGCGAGTAGACCGCAGGTGCTCCGCGCGGTTCCAAGTTAACACTAAGTTAAATCCTCACCACGCTCTGCACACACTGGAAGATCTCACCGAGATATAATATCCCTCTCGGGCACACAAACACTCGTCGAGTATCCTCGCGCTACTCAGGCGCGTCGGGAATCGAGCACTTTTCCAAGACCGAGTCGCACTTCTTGACTATTCCCACGAAACACTCGAACGAAAATTTCCAAACGACGGAAATCCGTCCAATTGCGATAGTATCGTCTCGAAATCGCGCGTAAAAAAAAAAAGAAAAACGAGGAATCCGCGATACAGCGGGCCGCCACGACTTGAGCGAGTCAGTTGGAATATGCACGCGCGCGAACGCGGTCGAGAGAGAGTGATATCTCTCGACGAGACTCCGGCTTGGCGAACTGAGCGTAACAGTAACCACCCTGCTCGGTGTCGCGAACGCGTCTGTTCGGCCGAGCGTTCGTTTCGCGTCGGCAGACTCGGCTGACGGCAGCCGGAGAGTGGGGGTCGCGCCGAAGGCCGGCGGAGCAGCGCGAAGTCGGCCGAAGTCGTACGAAATCGCGCAGCGCTCCGTGTGCCTCCCGCGACTCCACGAGCTCGGAGCTTGGAGCTCCGCGATCTTCACGGGACGACGCGATCGGCATTACGCCGCACGCTTGCGAGAAGTTGACTTAGAATCGCTCTCCCCCTCATCGTCGCGTAAAGTACGTTCGACTCGCTGCAGTCGGTGTAGACGAGACGTTGCGGTTACATAGTGACACACAAAAGTTTTTTTTTCTCTTATTTTGTAGTTAGGGACTCTGTCTTCGATTCCGCTCGAAGATGCGGAATAAAAGTGCAATTTTGCGAGTATTGCGTTTAACAGCGAAGCCGACACATTAGTGTATATTAAAGCTGTTGTAAACTGAATTGGAGTGTAAAAGTGATATGCAAATATGTCGAATTATAAAACATGTATTTTAATTACAACTTAAAATAGTTGAAAATAAATTTAATTAAATGAGAAAAATTTTTCAGTCAAAGCGGATCTTAGTATTTAAAAATTTCTAATATATATTTTACCTACACAGAAAGAAGGTTTTTGCTAAAGTATCTGAAAATGCTAGATACAGATCTGAAAATAATTTTGTTAGAATATTAAAATAATTATGTAGGCGAAATAATTATATTATGTCGCTCGAGTTGATTGCTAGAATGTAAAAACTTTACAACATTATGTTCGTTATATATAATTATTTTGATAATCTGGGGCAAAATTATTTTCAGATCTGTATCTAACTAAATTTACACGGAAAGAACGATTTTATTGAAGGATCTAAAAATTTAATTAGATGTAAATCTGAAAATAATTTCGTTAAACTATCAAAATAATTATGTAGAACTCGAGATTATTAGAATATTTTCTGCAGCATTACTCATCATACTTGAACATTTCATTTATGATATAAATATTTTGATGATCCAACAAAATTATTTTCAGATTCGAATCTAGCTAAACTTGACATGGAAAGAATGTTTGTAGAAGTATTTAAAAATTTTATTAAGTGTAGATCTAAAAATAATGCTATTAAACTATTAAAATAATTACGTAGAATATTCGAGCATTCAAATTTTCTCATCATACTTGAACATTTTATTTTATGACATAAATATTTAAAAAATCCAACAAAACTATTTTCAATTCTGTGTCTAGATAAATTTAGACAGATTTAGTAAAATCGTTCTTTCCGTATAGATTCAACAAAATCATACTTCCTATGTAATAACACAATAAAGTTTAATGGAAAGTTTCGCGGTTTAATTCATTTCCATATTTATTATAAATATCTTTACATCGATTTGTATACAACAGCTTTAATGTGCGCTGAGCACGTCCAATCAAATTCACTAAAAAATATATAAATGATATTTCGAATCTGCGCTGACAATGCGATTGAAAGTTTCCATAGAAATTACACTAAAAAAAAAAGTTTTCTAAATCTAAGTAATTCATTTTTTGAATAACTCCAAGTAAACATTTCTTTACTGCAAGTAAACATATATTATTTATTACAAGTATATATGTTTAATAAATATTTACTTGCAGTAAAGAGTTTACTTGGAACTATTCAAGAAATAAATTACTTAAATTCTGAAAATTTTTTTTCAGTGTAGAATAATTCTTATTATCTTTTCAAAAAAAGAAAAGAAAAAGAGAGAAAGAATGAATATCACGTGTTGTATAACATATGATACTCAAATATGTCACATACATTTTCTTCCCTTTTCTTTTCAGCTGCAAGATGACATTATAGATGTCTCTATTCCAAAACATCGACTTTCTCTTCAAAACAGTATTCAAAGTATAATTCGAAAAACTCCATGGGGTTTCTGCGAGTTTCTCGCAACTCAAAGAGTTTTGCTTCAATATTTTTTTTCAGCTTATTGCTTCATCCAGACACGCGACTGACACAAAGCAGATCAAACAAACTCTACCGTCACGCCGTGGAGTTCCGCTATTTCGGCTCTGGCGACTGTCGTGCGAGCTCAAACGTCGCTCCGGCCGATGATCCCCGGGGAGGAGAAATGAGAGGAGAGGGCAGTTTGACACTCATTAAGAAAAGCAACCATCGTGATGAAGCTGCCCCGGCGCTTGAATGGCTCGCGTAAAACCCCGCAGGAATTTAATTTCGGCAAAGCGAGGCGCGCGACGGTACGATCTCGACCGAGTTTGGGCACGCCGATATTACGTCGGCGTCCCTTATAAGCCATATTACCACCATCCGAAATTTCCGGTCTCCGGAATATAATCAAGGCGACTAAGTCGCGAGTGAAGGGAAGGAACGCGGTCTTCTCCTGGAGCTATGAATTAGCGCGCGCGTGACGTGACGCACCGTTTTCTTTCCCCGTTGCATTACTGGGCTTTTAGAAGCGAGAGTGCTTTCTTGACTTACGATCGTCGCTGGCTCACGTTTCCTGTTACGATTTCGCGTCTTTGCCTAATTCTGTCGCGCCTTCTCGTTTCTCTTCCAAGGGAGATAAATGCGCTCTCGAATGATATCCCGGTAAAAATCCTGCTAAATTTAAACGTGGGATTATCAGGGAGATGGTGTTCTCTGATAAATCTGAAGTCCTGTTTGATAAATATTTAAAAAGAATTTTCTGTATCTCGCTTATGTACTAGCATGAAATGAGCTGGGGAAGAAAACTTGGAATACATTTTCAAAATGTTGAAACAATTTTCTACGTTGTTTCGTTATTTTATTTTCTATCCCCCTTTTAAGATGATTTTGCGATTTATTTATTTTTAATTTCACATTCATTGAAAATTGTAATCTTTAAGAGAAAAATTTTAAAAAATTAAAAAATTAAATAGACGTAAAATAAATCTAATTTTTTTTCCTTCTAAAAATCTATAATTTTTTTAAAGAGATGATCCTTTGATAAATCTAAAGTTTTCCTGCTTGATAAACATTTAAAAAGAAATCTTTGCATCGTTTACATATCAACATAATTGAGCTCTGGGAAAAAGCTTGAAATAAATTTTCAAAATATTACAATTTTCTCTGTTCCGTTATTTTATTTTTTAACCTGCTTTTAATTTCATTTAATTTATTTTTAATTTCGCACTGATTTAAAATTATAACTTAAATCCATACAATTTTCTTTTAAAAGAAAGAAATGAAGAAATCAGACGCAAAATAAACCGACCTAATCCTGATAGAGCTCGCATTTTTCTTTCCATCAAGGATCTATAATTTCTTTAAGATGCTGTTCTCTGACAAATCTAAAATTGCCTTCCGCTCGACAAACATTTAAAAAAAGATCCCTATTATTTATATGATCAGCACGAAATATTTCAATTTAACGAGGAAAAAGCTTAAAATAAATTTAAAAAATATTGGAATAATTTTTCATATTGTTTCATTATTTTATCTGTCCCTTTTTTAAGATAACGCGATTTACTTTTAATTTCGCGTTGGTTTAAAATTATAACGTAGATCTTTCCAATTTCCTTTTAAAAACTTAAAGATAAGATAAATGCAAGACAGAGCTCCTATTTTCCTTTTCTTCAAAGATTGATAATTACGATATAAAAATTAGATTCATCGCGTTTCGATATCTAACTTATGATGTCTTACGCGCACATGCATATGAATGTGCATCTAAGGATGCACTCGAGTACGTGGCGCCCTCAACGCAGAGAGGCGATCATCGTCCTCCGTATTGCTCTTTGCAACGATCTCCGGGGCATGTTCCCTCTCGGAGATCTCGAAGAACCGGTATCTACCGGTCTACGGACAGTCATGTCGGTCATTAGTCGGACTAATGTAATGCTTCAAATTCTATCGGAGCCCATGGCGCCGGAACGGTTGCGTCCTCCCACTAAAGCGTCGAATCGTTAATATATGCGATAGGAACGGGGCCGTACCTGTTTTGCATTTTGTATTACGCTTCGCTCCCCACCCCCTCCCCTCCTCTACTTTTGCTCGTTCCTTTTTATTTTATAATTAACGCGGTCATCGTCGAAACCCGAGATAAGGAATGGTCCTCGTTAAGCTGGGATCAATGGCGTACCACAGATTAATTTCTGCCGGTACGAATGACAGCAATTTAGCAAACGAGGGTGGCACGCACACGTAATATTGTGACATAACATTTCATTGGTTTATCGCGAAACGTTTAACAATTAGATAGAGCGCGAATTACTCTCATGCTCTCAGTTTTCTTGAAAATTACAGTTACATTTATATACATATGTATCGCCTGATCATTATTATTCGCTTGTTAATTGAATAAATGACTACTATTAGACCCACTCGTTTGTTGTATTAATAATATGCTATCGCGATCGCGAAATCGAAATAATAGCGGCAGCAAACCGTGATAATTCGAGGAATAGAAACAAAATGGATACGGTGAGTGATTATTCGTCGAAGCGTTGATTTTTCTCTACGTTACGGGCGATTAAACAGGTGCGTTTTTTGTACCTATAAAACATTAATCTAATATTTGAATCTAGTTTATGCATTTATATCTCTATATATCTTTAACATTCCTCAAAAATAAATTTAAATACAAATTTAAGATAACATCGATTGATAATTTTTCAAATATGAAAAATTATATAATAATTATATCAATAATGTTTAATACTTAAATTCAAACTTATCATCATCTGTATGAGAAGCATCAAACATGATGTGTACGTGTAACGTATTTCCTTCGTAACGATGAAAGAGAAACTAATAAAGAGAAGCAAAGCGAAGTAAATAAAAAAGAGCAAAAGCTTTAGGGCTGGCTTTAATAAAGTCGAGTCACGCTTCGTACAGGGAGATCTTTAAATCGTCCTCAAACAAACCCGGTCCAATCCTTGATCGTTGACCCGCGATCTGTTTGTTACACATCTTGCTCGTGCACTCACTCCTCTTCATTTGTATCTCCCTCTCTCTTTCTTTCTGCCATCGGCTTCTTGCTTTCCTGGTTCGCATCTCTTTCTCCACGTCGTGTGCAAAGTAACCTCGCATGAGAGCACGGCACAATGGAGATATTAAATGGATGTAAGGTAGTGGGTAAAGCACGGTAGTGAGCTGACCAGAAACGTATATACGTACGAGTGTCTCGAGCAACGCATTACGAAAATGAAAGTGCTTCGCAAATATTGGTTGCCGGCGACCTTACCGCGGTGCCTGCCGTCAAGGAGCCGAGAAAGGAGCACCGGGAAAAGGCCAAATCCTGTGTACATATTACCAGTTTGAGTACTTTTCAGAGAGCTTCCTTCCCTCTGGCAGGCTTCCTTCTCTCTGGCAGGATTCGATTGTTCAAGCGAGAAACCGCAGACGCATTACGGAAGACAGGTGCGATTCTTTGGGAAACGGCATGTCGCTTCGGAAAAGTTATGACAAGCGGTTACTTGAAAAGGTCTGGAAAAGTAACATTCCCGGCATTTATCAGACTGTCATAATTTATATTGTACGTCGGCTAGTCATTTGTATCCTAATGAAAAGTCATTTTACAATCGTCATCTTTAAATTATGGATATTATGGGTAAAATCCTTCGCATCTCATTAGGAATGGCGGCGGTGCCTTTCAGAAGTTTTCTCTTCATGAACCTATTAATCGTCAAATCATCCGAAAACAAGCGCACGAAAGTTTAAGACAGGCAGGTGTGGGATTGTTGAGCGCTCCGGATTTGTTGAAAACTTGTAAAAAGAATGGCGTGTCTTGAATTTTTGTGCCCGCTCGGGCGAGAACGATCACACGTGAAAGAGAAGATGAGTCACGCTCGGGGAAGCAGCTCGCAGCTCAATGTAATTACAGGAAATTTACTATCGCAATCATATTGAAGCACGCACGGAAAAAGATTTGTTAAAATAACTAAAAACTTTAGTGATTCAACAAATCTACAGTAATATACGGACAGTCAGTTTTTTATGTGTAATAGCAAAGTTTTACAGCTGAATAAAATTAGCGATTATAGATAATCGTATTTATTGTAATAAGCAAATTTTTAATACAACAAAGACAACTATCTATAAAAATCGACCCAATATATACATAAAATTTTTAACAAAACATGCTACACTGAGAAAAATGTTTTAGTACATAATCATTGATTTTGTTGATATGTAACAAAACTTATTTACTTTTTCATTAAAAAATTGTGTTGTTTTAATCGAAATCGTTTTTGATGATTACATATCAACAAAATAAATGCTTATACCAAATATTTCTTTCACAATCAGTGTAAGATGGCGCATATTTTTGTGACTGTAATGAAGAAAACCTGTTACGTTAGTAATTTTTATTGTAATAAAGAATTAGCTGAATTAGCGTACTAATAATTACTTACAGATATAATTTTTTTTTTATTAAATATTAAATCTTCTTAGATGCTCGCAAAGTAACCTATAGTTTGCTGTATCATCCAATCTACTTTTTTTTCCGTGCCTGTAAAAGTGATAATAAAAGGGACGATTTAGAGAACACTTGTGATGTAACGGACTAATCCATAGATATACTTCGCAAGAGAACAGTTTCTTTCGTAACGCCTGTAGAAACCGTTGTTACAAGTTGACCATAGATATTAACTCATAGATTATTATGCCATTTACCGATAGATCCTACGAAACGATCCGCGAGCGGAACGGATTATCATATGTTAATAAGTCTCGGGAACCGAAAGCCCGGCTACGCCTAATTTGCGAAGTAATCGCGATCTTTACTCGCACAATACGAAATTCTCAACGGTCATCGATCATCATTATTTATCGCCGTTCGCCAAATTCATATCGCGCCTATACTCACGTCGCTCTGAGAGAGGAAACGCGCGTGTGAGTCGGCAAGTGCGTACACGCACTCTCACGCCGACCGGGGGCCCAATCCATTTCGCTTCATTACGGCATTCCTCTCGCGCGGATCCGAGACTCTTCTTCCTGACCCTGCCTTGAACTATGATTGGACACGTTACATCGATCCTCGTCGATCCTGATTCGAGGCGTCCCGAAGCGCGCGGGTAAACGCTTCGCTGAGCCTTTTCTCACCTTCGTCAATCGCGCTGACGATATCGCCTCGTATCGGTCTGTGGCCTTTCCGCGAACAAAATAGAAAGATACGAGAGAGGATAAAACGAGATGCGCCTCGGTCGGTCGGTCGATCGGTCGGTCGATCGATCGATCGATCGACCGGCGCGGCGCTGAACGAGCACCTGCGGACCCCGCGCGAGAGAAATGCTTCACCGCGCGAGCCGCGATGCCCGAAGGATCCATTAGCCATTAACCAACGCTCATGCCCGTCAACTTGTCAACGGCGGAACAATGCGTCCAGCGAGAATAGAAATCGATTTTTACGCTTCCCTTTTATGACGCCATCATTTCTCGGCCGGCATCGCGCTATTCTTCCCGCGACGCGTGTCAGCGGACCACGAACTTCGCCACGCGGATTGCGTAAGCGATCGCTTGTGTCGCCTTTTTCTTCTGCGATCCCGATCGCGCTCTTGCTTGTTAATAGAAGCGAATCTTCGATCGAGAAAATACGTACTCTTACGTAAAGGAACAATATTTCCTTCCGTATTAAATATATAAGTGGGTATTTATATAAGAAACGAATCGCGAGGATATCTTGAGAAAGTAATCTAATAGCGATTTCGATGCATACAGAAAGAACAGTTTTGCTGAAGTATTTAAAGATTCAGCTGGATACAGATATGAAAGTAATTTTATTTGAATGATTGAAATAATTATGTAGGATGTCCAAACATTGATTGTTAGAATGTCAAAACTTTTTGCAGCATTATGGGTTATTATACTTGAGTGACATATAATGATTTTGATAGTCCAATAAAATAATTTTTAGATCTGTACATATCTAATTAAATTTTTAAATACTTAGCAAAACATTCTGTGCACTTAGTGCATACTAGTACAGTAAAGTATTGTAAATCGTTGCATACTGATTTGAGTATAAAAATAAAATGTAAATAATTCAAATTATGAAAGAGATATTTTACTTAAGGCAATCCTAAAGTTATTCTGTTTTACTGAATATTTTTCAAATGAGTATATATATTTTTCTAACTGCCTTGATACACACAGATTTTTACGGAAATTTAGCTAAAACATATCATGAAAATAATTTTGTTTAACTGTCAAAATAATTATGTAGAACGCTGGTTGCTAGAATATCAAACTTTTTTGCAATATTGTTCATAATGTTTGAATTTTCTACATAATTATTTTGATGTCTTAACAAAATTATTTTCAGATCTGTAGCCAGCTAAATTTTTAGATAATTTAGCAAAATCGCAATTTTTTCATGTAAAAATCTTTTTCCACAATTAAAGTATATTGATAATGTAGTCCAAATCGGTCGACTTTTTATGCAAAAAAAAAAACAAAAAAATTGGAAAATTACAATTTTGTTATCGGTTTCTGACGGTTGATTCATAATACAATATTTGCTTTATATATAAGTTTTAAACTTCATACGTAAACTTCATAAAACAATTTTGATTTGAACTAGAGATGAACAATGTTGAGTTTTTAGAATTAAGTTCAGATACATAATACAAAAAATTTTAATTAGAAAATTTACAGGTACATATGTGTATGTGCGATATTGATGTAGCAGTGTATAATGATATGTCAATTATACATAAATAAAAAAATTATACGTATATGTGCAGATTCTACTAAATTAGTAAACAAACGATTTTAGAATCTCTTTAAGAATGTTTTATACATATCTTAAAAAAGGCGAGAAAATTATAAAAAAAAATTACAAATTATTCTAAATCACGTTTAAAAATAATGCGACTTATAAAAATAAGTACTTATAAAAAAAATGAAAATTTGTTTATCATTATTAAAATTTTAATTTTTAACAATAAAAATAATAACAAATAAAATAAATAAATTACAAAAATTATTAAACAAAAATATAATTTTATTTACACAATTTTCATGTATATAATTTACTTGAAATATAAATATTAAACATACCTCCTAATTTAATTTTTTTTGCAGGAATTGTCTAATATATCCTGAACTATAATAAAATGTATTAAAGATTTCGTTTAAGCCGATTTTTATTAAACACACATCTTTACATCAATTTGTGTACGACATCTTTAATATGTACTGAGTGCATCCAATTGAATTTGCTGTAAGGTTTCGATCGCCAATATTGGCAATTCAACAAAACTCGAGAAAATGAAAGAACGATACAAAATGTTTCGGGAATATTTTTCCACGCGCTACACTACCGATTTCGTTCCTGCATTAGGAACCAGTGATGTGCAGACGTCAAGACAATGGTTTCTCCCGTCATCCTTTATTGTTTCAGCCGCGTCTGGAATCTTAAAAGACTACCCCATTATTATACATCCATCCAGAGGGACCCTAGCCCTCTTCCCTCGTGTAATTCCCGAAATAAACCGGCGTACGAGACACCTGCGTGAAATCGAGCGGCGTCTAGAGGCTTGCGCGAGACCTCACTAATCAAGTTTTACGTCTTTCTAAATCTTGAGAGTTATTTTATAGATGCACATAAAATATCGGATAGTATTTACGTTTCTGCGCGAGTATGCACTCGTTAAATCTATTTTTTTGAAAAGTCAAGATACAAATTATAATTAATCCCATTATTTTCAACGTTCATTATGATGGACATATTTTTTCCTTATTCACAATACATTGTACGTACCTACCTTTAAAACGTTTGATACCATTCATAATGTTTAAATAATAATGGAAAGGAAGAGAAAGAAATTCTTGCAAAAATTCAGGCGAACTTTGCAAATATTAAACCTCATTTTATCTAGCATTCTTTTATCTATTTAGTTTTTTAAGTTTGCAAATATCTAATCCTAAATATTTTATCTAGCTAATGGAATGAATCCACTAATGGATTCTAATCATTTTTCACAATACACGCGCATCTAACACATGTAGCTAAAATTACTTCTTTCATCACGACTCGCGCTGGCGTCACTTCCTCTATCTCGCGAGTGGACCTCTATCGTACGTGCTTACGTTACATCATTACGCATTTGAATGCTCGACAAATTATACCATGAGCGGCGCGTACACGCATCGAAAACGGCGATGTGTCACGGTGTGAGGCGCGTTCGTGCCGGTGGACATCGGAATCTCTTTCACAACTCTTTGACGCTGTGCGCCGTCGGTGGACGAGGTTTTCCACGAGAATCGAAGAAGTAGCATAATGCACGCGGATGGAATACGTATGCACGGGTCGCATAAAGTCCCGAGTGTAATGTGCCGATGGGCAGAAAGTATAATGGCCCGGCTGCCATAGGTGTATACCGCATTACGAGAACGAAGGTGTGCGCTCTCTTGTCTCCACCTCTCCTTCTCCGTCTCTCCGTTCGCATACTGCGAGCACGCGCGTTTGTAACCACGCACGCATACACAGGAAGGTAACCGATACGCGCGTTTGTACCCATCGTCGGGCAGAGAAAAAGAGAGACAGAAAGGAACACAATGGCAAATGGTATTCTATTATTCCAGATGGGTCCCGTGCACATCTCTCCTTCGCTGCTCACGGGGTCCGAGGAATGCAGGCATGAAATCATTCTCCAATATCTCACCGTAGGACTCTCCTGCCTTCGTCCTCCTGCCGTCCCCCAGCTTCTCTCTCTCTCTCTCTCTCTCTCTCTCTCTCTCTCTCTCTTTCGCTCTCTTGCCACGTTTCAAACAACCACCCGTCCGTAACCCAAAAGTAAACCCTAACCACCGGCATCCCCCACGTCGCGCGATACGCCCCTGTCTGCGCTGGTCATTCATCACTTTCGTCTAATAATCCTCTTTGCTCGCCGAGCTAACATTAATTGTGGCACGAGATGCATCGCGTTGAATGCGGCAGACACGCGCGTGCGTGTGTGCGCGTCGAGACGCGCCCCGAATGATGATCGATACTCCGCTTTTTCTCGCGGTTTTCACTTTAGTCCGGATTATAGTAGTGCGGTCTTTTTATTTCTTGTCATCTGTAATAGCCGCATTTAAGACTGAATGGTGCTCGTTCGAGTCGCCCTTGAACGATCGCTCGATAGTTTGAACGTTGTCAGCCTTGATCAAGAATAGGGAGCACGTTTGATAAATTATGGTACGTCAAACTAGAACTTTGACAATATCAAATTATAATAAACATTTAATGTAATTATTAATAAATATTTTTTGGGATAATTAAACTAAAATTCTAATTTACGAATGTCAATGCTAATTAATTTGATCCACTTATAATTGATTAAAAATGCATTAGATTTTATCTCAAATAATTACAGAATTTGACAAATTTGAAACGGGTTAATTCTGCGCGAAATAAACTCTAAATAAGTCAACATTCGACTGTTCCATCAAGTAGCTTTTTCTTTATAGCGAAAACGTGAAAAGTGAAAATTTTTTGTACGTATACGTGTATATGTACATATGAGAAGTAGACTTTCAAAATGCGTTTTGTCTAAAATTTGTAATTTTCAGAAAACAAGAAAAAAAGAAATTCCGCACAGAAGAAAATTATGCACTTTACAGAAAATAACAATATGTCAATCAATAGAAAATATTAAACAAAATTAAACAAAAATTGTTAAACAATCACTAAAAGAGTTAAACAAATGCATTTTGTTTGTCTCTAGTTAAAAAACATAATGCACTTCGAAATGTTTATATTGTTTCATAAATTAACGATAAAAAATGCTTTCTGAACATCTCAGAATAGTTTATAATAATATATGAATCTTTCAATACTGAACACTATGTCATCTCTAACTAAAAAAAAAATGAAATTTTTGATAAAATGCTATATATATGTATATATATATATATATATATATATACAAAAATTTGCATTGTATTTAAGAATTATGCTGATGCAACTATGATGATTGCATTTTTAACGTGCGGTCGAGGGTTATATTTAAGATCTTTTCCCGCTCTCTTTTTTCTTCGTGTTACAATTCAGAGAAAATAAGATCGCGAGTAATGATTCGGGACAAGTTCCATCTTGTTCCGTGAAAACATTTTTTCGCAACTCATCGTTTGTTCCCTCCGTTATTCCGACTCTGATGGAAATGTTCTTTAACGAATGTCCATCGCGCGGTATGGATTCGCTATTATTTCCATGTCCTTTCTAAAGTTCTCGACAAAAAAACTGAAATGAAAATGTCGACGATATTATCCTGCAAAAATTCTAGCTAACCCTTCATTATCGTTCGTATTTATTTTACGGCAGACAGGAAATACAGGGAAGCTCATGTAATAGCGAAGTAAATTTCTATCTCGAGTTATCTCTTCGAAATAAATTATTATTCTAAGAGTTCACAGAGAGATTCACCATTATATAAAAACACATATAAAAAAATACTGTTACAGTGTTGAAAAGTAGCAATAATATATACCTTCTTTAGAAATGTTTCAATCAAGCTTAACAGTATTTTTGATTGTGTTCTTGTGCTGGCATATTGTATGACGTATAGGTAATGCGATATCTATGCTCGCACGAATTCATCATCCCATTTGTTTGTTCCGAATATTCGATTCTATTCCGTCCGTTTATGTAGACGTGGAATATTATACCGTGCACATGACAGGTGTACATCACGCATAAACATTATGGAAGAGACTCTCTTCGCTCTCCTGTATGAATCTTTACGGAGGCGACCAGACTCCAATGCACAATTCCACTTGCTGTAAATGGTGGCAGTCCAATGGTAGTGGGTCGTGTCTCGAGGAGTACAAATTTACAGATCGATATCATGACACGTGTTTACTTTAACTTTCTCTTACTAATATTATTCTTGCTAAACTATTAATATTCCAGTATCCTCTGCTCCGACTATTTTCATAGCTATTTTGCTATCTAAATTTTGATCTATGGAAGAAAGAAATCAATGTTTTAAATCTTGATTATACACTATATTGAAAAAAAAGATTGGCAACAAATTAGATGGTAAAATATGGCATAGTATTTTTAATTGGCTGCAATTTTTGGTTGTGTTAGCCTATCCACAATATCAATACAGACTAACGCAACCAAAAATTGACTGCTGCAACCAATTAAAAATGCCATGTTATGCCATATTCAGCTAATCTTTTCTTTCAGTGTAGAATTAAAAAAAAATATTTCTTTCGAAAGTCTATTTAGTAGTATGTATGTTGCATAAAGACAATGATTTCACGGCAATAAATTAAACCATATGCGGCTTGGAAATTGTAATAGCGCAAGCCGCGTTTATGTTTGTGATTGGGGTGCGCAACCCTCATGAAATAATCCCCGCGTTTCAGATGTTTATTTGTATAATGATTGGTCCATACGGGCTGTTCACCCATTGTACGCCTTAGATCTCGATATGATTTATCTTGAATTACGTGTTCAAGTCGCATAAATTTTTCTCTTGCCTAGTAACGATTGTGCAACGCCTAACAGCTAAGTGAGTAGGGATAGATACTGGTGAGATCGATGAGTAAACTCTTAACATCTATAGTGTGAAGGTACGAACAATTTCATAATCGCGAACAAAATATTTCATCATCTTTGAAAAGAATTTATATTACATATTTATGTAAGATATTTCAAAATTAAATTTCTTCCCGTCACAACGAGTATCATAAAAGAAAGTTTCAAATGTAAATATTCGCTATATTGTCGCTCATTACGAAAGATACACCTTTCTTAGCCGTTTACCTCTTCAGCAAGAATATTTATCGAGTGAAAATTAAAGTACATACATTCAAATCATTTCATTCATTTTGTATCTATACGTGTGTATGCAAATAAAAAATTCTAATATATACGTTGAAAGTTGGTCTTTTTACTTAACAACATTTTCACGAAGAAAATCTCTCGATGCAAGAAAATTAATGTACAAAAGTATGAGTATATTATCATATAAAAATATATACAAAATTTTTGACAGCATAACGTTTTTATTCCCACGAAAAGTCATCGAAAAATTAACGCGTGCGATCGACTCCCAGAAAGATTTGACTTTAAAGATAGTAATCGTAGAATTTATGCGCGCGACCCATGCTCGGAATTCCATAAAGAGCAACGAGTATGTACCGAAGCTAATTCCGCTGCAGCACCATTACACTCTTCGTGCTTTTTCACGAACACGGCACGAATGCAATCGCGCGCACACTACTACGCGACTTAGCCTTAATTAGCTTAGTTCAGCTTAATGCACCGAGATGCCTGTGCCTTTGTCTCTCATGTGCAGACACACGTATACATGTATCTGTTCCCTAATGCATGTACATACATCTACCGTTGCATAGTAGTGGCGTAATATGCTGCATGTCGGCCGACGTGCTGAATGTCGAACACTTTCTCCGACATGGCGGTATCGGTAATGCTTCAATTTATTGGTCGACACTTAGCCTCGTTGCTCCAGATTCCGCGGTCGGATCGGATCGGACCGATACGAATTAGTTTCG
Organism: Atta colombica; assembly: GCF_001594045.1. Taxonomy (NCBI): domain Eukaryota; kingdom Metazoa; phylum Arthropoda; class Insecta; order Hymenoptera; family Formicidae; genus Atta; species Atta colombica. The sequence continues at coordinate 2,280,184 of NW_017259291.1, read as the reverse complement.
CGCGGTAATCGCTCATACATATGCGAGAAAAAGAGAGAAGGCGCCTGATCGAGGATTATTTCGCTCTTTAATCGAGCTGTCGATCGTGCTCCGCTCTCGACGAATGAAGTCACGAAGAAATTCTTCGTTGGATTCGATAAATACATCGGCGATTGGTGTTGTCGACGATGTCGGATTACATGGGAGAAATTAAACCAACAAACCGCTCGCGATAAATCATTTCGAAAAGCAATTAGCGGTGGATCTGTTATTAGGTGCTCGAGCGATCCTATACCAGATGCTCAAAGCATACATGTCCCGACGCACGTTTGTTCCGTTGAAATGCAATCCAACGAACAACGATTTTGCTGTCGTAAAAGACATCTAAAAGCATGACGCAGAAATCCAACTGACGGATTTCCGCTCTTTAATATGCGACACGTCGACCGACGGAATAAAATCATCTATTTCTGACGTAATTGCCAACATGATAAAGTCTTGTTATATAAGTATATAAAAGAATATGTCAATATCTCTAGTTTGACATTTCTGTTTTAAATGAACAAATGTGGAATAATGCTGAAGCATTCATAGCATTATTAAAACTTATAGCACACAATTCATAGCATTATTGATAATAAGGCACTGTAAAAAATAAAATGTTACTTTTAACTTAAAGACGTAATATATTTGTGTTAATTTGAACATTTTTGCATGTCTTAGAAAGTCCATTATACTATATTTAAGTTAAAATTAACATTTTATTTTTTACAATGTAAGTGAATTGATCAATTACAGTAGAGAACATAAAGCAATAATGTAAGTAATAGAACAAATAAAAAAATATTGATCTGCTTACTGCTTACGTTTCACTGTTTATATTTTTTGTGTGCTAAATTTTAGTAGTGCTGTGAATATCTTCAGTATATTATTTTTTTCAATTTTAACTAAAAAACGGCATTATTAGGAACTTCTTTTGATCAGAAATTAAAGATGCAAAATGAGAAATATATTCGATTAATTTGAAAGTCCACTGATCTTCAGGAAACTTTAACAAACAAATAAAATTTTCTCAAGACAGCGTACGGCCAGCATGCACGATCGCATTCCATAATCATTGTAGGTTATCTCCTGCGTTACGTAACCACTCGTTGACTTCAGCGTATGTAAAATGGATGCATTAACCGGTATGAAGTGCACGTGCGAATACGGTCCCGCGAGTCCGGTACCGCTGACAGAAACGTTAAATTGGCTCGTGTCCCGTGTGTTCTCTCGGACATTTATGACTTTGCGCCGACCGACGAGGGAGGAACCGGTTGCTTCCGCAAATGATTTTTCGAGCTACGTTTACGATGAAATAATGCGAGTCATTTTGTGGGCTGCAGGCAATCGCGCTCGAGTAGCGACGCTAAAGACATACCGAAACGAAACCCGCAGGAATCTCCATCGACCTGGCTGATTACGTTACGGCGAACTTTCTTTCATACGAGACGCTTAAAGTGGACAAGTACATAATTGCCCTGATTTGATATGACAAGTACATCTATTGAAGTAGTTGAAGTTGGGATTATTACTCCTAGTACCAGCGCGCAAAGTCGAGATCCCTCTTATTTAATAACGAGTACACTTGCGCAAATTAAATCGATGATCGTGTCAGTATGTGTGTCTAAGAGATTCTAATATAATACTATATTTTTAGATAAAGTATTTTTTTGTCGCTGTCGTAGAACAAAAGGGAAAGATCGGATCATCCGCGGTCAGGGACAAATACGTGCCAGTGTGGACGCGAATAATCCCGAAGGTCTTGCAGCACCGTCGAACATCAAACGACTGACTCGGTGATTTGTTTTCGGTGTAAAATTCGCGATTCTCCTCGCGTTCGCATTGCGACGTACGTAGCCGTGTACCAAGCGGACGTGTCCACAGATTGAAAAGGATGTACACTACGAAACAATGTGACCCGTGTCCTCGGGGTGGCCATTTCTTCAAGATTGGACATTTTCAATGTTGCATTGGCTCCGGCAGTTCAGTTAATTCCGAATTTCGTTGTCCAGACACGTATCCGCTTGCACGTATAAACGAGTTTTCGATCATCAAGTAGCGATTTCTTGGAAGATATGGAATTTCATCGCGTTAAAGTTTAAATAGCTTATTTTTATTAATATTAGTTGTTAGATAAATAAAAGGTATTTTTTCACAAAGTACAAATTTACAAATTTGATTATAATTGTTCGAACGTTAAAAGAATTTCGTATGGAAAGATCAAATTTTTTTAAGCCAGAGACCAGAGGAAGCGCTAATTTAAAATACGATTAAAACAAATTGAGAGTTATTATTTTATTGTCGATTTAATAAACGAAATTGAAATTAATTCGCGAGATCGTTGAATTAATATCAAAGTGTAATAACTTCCAGGAATTAAACGAGATCCGCACCGCATCCAATTAACGTGTCGTTAAGAGTTAATGAGCACTTTCCCCCGTCACGACGTGGATTTGTCTCTCCCGTTTAGGGAGAAACAAAGCACCGCGGATTTGTCGCGGTGTCGCGTGGTTGCGCTAACCAGATTCTCGTTATTACGTATATACATCCCCGTATAACAAGAGGATTGCGTAATAGGGTCAACTCTCCTCCGCATCGAGCACGACGTCCGTCTAGTTAGTATTTTGAGGAAGAGAAAGGGGGAAGGATCAGGAAATACAGGCAACGGCGCTTAAAGACGGCGCTTGATTGTCGCTCTTAATGCCAATAGGAAATGACTCACTCCTTAACGCCGCAATGATATCACTTGAGTCGTGCGACCGGGCATCGAGCGCTGCGAGATCTGATCATATATGAGGTAGGTAGATAATCGAGAGCGTGGGCTAAACCTCTAGTATCACTATACCGATCCGCCGCCGACGCCATTTGCGCCAAGCATTTTGCGTTTCTCTCATTTATAACGTTATCCGAGTTCGCTCGCGCGAGATTGTGATTGTGCAATTATGCCATTTGTAGGCACCGCTATTCCACTTGCAAATAGCCGTGAATGACTCTAAAATGGAAACTTTCGTCGAAAATTTCAACGTCGAATAGTTCGCAAGGTAAACGAGGCGAGAGAAATTAACAGGCAAATGTCTTCTTTCACAACTGCGCTGTGCGTGTCGCCGAGATGTCATTACAGAAGCCAATTGTGGGATTTGCAAACACGCGGCTCAATTGTATTTATAAGTATTGTCTGTAATTTAAAAGTTTGTGCCCGTACTTGTAATAATTTCTTCTCGGCAAATCACGTCTGTGGTTACTGGCGGATCCATGAGGAGGAGGACATGAAGGCCAATGACTTTCCCCTTTGGAGTCTTCTTTTATAAAAATATTTATAGCAAAATATTATATATATTTTTAATATTTCTGAAATGCTGAATCACAATTTTGATATTCCAAAAATATTTTCTTATTTAAGAAAGCTTCTAAATATAAAAAATATAGGCTCTATTATATTTTATTATTTTCCTTTTGTGTTAGTATAATTTTTAAATAACGTTTTAATATAAATTATACATTTGAATAATATTTTTTCAATGTAATAATTTAAATAATAATTTAATATTCTATTCTTTTTTCATTTAACCTTAAAAAAATTTCGCTTGCGGCGCGCCAATGGCTGCTGTTGTTTCAAAATCAATTTTTACAGAGCTAATTTAACTGCAGAAAATCGTACGAACGATCCAGCAATTATTAGCATTAGTTTATTGCTATGATCGGCTTTAGCGTAGCCGATTAGTATACTTTGTCCTTCGCTTTAATGTATACATGTATGCAAGTATAACAAGAGAATGTCCTGAAGCCACCGCTGCGCGGCGGAGCAAACATGGAGATCCAGACGATTAGAAGCGTATGCAAGTCGATGAGTGCAAAATCGTGGTTCTCGTAGACGTCGCGCAGTCGACGTAGGCGGTTCTTACAGGCGTCGAAACGTCGATTGTGCGCACCCGGTATCTGTAATTATTTAGGTCGCCGACTGCATTGAGCAACGTAGAAACGAGTCGCGCGCTGGGCGGTATGAAAGGATGGCTAAGCATCGCTGATAGTTTTATAGGCGTATACGTTATCCTCAATTAACGAGGAAAAGCTTCATTAGTCTCATTAGTGAAGGCAATGGCGTTCTCCAAATCGCTGCTGCAACGCGTCCCGAGGATGTTCATTCGTCCATTCGCTTTAATCGCTTTAATGTTTCTCAGCCCCTCGCACGCACTTCTCTTTCTTCCGTCACCGTTCAAAGGAAGTAAGTATTCTCGTGTTCGCGCGCGTAAAGTAAACGCTTATTAAATAGCGCATAAATAAAGACCTTTTCCCGTTGCGCCGCGACGTCGCGGCGTTTCGAGGCGCCGGAGTTATTGCTGCGGGGGCACAAAGGCTGCGGCTCGTCGTTTTAAATTATATTCCGCGATTCTTAACGAGAGGTCCCGCGAGTACACTGGCGGGCGGATACTGCCAAGAAAGAAGGAGAAAGAGAACGGTAATAGCGAGTTAATAGCTGGCGCGATTTCGCGCGAGAGCCCGCCGGGCGTCGTGCTCTCCTACGCCCAGTACGATTCGCTATCTCCACAGTGAAATACTAATATCGGCAAAGATGATAAATGTCATGTCGGTGGAAACTGTTTGCGAGAAACCGTGCATCGCGCGGTTTCATACCGGTTGCATACCGGTTTCCTCGTATCGTAACACAAACCTGAAACATTCTATCTCACCAGAGCAGAATAAACCGTCATATTGTATCTCGATGTCATTTGCTAAACGTAGTATGTAGTATGTAGTAAGTGGAAACGCCTATATGCCTCAAAGCTGTATTATCTAAATCATATTCGCCTGTTTGTACAGGAAGTGTAAATAACTGCTGGTTTATAAAAATAATATTTTATGCTCATAGTTTAAGTCAAAATTTTAATTACGACTGTAGTAATTGTATAATGTTAATTAATGTAAAATATTAACTATATTTTTTCTACGGGAAAAATAGTTAACTGAAGTAAAACAATTTTTTTGTTGAATACTCAAGATAATTTTAAGTTACTTAAATTAGTTGCTAGAATATCAAAATTTTTGGAAATGTGATTCATAATCCTTGAGATTCCTAATCATTTTGATGTTTGTCAAAATTATTTTCAGATCTGTATCTGATCAAATTTTTAGATACTTCAGCAAAATCATTCTTTCCGTGTATGATTAAAACATTTTATTCCCTAAATTCTTCGAAATCTTACTCTGAAGAGTTTTGGAAAAGACTTCAATTTTTAATCTCTAAGAGTGAGATTTCACTTTTTAAAGTGACAATTCACTCTAAGATTTTTAAAAAGTAATAGTTTTCTCTTTATTTTTATCATCTGAAAAATTAGTTTACAAGAATTAATTGTACGTGGATAAATTATTATTATAAATAACTGCCTTTTATTATAGAATACAAAATAGTTATGCTCCAGCTTGCTAGATTTATGACGCTTCGGAGACACTGACTCGAGACATCGACACAGAGAAATGCGAGAAAGCGTGTCTCCAAAGATCGCGAGTATATATCACAACGAGGTGATGAGGTAAGAGAGCGATTCCGGAGCAAAAGCGACTGCATAGAAACGCCGGGAGGAGGTGGAGGAGGAGAGGAAGAAATGGATCTACATAAGAGATCATGACTTGGGCGCGCTAGTCGAGTTTCGCCGCGCGGAGAGCTATAGAGGAGAAAGTTACCAGGAACTGCCTGAATCTGCCCGATTGGCAGCCTCCTTGTGCACTTTTTCCACGGACCGGGTATTGTAGTCACGAACGTGCAAACCATAGCAGTAACAATAACCCCTCCCACCCCTCTGCCTCTTCCCACTTCACACAAGAGTCTTTGTTCGCTTCTTCTCTAGGCGTGCGGGTGATTTGTTCTACTCTCGTGATACTTGCTCGACCCTCGCTGTATTTTCAATTTTCATTATTATTTTATTTTTGCACTTTTTATTTCCGCGTTTATGATGCATGCTGCAACATTTTTCTGAAAACTTTACATAAGAAGTAGAATAACTTCAAGTAGAATCACTTCATATTTGTTCATTATTATATGTAAATGTTCACGATTTGCTGATTTGCGATATTATCGGATTGATTCAATTTTTTTAAATTATAGATTTGATAAGTCTTCAATTATGGAAGATGTATGTCAGCTTATTCATTATTGCAAATGTTTTTTTCTTGAAGTTCATTTATTTAGTTTCATTATGTAACCTATTTTTCATTTATTACAAATTAATTTTTCATTTAATAAAGTGTAAAGGTTACTCGATTTGAGAAATGCAAAACAGATTTTGACACAACAAAGGTCTAGCGGTATATTTGCATAATATCGAATTATTAGTTTGCAGTTTCTTTTTCGACATCATTTCTCGCTGCGGTTGCATTACTCTCCTCTGATCTTAATCTCGTGCCATTAGTCGCAATTAGTCCCGGCGATGAATTTTCTATGAGTGAATAATCAGGCGTGCTTGTATATGTAACCCGGGAACATCGTTGAGTGATTACGCTTTCATGATCGAGGATCAACGGTCGAACAACTCGATGACTCGTTTAAACAGTCAAAAGATTCGATTACTATTGAGAGTTTCCGAAATCAACGATCTATTTTCATCCTGATTGTTGCTACCGCTTTCAAAGCACGTAATCGTACTGATTCGTGGCGTTTTGCTAATGAGCTGCGATTACAGTCATACCAATTTTCTTAATTAATTCCTTTACAATTTCTGCACGATTAAACCGTGACTCAATTGTAATTGCCAATTGTTTTTCTAACTTATTGGATTGGATATCATTGTTAATCTTCCTGATCTTTTTAAACGAGAAAAGATTATTCATTTTTTTATGGAAAATAAATATTATTACTGTATATGTATTATGCATTTGCACGTAAAAATGCTAGTATATTTTAATTATAATTTTAAATGTCACACGGAAAAAATAGTTTTAATAAAGTATCTAAAAATTTGGTCATAATATATCTAAAAATAATTTTGTTTGGACCAAATAATTATGTAGGACATTCAAACTGGTTGCTAGATTGTTAAAACTTTTGCAATAGCGACACTTAAGTGTTTTATGTAATTATTTTGATAATTCAATAAAATTATTTTCAGATTTATATCTGGCTAAATTTTTACTTCAACAGAACTGTTCTTTTAGTGCAGATTAATTTCCAATTGTTCTGAAGAAAGCTACCATGCTCTACTTTTTGCGGCTCCAAAGAAATTCATTCCCTGCAATCCGCGACTTTGTGGAGCGTTCGAGTAACAATGTAGATAATTAATTGACAATGTCGTCTCGTTGGTTGTAAGTAACGCCTATCCGATGGGCCCGCAGGATCAAGATCGGACAGTTATTAATAATTACACTTTCGGATCGGTCAGATCGACAGATACGTCCGGACGTTCGGCTGATTTGTCAATACACGGCGAATAATGCGTTTCGCTGCCGCGTACCCGGAGCCTGATTACGATATTTGTTCGCTTGCGAACCGATAATGCACTTCACGATAACGAGATGTTGATTATATTGTCGTATACGTCAGATACGATTGATGTTATTATCATTGCATACATCACAATGTAGAAAATTTAATTTAACACGATATTATATTACATATGTAATATAATATCGTCTGTCTGTCTCTCCTGCTCTCTCAACATTATTGCTTATATACTTACGTATTATATAAGCTGAACTGTGTCGCTGTAATTATTCTTTTTGTAATTATTCTTTCATATTCAATAAAATTATTATTATGTTATGTTTGAAGTCCTCGATCTTAACTTTTGGTTATAAATTTGTAACTGAGAGATATTCATAATTCAGAAATATTACACTGTAGTACAAATATAATTCTCGAGATATCAGTTAAAATAATAAAAAATTACTCCGCGGCAACAAGTTTTCACATTCTTCAAATATAAAACTTCTCAATTTATATAATATAATTAAATTACTGCATTTATTATGTATTTTTAATTAAATAATAGCATTGAATGCATTTGCCCGTTCTTATCACAGTAACAATGAAAAATGATGCGAGATAACTTGTTAAAGGCTACGCTTACGTAAGAAATAGTTCCATTAATAATTCCGCTTTCGCCGTCAAGATAGATCAAGATATATGCCGAAATGTTAGTAGAATTGGTTTATGTGTGTCGGTTAAAATTCGATGTTGTAGTAAAGCTATAACTTTGATATTTATATTATAGTAATGCGATCCATAATACTCTATGACCAGATAACCAGCCGCATTTGAAGCCAGTAAAGACGAGGATAGAACGTTTAATATCTGCTGTGCTACTTGGATTACTCCTTTTGTACGATGTCGTAAATTTTCAAAACTTTTAAGTAATAAAGCGGAGCCTGTCGCGTCTGCATCCAATTATAAATTCTACGAGACAAATTAAAAAAGATGACTCTTTGTACAATGAGGTAATCGTGATTTTTGAATTACGAGTGTTTCAAAATTAGGGAACTTAATGAATAAAGCTCAATAAAAAAAATTTTCTCTCAATCTCATTCACTCTTTATTCAAATTGGATTTTCACAGAACATGCAAAAGTATGAGATTAATATATCAATATATCTAATATTGAATATTGAAGTCAATGTTCATATCTGCCATCTGTTATAATAATTGTGTACGCAATGGTTTAATTACTAAGATATATTGGTGTGCACACGCGTATCGTTTGTCAACGTATAGCGATTAATGAGTTTACTATGTTACACATACACTTGATACGCATATCCTGTCAATGTAAACTCGTAATACTCTTAAATGATTGCCAGATGTTATACGTTGTATTGATGCTCATTGAAACATTGAATTATGTTTAACGTGACATATTGCAGTGCCGTATGATTATCGACGATATATACGACGAATCAAATACAATATATCAATATTCGAATTGTTTAAAAAGAAATGAACCAAACGAAAGAATACATTAACTAATTGTTCATAATAAGATATTTAAATACAGAAAATGCGTAAAATTAATCGTCTCATCTTCAATGAAAATTAATAGAGAATAATATGAATTTAAATATTGCTTTAATGCCGTGCTAACGAATTGCATTGAAGGTCTTACTATTTAGCGTGTGTGTATAGCTGGGTAAATGCAATGGTTTGTAGTGCGTTGAAAGCGCTTTTCAGGCTTTCTTGCCGCAGATGTGTTATAAAAATCAAATAATATCCCACATGGACGTCTGCGTCGTTTCGTTCAACGATCATTTTCATCGCTTCAACCATTGTTACGTGACGAGATACTAACCGGCGACGTGCGTGTACAAGATTAGTCATTGATTTCAAAGAGCTAAACCTATAGTTACGGGTTCTCGCAAGATACGGAGATACCATGGCGTTGAGCTTAACTACGATTCGCGTAATGACATCCGAGAACGCGCGAGTGTTCAGTTAAAACGTATCTTCCGTTCCAGCGGATAAACCCGGCATTTACTTCTTCCTTAAATGATATAATAACACGGCTGTCTGTCAATACGTGAATGCGTCCGCTGTTTTTTCTTGCGCCTTCGATATACTCGCGTCGAGCGGGTGGCATACCTACATGACGTAAAGACTCGCCCTCCACATAGACATTTTTAGCCGATAATTACACGTTCGTTTTTAATAATCCAGGCCGATTCGACCTCGAGATATTATTCTCTTCTTCTCAGTATTTCCTTTCGTCTTACAAAAGTATTTTAAGCACTTATAAAAATATTTCTCTTCCAACACCTCTCCCAATCTTTCCTAGAATTATTCTCAAAATCTTCGTCAATTCTGTATACTCCTCTGAATTTTTAACAGATTACACGAAATTTAAAGATAGCTACATGAAAAGAACGGTTTTGCCGAAGTCTATCTAAAGATTTAGTTAAACACGACAAATCTAAAAATAATTTTGTTTGGCCCATCAAAATAAATATACTCTGTAAAAGTGTATTATTATTGTGTATTATTACTGACTTTAATGCTACATTTATAACTGATGTAATGTTAGCGAATGTTTACTGTGTTTTTCAATAATACTATGATTTAGTTTTAGAGTGTAAGTGGATGCTAAAATATTAAAATTTGTTTAGCATTGTCATAATCGTTTAAACGTTCTATATAATTATTTTGGTGATTTAATATTTTTAAATCTATATTTAGCTAAATTTTTAAATACTTCAGTTCAAAATCATTCTTTTCGTGCACAGTTAATAGATAGTTATTAATAATCGTGTCTGTCTTTTAGCATTTATTTCTTCGTGATTCCTATGATTAATTCGCGAATCTCATGCGGACGCAGTGCTGTTATAAAATAAACATGACATTTAATGCACATGTAAGAATCATTAAGAGACATTAATAATCTTTACTCAAGTTTTGCGGTCTTCATTCGGTAGTTAAACACGACACGCAATACATCACGACGTTGGCGTTTCTCATTCGAGAGGATCGCGTGATACTGAGATTGGACGATCGCGCAGAATTCGAAAAGAACGACTTCGTACCACTGATATAGAAAATAAGGAACAGCTTTTGTCTCTGATCGTTGTCGTGGTAATCCACGTGTCCCTTTTCACGTAACCTACGATCGAGAATAATTGTCAGAGAATAACTATCGCGCACTCGGCTGTTGTGTACATACATTTCCGACGTCGGAATATCTTTTCACGTTCGTACGTCGTGCGGCACGTATGCAATTAGAAATTTCCCTTCACCGGCTCGTTGACACTAATCACGCGAGCGTCTCTGTCTCTCTCTCTTCGTATTCTTTTGTCCCTCTCTCTTTCTTTCTCTTTCTATCTCGCTGTTGCACCCGCGCCTCGATAGTTATAACCATGGTTGTATATATTGTAATACATATGTGTAGTAGAAATTGCCTTAATGATTGCTGCTAAATTCCAATTACGCAACGTTCAATTATATTTCTCCGTCGTACGCAGTACGCAATTTGTTGTTGACGAATTTTTATGCGGTGGACGTAATTAATTGGCGGATGTAGTAATTTGTATAGTTGTCGTTAATTCTTTACAAAAGATTGCTTAGCATTGACTTGTCTATTTTTTATACTGACATAAAAATGTACTAAATTTTAATAAATAATTGTTTCAATAATACTGATATAACATTTATTTACGGAAAATAAATAAACATTTACTGAATAAAAAATAGAATAATTAAATAAAATTAATGGTTCTTGTAACAAATAAATTTATGTTTGTATAGTAAATATTCAGCTGGCACTATTCAAATAAATTTTTAAAATTTAGTATATTTTTTTCTTAGTGTGGTGACAAATATTTGCGTGGTTCTATAAAAAATTTAGAGAAAATGTATAAAAAATTAGGTATCTGAAAGACAACTATATAAAAAAAAGATAATATCACTAGTTTGATATGTTATATATATATATATAACGAATTACTTATATAGAGAAGAATTACTTATATATATATATTTAAGTAATTCTACTATTACCAAAAATGAAAAGTTTCAGATATTAGTGTAATTTCGCAAAATCTTCATGTTTTTGTTCATTTCTTTTGTTATAGTCCTATATTATAAAGAATTCAGAGAGAAAATTACTTTTAATGACAACCTGAAGTATTTGCGAATAAAAACTTGTTTTTCTTGATAGAGAGTAAAATTTATGCAAATTAAATTTATTTTTAGATATTAAATAGATCAGAAAATAATATATTAAATATATCACACGGTTTACAAAGGCGATTTATTTTACTCATTTAAAATATCATATTTTTTAATATGCAGATTTTAATATTTCGAAGATACAACATTATATTGTTGACGGAAGAGAAACTTTTTTTTTTATTTTACATTATATTACAACTTATATAAAGATAGCAATATCATAAAGTGACGAACATGGATTTGTATATATATATTGCTGGCACATAATTATACACCAGAAATTAAACGAAAACTTTATAAAGATGGAAAAAATATAAAACGATTTTCCACGCAACCTATAATTTGTGTGCAACTATACGAACATAATTACATATTTCTTTCATCAAACGACAGCGATCTTACAAATCATTCGCAGTTATCGGTCACGAGTTCTTTCTCGTCTATTTACCGAGAATAAATCCAGTGGCACCACTTTCGCGAATACTGTTAAGCGGTCGTTTCCACCGCTAGCATTGCCGAAGCCCAGCAGTAGCTCCGTGTTATTAGAAATTCGAAAAGAATTGCCTCGCGTCTAATGACTCCCCCCGAGAGAATAATTTCTGGAAGGGAACAAACGTTCGCCTGCTCGCTCGCCGCAATCCGAAAACGCAACGCATCGAGCCGAACCGATTCTCACGGATCGCTCCGAATGACTTCTCTCTTTCGGTGGCCTTCCGCTACCTATATAATAGACATTCGAATCCATGGGCCCCCGTTTATCTTGTACCCCGTTTTCGCCACGACGAAACAAACGAAACGGACGAAACAAATATGGATAAAGAAAAAGATGACTATAGCGTGGCACGCTCTAATCTCAGGGCCTAGGTCTAATCGCGTGGGCCTGCGGGCACGCAATAGCGAACGGAGAAAGGATGGAAGGACCGGGGCACAAGCGGCTGAAGGGTTGCTGTTGCATCGACAGCAACAGGTATCGGCCCGCGCAACGACTGGCGGTATCGATGTCTCGAATAGGAGACCACGGTCGGCGGACGAAAACGGCATAGACGTATATTTTGACGACTGAAAATCGCCGGCTATCGGTACGAATGCCCCCGGGTACCCCGACGGGCCATCAGAGCCTCTCGCGCTCTTCTAGCTATTTTTCGGGCTGGCTCGATGTGCTCGAAACCGTTTAAATATCGAGATTAACGGCACTCCGCCGAGTAGCTCTCTATTATTTCCTAAGAGATCGAGAAGTATAACTGCACGTTCGACTCGATGGACTCGCTTTCGGTTTCGTTTCCGTTGCTTGCAGGTGCATTAAAAAACGCGGAGTTTCGCTCGATTTCGGCCGGCGTATACATGGGATATATGCGCGTCGGATTCAAATTATAATACACACCGGGGCGGAACCGCGAATTTTCTGTCGATTCGCCAGATGGTAATGAGACGGAATTAACGAACCATTGTACGTCTCGAGCCGAAGCGAGCGGCATTTTTCGCTGGTTCCCTTTCAGGAATTCCATGTCACTACCCCTCCTTCATTCCTCTATACGCGTTCTATCTGCTTTCTATTCGTATACTAATTTTACGGGCGCGATCTGCAGCACGCATATCTAACGACCTACACACGGTGAGCTAGTTCTTTCTTGTCTGGGATATCGCGCGGTACACAGTAATAACACAAATGGCAGGTTCCTCGTTTCAAATGGCGAGGTCTCGACGTTAAAGTCAGGAGGCACGAACGGCCACATTCCAGATGGAAATCGTCGTTCCGGTGTTTCTCGTTTGTCATGCTTCCTGTCTCGGCACGGCGCGGGTGCGTTAAGTGCGCGATAGAACTCGGCGGTTCTTCCCCCTGCTATGGGAATTGCTACGAATTATGGGCAATTTGAGAAATATTAAATTCCTTCTTCCGTCACAATACAATTGACATAATTGTGCGAATCATTTCCTCACTTGCCTAAATCTCGTAAATCTAATTGTATCAAGAACTTTTTCGGCGAACGTATGATTATTTATGAAACTGTAATTTTCGTCCGTGACACAACTACGACATTTCGTTCCAATTAAAATAATTTACCAAAGTACTTTCTAGTGTCATATAAATTTAACAAGCAATACATAAGTAACTTGGGGCTTCAGGTTCCCAGCGTTTTCTCATTAAACATGAGTTCCGAGCGCGCCGTTATAACTTATTACAGTTACTCTGTAGCTATGTGTCTTCTCTAAGATAAAGTTGCGATTAAAGAAATCATTTTTAAGACAAGAATGATAACCTTCGCGTTGCGATCTCTCTCATTCGGTAATTATTTCATGTACTTCTATTTCGTGTATGATTCTCTAGCGGCGTCGATCGGCAGATGATAAATTTAATTTGATGCCAGATCTCGCTGCAGTATAAAACTTAACGGTATATTCTGTGCGAAGCAACGAACAAAATGCATGAGGAGAGTGAGAGTTCGCTATGACGATAAAAGTAGACGGTTTGCATTCATGTTGAAGACAGAAATCGATTTGCGGCGATCCGCATCGACGGATATTCGCAAAATATAAGAATTTGCGCTACTTTCTTTCCTCATTGCAGAGAGCTATGCCATGATTACGTGAGTGATCTCGAAATCGATACTCATCACCTTGTTTCTGGATGAACGATTCAGAGAATTTATGGGAAGAGGCAAAAAATTTATCGTTCTTTCTGTCCGATTGCTCGAGAATTAAAGATAAGTGTCGGTTTTTACATGAATTGTTATAGTTCTAATCAACCTGAATTGATCTAATTATAAAAAAACAATTATCTTTATTGTGCAAAATCAGATAAAAACATACACACGTTCGAAAAAGACATAATAACATAATAGGCAAAGAAACGAAATTATTCTATATCTTTTTAATTCTATATTTCTAAATTAAAATAATCCGTTAAAGGGCTCAGAGCAAAAGTAAGATATACTTCGCTATTATTGTAAATTACAAAAACATTATATTTAACTAATCAAAATACATATTACAAAATACACATTGTATTTTGATTAATTAAACATAATTTTTGTAATTTACAATAATAGCGAAGTACATCTTGCTTTTGCTCTGAGCCCTTTAACGGATTATTTTAGTTTACTGATTTACTTTTTATCTATATTTCTATATTTTTTTCAAAATTATCTTTCAATAAGAAAAGAGAAAGAGATGTGAAATATGCATATTCGCCTCATTCTGATAAGTCCATCATATTCTCGTGATATTAAACGAGAAGATATTACATCTAACGTTATCCGTTTCATTCAGCCAGAAAGGATGTCTATGGTTGATAAACGAGAGTTATAAGTATGATCGTATATCAGCATTCGAGGAATACTATATGATATCGCTGACGTCGTGCCTATTTTCGTATTATGCTTTCACGAAGGGATTTAGAAATTTAACCTTTCTTTATTTGCGTTCACAAGTCTATTCAAATTGCTCCAACAAATTTAAGATTTAGGAAGAGATGGATTCATTTCCAATATGATGGTGATTTCTATTTTATGATTTCAAGAATATTTACAACAATTTCAAAAGAGCCTTCATGAAAAATAAAACGATTATCTCCTTAAATCGAATCGCATTTACGTTCCCCATGTATATTTCATACACTCGAAATATGGACGCTGGAATACAATCGTATATCGACGATTGCAACGTGCAACTCCTTTTCTTCGCCCGAAGTTCAATGCTTCGTGGACGTCGGGGCTTTCTCTCTCGTGGCGCGTTGGAGGGCCGCCTTCTCTATAGGGATTTATTAGCGAGTTTCGTAGCTTGCGCGATAAATTACAAATTTATTGGGCAAGCAGACGGCTTCGTGGCACGAAAGAAGGAGAGTCGGCAAAGAGAGAGGCAGAGCATGAGGGAAGGTTCTTTATCACCATCGTACGTCGTCGTCGGAAGCCCCCGTCGACACTGCTACGAACCGATTAGAAATCACAAAATGACAAGTCGAGAATCCTATTGATTTTAATTATCCGCAGCCACTCTGGCGGTGCTCGCTCCACCGACGGATAATAATTTCAGGGTGTCTTTCGCATACACGATATTTTAGATCGATATAATTTGTAGTCGACCGGTACATTTCCGCGGGACAGCACTTTAAACGTAAATCTTCTCGTTAGTCCTGCCATGGAGGAAGGTGTTGCGAATTAGGTGCCAGTACTGTCGCGATAAATTACACGGGTTTTGTCTCTGCTTAGTTTATAGGGCTTAACTGCGTTCGAGCTGGCGGTGCACGTGAAATGAGTATCATTAACGGTATTGTAATATACTCAGATGATATATTAGCTCTACTACTGTACCTGTATGAATGAAGGAGAAATATTTCACAATGCATTGCGGTGAAAATGACTTCTTTACATCTACGCATACACTACGTACGATATTCGTCGATTTATGAATAAATATGAAGTTGCGTTGTCTAATGATCTGCACTCAAGCGATTATATCATTAATTCAATTAATGCAAATGTTACCCTGTCAAAATTACGCGAACGTATTTCAAGATTTGAATAATATAATTGTTTCTTTTTCTTAACATCAGAATGCGTAATAAGGCGATAAATTACATGATAAGCGTGTCAACACACGGGCTCTGTTAAGAGTTAATATGCGGTGCGACGTGAAATATGTCTACATTATGCCATTCTAAAAACTATCGTTTCGGCGAAGGCGTTTTAATTGCAGGCGTGAAGTTAACGTAGGACCAGTATGGAGCAACTCTCGGGATCGGGGTTCGGCGAAATATTCCATATATTTCATCGGGTCCTGAGTTATTAACGGTCGTCAGGTCGATTAGAAATAAAAAAAATGAATATAATTTAATCACCCGTTAATTAATTCCAAATATGACTTGATTATCAGCGAAATAGGAAACATTCATGATTTCCCAACTAATTTGTCACGGCAGACCAAACAGTATGACGTTGACTCGAAGAGGAGAGAAATACGGCAGAGAGATGCGCAAGACGAATTTCTTCGATTAGGATTAACCTACTTTTTCGCCGATTTTTTTTCTTCCGTTCCACCATTTATCACGGATAGATACCTACGTATATCATTAGATTCCTCGTTTGAGAGTCATAATTAAATAAATTGGATACTCTCTCTCTCTCTCTCTCTCTCTCTCTCTCTCTCTCTCTCTCTCTTTCTCTCTCTCTCTCTTTCTCCCAAAAACGACTTCTATTCACACGTGACGTTTTTCGTATAACAATATTTCATCTTTTTTTTCCGTTATTTCTCAATAAATCAAAATAATTCAGCTTATAAACGGAACAAATTTCATAATTAGATGTAATAAAAGATTGCATTTCTTTCTTCGTTTGAAAGAACATAAATTTTACTTTCCAATTCTAATATTCATTTTTCGTGCGATTGCATCAAAGATATACAAATATTCAATCGTTCAAGACATCATTTTTGTGCGTCAATGTTAAAAAATTATTTCATGTTCTATAGAAGCCGTCTTTTTCTCGCGCTCTTTTGTGTGTATACGTTTTCACAAAATCAAAGATGAAATTCCACAGCAGCGGAATGCCTTTTCTCGCTAATTTTTCCTAGACGGATACTCGTCGAGGTGTTCAGTGGGTGGTGGAAACAATGAACGAAGCTATGGAAGCAATGGTCACTTAAAGAGGAACGAAAGAGGCTAGAAGCAA
>NW_017259291.1:2261854-2262762 GCF_001594045.1 Atta colombica | reverse complement strand
AGAGAGAGAGAGAGAGAGAGAGAGAGAGAGAGAGAGAGAGAGAGAGAGAGAGAACGAGAGTTGCTAGCAGACGGATTCCTTCGATTCAGTTCGGTTCGAGTTAGCTGGATTTGGCGAATACGGCTCGTTTGTAGTCCGCCGAGAGCCCCGCGGCAGTTTCCATTTCTCTCTATTTCTCTCTCTTACTCTTTTCTCTTTCTCAAGCGATTCGAAGCAGGGAACCGAGCAGAACGGAACGAACGAGCTACCTGCCAGTCTTGCCAGACGGATGCTGCTACTCCAGCCAAGAGGAGAAACTGAGTGGAAACGAGCAGGAGACGAGGAGGATGAGGAGGACGAGGAGATAGAGAGGATGTACAGACATACGGACCTGTTGTTCGTAACACGTGTTTGCGTGAACTCGTCCTTCGTGTCTCTCCCGTGTCCGCCCGTCTATAAGAGACCAGGCGAAGGCGACGATGTATTACCATCGGTGACAGTCCATCACCTCTCCTCTATCCTCCCCCCGCCTCTTGCACCTCTTTCTCTTTTATCTGCCGAGGACACTGCCACCGCCGTCGCTTCCACCGCTCCAGGGAAATGAGCAAATAAAGGCGGCACCGGCGGGCGCCTCGTCGCGCTTGCTCCAGATTTTGGAATGTGGCCTCGAGCGACCAAGGAGTATGGGAATTTATGTTAGGCAAGAAAATCATAGCATCGAGAACGAAACTCGAAAAGTAAAAAACGAGGTCTTCATGTGACAGTAAGATCAGCAAAATCAGCAAATCGATTATGTAAGGAAAAGAATCGAAAAATTTTATTTAAAACTGAAAATTTACTAAGAAATAAATGAAAATTACGCGTAACGAAGGATACAAGAAATATCACATATAATAATAAAAAAATCATATTTAGTTCTAATTTTATAT
>NW_017259291.1:2247618-2261754 GCF_001594045.1 Atta colombica | reverse complement strand
TATATATATGTGTGTATTAATAAAAAAATTTAATAAAAAATAGAAATAATCATAAATTTTTCCATATTTTTTGATATCTAAAGAAAATTTGAAATAAACAAAAAAAAATACAGATTGTAAATGGAAAACTTAAATATTTTAATAAAAAAAAACTTTAGGAAAATAATCTAAGGGATGGAAAGGTGCAAAATTTTTCAATTGCTCACTAGTGCAGCTTAAAATTTTGTTTTGTGCGCAAAAAGAAAAAAAGGCTTCTCGGAAAAATGAGTGTATATGGTGTTCAACAATGAATACGTCAGATGTGAGAGAGAAAGAAATTGAGGAAAAAGGAGAATCTTAAGGGTGTAAAAAGAAAAAAACTCTGGGCCAATGAGAGATCGTCGTAACGGCGGCCATTTTAATGATCGGGATAAACAAAGAGAGAAGGGAAAGGGGAACCAAATGACTTCCCAGCCCCTCATTTTCATGGGGATGCATGCTCCCTGTGAGTACAATAACCCCTTCACATCACGTAATGCATACGCATGTGGGCGTGCGAAGGGTGCCTTCGTCGACCAATCATTGGCCCGCGTCTTCTTAGGAGACTCAAGAGAACGCCATGGTGTTCCCCTCCGACATTCTTACCTTCCTCCCTGCAAGTATGCATGCACATGTGCGTATATAGCACATATTGCGCATATATACTTACATACGAATGCATATAGGGTGTATCATGAAAAGAAATTGTGTGGTAGCAGAGCTCTCTAGTAAATTTCAACGATATTTCGGCAAAAATTTCACCTTTTCTTTCATTTAAAATAATTCTTAACTCTTGGATAATACTTGGTACTTTTTTAATTTGTAATCTAGATCTTTTTTGGCACAAGCGAAATTTTACTTTCAAATTTCTCTGAAATAAAAAAAGGATGAATTAAAACTTTTAATATTTGAATTAAAAAATTATTTAATAAAAATTATTGAATTAAAAAATTATGTAATAAAGAGTTTAAAAGTAACTCTAAATTTGTTTTTTGATCACCTAAAACAAAAAACTTGGAACAAACAAAAAAGATTATAAATGGAAAATTAAATATTTTAACAAGATATTTTAGAAATTGGGATGAAAAAAGTTTATTTTAAATTATTAGAAAATGTCATACAAATACCTTTATTATCTATTTATATTAAAATGTAATTTATAATGTGTTTATTTGATAAATAAATGTTCGCCTGACATTTACATGTTTACATTTTTATATTGTATTTTAGTTTTATATATTCAGTAATATCTTTTATATCTACACGGCAAAAATACATCTCGAGAGTATGCAAAAACATAAAAAAAAACTTTTATTCTATGAGATTTGCATATAACTTTTAAAATTATGAATGATACTGATATTTCCAGATCTTGTGATACACCGTGTATATTCGCGTACACGCATCATCATCACCCTTACGTTCTCGTCGGCTCGTTATACACTTTATGCATAAAGAAGGGATGATGAAATGAAAAGTTGTATCGCGCGACAGACCACGATTTGCTGATGAGATTGTGAACGAACAAGGAAGAAGTGAGCGGATTAAAAAAAAAGTGAGATGAGACAGTCGCGGGGAGGGGGAGGGGTGGGTTTGTTCGCGATTAATTAATGCACGCGTGTCACTGTGTTGTCCTCACTAACAAGTGAGGACAACAAGCGGGACAAAAATCATCGGCGGCTTGTCTCCCGATGAAAAGTTTTCGATACATCGGGGGAGAGTGTCGATGCGTGAAAACAATTTCTTGCTCGCCGGGTACACATTGTTCCTCCTTCTGCTGAGTAATGACTTGCCTGCCGTGCCGTGGCGAGAAAAAAAGAAGAGAAGACCCGCGTGTGTGAATCTCCTAGAGCGGTTTCTTGCGATTTCCGAGAGTCGTATCTTTACGACATGTCGCTGCGCCGGAAAGTAAACGTTCACACACCCATTGCATGCGGGCGCTTTCCGCGCCGGCTGCTGAATATGATTATAAGTATAGATCACCACTGCAAAACGATTCTACCGGTCGAAAAAGCCAGCTGTCAATAACTTCCTTGTTTATTCAATAGTCATCGAGGTATTCATGCCTGCTCTCAAACAGAGTCATTTTACATCGCACGCAATAATTTTTATTCTCTCATCATCTGCATCAACAAGTTTTCTCATAAAAATATTACCGTTTTACCATCATTGAGAGCAATATAAAAACCGATAAAATGTTTAGCAACGTAAGTGACCCATTGAATATATATTTACTCTTCTGCATATGGCTATAAAAAGTTATATATTTGCTCTAATTATTCTCACTCAGATATTATCTCATTCATAACAGATATTATCTCATTTTAAACTTCACGTCATATTTAACACAAAATATGATGCATTTTGTTTACACTTTTTTTATCTCGAACTTTTTTCCTCTGAAATATTAAAATATTCTTTTAAGACCGTAATATTGTTCATTCATCTAATATGATTATCGTATGCAATATTAACACGACAGTTTGACAGATTCATTTAGCATTAAATCTGCGAAGAGAATACGGGCCGTACCACATCTACATAGAAATATACGGCTTCCAATTTCGCATAGTGAGTCTACCCGCAGTTCATTCTGTGCTTCGATGGGTCGAAAGCGCCATCGGCAAGTCGCCTAAGAAACGGGGGACAGGGAACAAAGCGCGATATATTTTACACGCCTACCGGAAGTGCGGCGGTGCGCGTCAGGATGAGAGAGAGCCTGGGATGAGGGAGAGGAAAAGGCAGGAGAGGCACACATGGAAGGCTTCGAGACAGAATACGCACCTCGTGAGAATAGCTGGTAGTGTAGGAGGAGGTTAAACAGGGTGGTCAAGGAGGGTGCGGAGAATTTTTTTCGTCTTCCTGCGATACTCTGCTCTTTCTCCCCTTAGTATACACGTCAACCGGAATGAGGTCGATGTGATTTGATTACATTCGCGCCTTCGTCCTAGCATCAGTCCAATCCTTTGAAGCCCAGGGGACTATGATGTGATGCAGTGCACTGGTCGTGCACGCGCGAAAAAAGAAAAAAGTGGTTCACTGCCATGAAACGCGGGAGTGACAGTGTCAGCCAGGATACCGCATTGTGATCACGCATGTATTATAGACGCACTTTCGCTGGCTGTCGCCGATTTCACATCATATCCAATATAGATATATGGAATTAATTCAGTAGAGAATAAAACGTGAAAAGAATAATTAAAAAAATTTAATTTTGAAAATTATAAAGATCTCCAGACTTACTCATAATGCATTAATCCAATTATTAATGTCGTTCTACTAGATTTAATAATAGACAATTATTAATATGAAAGATCTAAAAAATAATTTTGAAATGGACTTTAAAAGGAGAAAAATTATTGTATTTTAAATGCATTCACAGAAAATTTTTATGAAACGACTGACGGCTTCAGCGTCAAGTTTGACAATGTTGCTACTTGCGGTGCGAAATTTCAGGAGAAGTTTACGCTGCGGATTACTTTCCTAATCTACGAGGGGCGTAAATTAATGAAAAGTTACATGAACCATTTCCTAAGATCTCCGTGGAAACGGTTCCCCTGTAAGGTTTTATTAATCCTATTCACGAAGTAGGGTTCGAGTTACCGGCGCAGAGAAGTACGTCTCGTATAATCCTTAGTAGTCGGTAGTTCGAGTTTCACGGAAACGCGTCTTCATTAAGCCCTTTCGTGTGGTGCGGTTTGTTCTTAGAAAAAAAGATTAAGCCCTGATCCTAACTCCGGAATTTCTCGTACGAATATATAGACGCACCCTATTCTAGCAGCGCTGTTGGGAGCCGGAATTTGACGTGTAAGGAAGTAACTGTAGTTCTCATATCTACACATATAGAGATGTATGCATTTAGAAATTATCTTCCTCTACATTACATTATATTCACTTTACCTCTAGCTGATATCTCGACAGATTTCCGTTTCTTTTCGCCTAATTATCATTCCACTAATAATGTACTTTTCTTATTCTTATTTATATTGTACTTATATTTATAATTATATATTAATTATATATTAATATGTATCTATTAATAAACTTATTAAATCAATGTGTATTTTTTACATATTCATTACCGGGTTGATTAACGGATTAAACAGAGAAATTCACATTGTATAACTATAGACATAAATACAATCTCAATTAGATTTCTACAAGATATTATTTATCATCATTAATGTAATTATATATATATTGCGTTTTTTACTATCTTTTATTTTATTGTGAGCTTGAGAATGACCCAACAAAGGTCAAAACATTTCATTTTATAATTTATATTGAAACAATTCCATCTGATACGTTTCCTAATTTAGTGTTATTATTTAACTAATATTAAAGCTTAGCGTTGCTATGTAATTTTATTTTTTATTATTATTTTCGTCTTTACTACATATTTTTTACTATTTCTAATTTATACCAAAATCACAAAGACATTTGTGAAATTAATATAATCCAAATATTTAGATTTTTTCTGCTTTTGTAGAACATGTGAAGAATTTTCAAAATATAAACCTTTAAACGTAAAATTTAACAAAGCCTAAATACTGTGTCATATTATTTGTACGATTTAAGTATCATTGAATAATTTCATGTCGTCTTAATGGTACCGGATCCGATTTGAGATTGGATCGGGAACGACAAACTAAATAACCAGTACGAAATTCGAGGGATCGTTCAATTCTCCATTCACATGTGCTTAAATGAAATCGTAAAACGCGTTTAATAAGCCCGCTACTCGATCGTGTTAGCTCCCGCCACCGTCGGGTACCATTAAAGCACGTCGCGTAGAGTTATACGGGGTTTTCGGCGTTTCGGTCTGGAACTAATAAACCCGTTTACAATCTCCCGCATCGTAATACCGCCTCGCCACGAAATTACGGTAGGATTACACTTCGCTATTCTTGATTTACGTCTGAAAACCGGTAGTATGCTACGCGTGCACGCGGCCGTCCATTTTATAGCACCGCTATTCTTGGGTTCCGATTGCGAAATCAATCTCGCTCTCGCTCGTAACACGGCGCCCGTGCGCTCTCCTCGGTATCGGCCACGTCTTTCGCGGTCCTTATAGTGCTGTATTATAGACGATACTCGCCGCGATATAACTACTGACTTACGTCTCATAATTCATTAAAGCGATATTCTTGCCGTTTGGACTCCGGCCGGCGCGGCGCGGCCGGCTCCTCTGTGCTGCGAAGGGCGGCGTGGGATGAGGCCTCAACATTGCCTCGTGTATTAATTATTGCACTGTAGACGCAGAATAGAGGCGACGTCAATTGATCCCGTAACGGCAGACGCGGTCGTTTCTACGTGCGCTTTCATTCTGCTCGGATGCTTCTTACCTATATCTCGCTCCTCCGTTCTTGCCGTCTTAAACGTCGCGTTACTACTCGTACAGCTACAAAATGCACTTAGATATCGATTTATCTTTAATGAGTTTTCAACGGCAGGGGATAAAAACCTTAGCTTTTGCTTGTCCATTAAGAATAGTTATATGAGTCTTCTCGATCGGCGTTCTATTATCAATGTAGGTCGTCAATTATAGCTAGCAGTAATTATATTTTTTAGAAATTCCGTTCTGTAGATTTACACTCGTCCATATGATACGTCTCACGATGTATCGTACCCATATTCGATTACCCGTGCAACGACATGGAGTTCGTATCGTAAATGAACAATATTTTTTCTCATGTAAGCAAAACTGAAGAGGCGTTCTTCTTTCGAGGATTGGCCACGTCGAACTTAAGTGGTATGTGGATGATACGATGTAACTACTGTACATCGCATAATTCATTAAAGCGGTATTCTTGCCTTTGGACTCTGGCCATCAACAGAGTTGCTGTCTCATCGACTATCCTCCAACTCGCGGACTGAAGGAACCGAGTGCGAGAAAACATGAGAAACATGAAAGCAAAACAAATGAGAAATAGAGAGAGGAAGAGAAAAAGACGGAGAAGAGAATTCCCTCGTACGTGTATTAATTATTAGTATCATCGCCTCGACAGCAATGTGCATGCCTCTCATTCCTCTGAATTTCTAGAACCTAGGAAGTTCAAGCGATGTTTGCATAACCCTTTCTGGACGCATATCAATGAGATATCTTTAGCGCTCCGCTTTTAGACTGATCTCTCTTGTTTTTGTTTGCAATCAAAATCGCGTATCAACGAAGTCAGCCGTCGCGACTTAAGAGGTTGTTTCGAGTGTCCATTCCTGTTGCGTAAGTCTGACGCACGTGTCAGTGATAATCTACAAGCGTCTTCATCTTCGTGTCAATAAAATGTTTCAGCGTTATCAGTGAATATTAATTTTTAACGGACAGTCATCGTGTAAAGAAGCAATGTTTTTCGATGGGCTGAAAAGGTCCGTCGAGAAGGAAGCACGTAAAGAGCTCCAAAGATGGCTGATGCTTGTAACTAACACCATCCAGGGCGGCCATTTGTGAAACATAAGGTATCCGATACGGGGTTTTGATCTCCATAAGCCCACCCTCTATCGTGTTACTCGTGGATAGCGCTCTCTCACCTTAGCGGTGCAATAAAAATGGCCGGAAGGAGGGGAGGGGGAGGAAGATTGGTAAGGGAGAGGATCTTCGTGACGTTCGCCTGTCTTGCCAGGCCACGAAGGCGGTTGCGATCTGTCGACGATGCCTCTCCTCGACCTTCTCTTCGAGGTTAATTGTCCACTTTGTCGTTGAAGAGTTTTTCTATCCGTTCGGTATTCGCTTGAGAGTCTCGAGGGTGGGAAACTGTCGCATACTCAAATAAAAAAAAGAAGATTAAAAAAAGAAAAAGGAAAAAAAGAATCAAGCTACATTTGGTGCAACATGGACTATTTTGTCTGCCATGCTAACGGCATGCAAAATTAACGCGATAAAGTACCGTTCAGTTGGGCGCCGTCGTAAGTATGTGTGTGTGTGTGGTAGTAAAGTCTTAGGATATTTCTACCTGGTCACGACGCCGTCTT
Organism: Atta colombica; assembly: GCF_001594045.1. Taxonomy (NCBI): domain Eukaryota; kingdom Metazoa; phylum Arthropoda; class Insecta; order Hymenoptera; family Formicidae; genus Atta; species Atta colombica. The sequence goes on along the minus strand of NW_017259291.1, from coordinate 2,254,770 downwards.
ATAACAAAGAGCGTGGCTACCGCCGCATTGTTGCAGGTTGAGAAAATTGGTCGGTCGGGTTCCTCGGTATTGTGTAAACTCTGGGCAACTATTTTCAAAACTTGCATCAAATTACCCAGACATATTTAACGAGCCGTTAAATTAAATAACGAGGCGTACATCTTTAAGCAAACAGTAAAATTTTTTGCCCAAAAATTCACGATATTCTATTTTATTCTAAGCCCAATTACTGCGATTATGTGAAGTCCTAGATGTGAAATCCTAGACAGACGTATTGCGATGTATACTTGAAGAAGAGCAGGAAAGAGTTTTATAGCAGCTTTATATAGATATTAAGTTAAATAATATTTGATACACAGTTACACCAAATACCCATTTTCAGCAATGTAGATTAAATTTAATCTCGACTCAATCTGCTCATCTTTTTTGAGATTCTTCTTAAAAATGATAAAAATTTAGTTGAACCGAGATTACAATTAAACTATCATTGGTGGAAACGAACATAAGAAGAATAAATTAATACTATTAATTATTATTTAGATACTAATTAAATATATAGGAATATAAATATTCGTTTTTTATCCTGTGAGTGCTGATATTGATTTCTCTTTGGCGTTACTAAAATACCTACTACTCGGTAGATGATCGGTTTCTACTTGACCTTACCTTATCTCGTGATCGCGCGTAATCCAGTCGAAAGTTATTACGTTAGTCGCACGCGCCAGTCAGCTAAAACTGTTGGTTTGTTTTGCTGCGATCGGAGCGTGACAAAGGAACGAGCCTATGAAAAGAATTCCGGCTTTAATCTTGCGGTCATCGTTTTCACACGGCGTTCCATTAACGATACGCTCGCAATTTGTCGCGTCGATACGCGGTTGTCGATTTTACGACCGCGTCCTCGGGATCGGAACGACATTCCCGTTACTGATCTTATTATTCTGCGTTAACGAGAGAAAAACAGAGCTGGCTGCTTATCTGTTGTTGCGTGTACATAGATATATACCCCGGTTGCACTGTGATTGCAAGCTGGTTTAGGTTGCGCCAGAAAAATCATGCCGATCCGGTTGATTCTCGCATTGCAATTAATGTAGCTTTACGGTAGAGTTCTCTTGTCTGTCCAGGAGAAGGGAAGGAAGTTATGCCGCTATCTCAAGGTCATCGGCGTCACACGGACACTCTTAAGGGATGAATACGTTAGTTAGCTGTGACCGTAGGTTGTTGCGTTAGCTTGTACAAGCGATACGGGGGATATACGGTCCGCCATGTTATCGGACAATTTAATTTCGAGCGAGTTTAATGGTACCGCGAGGACACTCCGTTATCGGTTTTGCAATTAATACAGGATAATAGAATTAAAGGCACTCCGGGATCTGATTACGAGCGTCCTATCGGAGGAACTTCCGCCCCGGCAAACCTTGCGGGTGGATCTTCGCTCCACTCCAGCTTAACTTCATTAGGATAGAGTTAAGCTCGTTGTATAATTGGTTTTCTTAAGAGAAAAAGAAACACCGATGTAATACAATATATTTCAATTATTTCAAGACGCCAAGTTACGTAAATTGTTTTATGCATTATCAGAACCGCCTAAAGATATTATACACTTTGATTTCGTAAAAAGTAACTAATTTTAAAATTCTATTTACTATTTAAGTGTGTCTAAACAAAAATCCAAGTTTCTACAAATTTATGGATATATATAGATTTTCTTAAATTTTCCAAAAGCATAAATAAAAATTTCAATTAAAATAATTTATATCAAATTGTTAATTGTTATTGTATAAAAAGATAGTATTTCTGTGACTAAACTAAGCTATACTCATACTGCATTGTAAGACAGCGATTTATACCTCACGGTCGTGCATGCGCGACCAAATGAAACTCTATCTGAAAGTTGCTTGTCGCAAACGTCGAAGACTCTGTGTGCCCGGTAATATTTCAATTTCAATTAGTCGCGCGTTTTTGTCGTGCGATTGCAGATTCATCTTTAATCCGGCTCATTTCGTCTCGCTACGAACAATGTGCGAAAAGCAAATTGATACGTTGGCATTAATATCGTTCTGTCAATCGAGATTTTCGGTCCGATTAGTTTCGGACGTTCGGTCTCAGTACGGCACTCGACGAGCGTATCTCTCTGTGACCGGCTCTTAAGAGCACTATACCCGTTAGGCGTTTCGCGCGCGAAACGAAAAGCCGCTGGAAGCGATAAGGCGACCAGGCGGCTTCGCTCTCACGAGAGATCCGCTCGTGCGAGCCTTTTTCACGCTTCGTCGCTCTGGTCGTACAACATTCGCATTGAGATAAAGAGTTAAGCTCGGTTTCGTGTACTTTACACTGCGCGCTCGTCTATTTGCATGATATCGTTAATGTTAACGCTTAATACCCTTCTCGATGATAAAAGATCAGTAATTATTGAAAATATGACATCGTTTCAATATACCATTTAGTCCTTCACACGAATTAAGTCACCTATCTACATTGTACAGTAATTTAATGCTGAAGAGCAATAATTAATTATGATTTTGAGTTAAGTATTAATTTTAGTTGGCAACATAGGATCTTTAAAGGCATCATCGATATTTTAATTGTAAATTCTGATAGATAAATTTAAATCTATAAAAAATAAATAAAATGTAATTCGACTTCAATAATATCAAAATTCGTTGTAAAGCGTTGGCAAGTTATATCAGAATTTTTTTAAATTTTTATATAATTTGGAACAATAAAAAAATTTGCTTCGTTTCTGGAAAAACTTCTATTATTGATAAAAGAATTAAAACTCCATACTGTTGGCGCAGAGTTGAAAGTACTAAAGACTGTTTAGTGCTTTTAATACTTAAAATAAGTAATTATTCATTAATCATTATTTTTCAATATTAAATTGAATTTCTATAAGGAGTTAAAATGTTAAATCATGAAGAATCTTATAAATGCGAATATTTTTGCACAATCTTACGAATTAATGATAAGGCAAAACGAAAGTTATTTCTTTGCGTTTGACATTTTTGATTCCTGCCTACATCGCGATACCTCGCGTAAACGCGCAAATACGTACTATGCTTTTACAGAACACGGTTGCGAAGTCGTTAGTTTTCGCAACGTTCTAACTCGATGCGATCAAGAAGCAGATATTTATAAACCTCCTCGATAGCAGCACGGTGCTACTTCCACCCTCCTCTCGCGAGTTCTGTCACGTATCATTATAATTATACGATAATATCTGCTTTCCAACATACAATGAACTCCGTTCTCTCGTTCATACTCATATTCTCGCATGCCGCGAACCTCTCTCTCATATCATCAATCGCTATTTCGAGAATTGAGGAAGTCTATCATCTTCTCATCTCGATCGAACATTAACTCCGCATTAGCAGAACATATATAAGTAATTCTTAAAATGTTAGAACATATATAAGTAATTCTTAAAATGAACATTTCATAAATCAAATAATAATCTTTATACGAACTTCACTTATCTATCTTTAATTACTTCTTATGTACATTTACAAGAGCAAAGAATGGGAATTTAATCTTTCGAGCTTTAAGATCATCTAAGAGGAAAAAGTAATTAAATAAATGGTATTGTACAAATTTTTATGGGAATAACGCGGTTACGCGTCGGTTTCGTTAAATCGAGCCAGGGTTTCTCACAAGATTTCATTTCTCTCAGGCTAGAGAATCTAGCGATTGGTAATTCTCTCCGACGAGAAGGCTCGTTCTCGCGTGCCTTCATTCGACTTTCACGGAAGCCACGCTCACACCTCCCTCGTTCCACCCTTCACAAGACACACAATTTCCACTCTTCCGTCGGAGATTCGAGCGAGCTTGCCGCGGCGTGTAAAACGTGCGATAAACTAGAAGCTTTACTGGGTATTACGAAGGCGCTAAAACCTTATTCGAGCTCCACCAGCGCACCACCGCGGAATTGCACTATAAAACAGCGCGGAATACATTGCACGCGCACCTGACCACATCACATCAGCCGAGGCGTGTTCCCCAGTGCAGTCGATAGTTATCCATTATTTAGTTAGACCCCTCTCGGGATTATCAATCTTTTTTTGCAACGAAGTAGATTGCCCCGAGATCTTGTCAACTGAAGTGATATTTTAATCATACCAAAAGTTCGGATTAGTTATGCTGGCCGCCTTAGTTTATCAACTCTAGTTAGCAATTCTCAATTCCTCTGTAAATGTCGGTGTTACATAAATTCCATAAATTTAAATCAACATAAATACCAAAAGAGACTTTAATTATACTTGTACTAGTTATTTTAACGAAATAGTGTTTTTATTTAAAATTACCTTTATCAAATTATTATATAAAATTAGATGTAAATATCACATGCTTAAGAAATACCGTCATATCGAGGTCTTCATTAAAAGCGAATAAAGCCTCGGCACTTCGTTCTAGAATATAAATAGACGCAAAGGCATAAACGTCCCTTCGCTATAAAGCAGTCGATTCGTTATTACGGTTCGTTGCGTTAATCACTCACGATAGATTTTTATTTGAAGCATAAGACTTGAAAATCAGTTTTCAGCTATTAAAATATATAGAGAAAAAAAAATTAAAAATTGCTTCATGAAATATAATATTGCTTAAAGTTAATAGATAACGTGTGCTAAAAGAAATTATATGACGAAAGGAAAAGTTAATTTCAATCCAAGACGGAATATCGATGGAGGGTTGGGTATACCATCCTACATATATGGGCGAGCACATGTCGGAATGCGCAAAAGGGAGAGGTCATGGGGAGAGAGGTACCGCGGCTAATACATTATTGCATCCCGCACAACTAGGTAGGCAGTTAATTTAGCGGTGGCATGCCTCCATCGCCGGCCGATTGCTTCTTGTATTGCCTTCCACCGGTCATATGCATAATGTAATTGACTTCATCCCGCGCTCCTTTGCTTTTCGCCTAGTCGTCGCTGGCCTTTATTCCCGTCCCATCATCCCCGATTCTCATCAAGCTATCTTGTTCTTTCACCCTTTTCGACGCACGTTCGCGAGTATAGTCGTCGAAGTAGGTCAAAGAAGAAAGCAAGGAATATTCATTCAGTCCCGTTTCGATTTTTTTAGATTTAATAAAACGAACGAATATAATTTTTACGTGCTTTTCATAGCGACCGATGTTAAAGTTGAAGGATACTCGATACATATTGGAAATTGTCGAAGATAAAACTATTTTTTTAAATCCTTTAGATATTGTAGTAATGTTTTTTTTTTATCTCTGATAAATCCCTGAATAGTATTGCGCGTGGCAATATTTTTTGAAAATAGCAAGGGTTTTTGCTGCAGTGGAATAATATAGCTGCTTTTATTTTTCAACATTGAAACGGCAATGTAAATGCGATTAGAACGCAGTGAATTCCAGCGCAAGTTAATAATGGTAACGGCAACTAATCTGGAAAATTGTTACATCAAACTCTTCTATGTGCAGAAAAGAACCACATAATTCCACATTTAAACATTGTAGAAAGAAGCTTCGGATTTATACTTAAGAGGCTTTTAAAGTTTTCGTGCCGCGCGCGCGCAGATGAAGAAAGATGAGAAGAAACGGTTTGTGTTTCGCCTGATCGCGGTTATGCTCATGACGCGTGACGGGGAATTCTGATGGAGCTTGGTCGCGGATCGTTACGGCGTAATTGTCCTGGTGGACCTGATCGACAGATATGTCCGGCTGGCTAGAAAGGTCAATTTCATGTTTCAGCGATCGTTACGTCGGAAGGCATGTCAAAGGTGCCGGGTGTCGCAATCGAATCTCATCAGTGATCAGAATTTCAACGCGGCATTACGAATCCTTTTCAAAGGCTTTTAATCGCACGTGATCTTCCATCGAGACGCTCTGAAAAGTAACAATACATACGAAATAATACCTCGCGCCTCTGCGATTGAATACCGTATTATTTGTAAAGCAAAAACGGACATTTGAGATCTTCGAATTTAACTCTTTGTCAGCAATTGGCAATTGGGGTCTTTAAAGGTACCATCAATATTTTGATTGTAAATTTTAGTAGAATAAATTGATATCTGTGAAAAAATAATTAAAGTAAATCCGATTTCTATGAATATTCATTGTTAAAGCATAAGCTTTCAAATTTTTATGTATGGAACAGAAAAATTTGCTTTATTTCTCGAATATTATAACTGATGGAAGAATTAAAATGCATGTTGCAGGCGAAGAGCTACTTTTCTATATACACTCTCCTTGCAAAGATGATGAGACTAATGTGTGGATTATATCCTCTCGTCGAAATGATAAGAATTTGTAATTCCTCTTCGATATGATAAGGATTGCGTACTGTCATTCAAGATTGCTTGTACACGCGGCCAGATATGTTGTTAATTATACGAGCAGAAACGTCTAAAAGGCGGGATCTCGCGCAGATACTTGGCGATTCCTCCTTTTTCTCTCATCGATGGTCAATTCGCGATAAATGTCTTCATGCAATCCACCGCAAACGTAGTGCGGCCCGTGCCCTCGTATCTTGCCAGCGGCCATTTCTCAAAACGTTCCTGAAGTAAACTGTTGCAAATTAAGGTTGCACAAGGAGCCAGTGGTCATTTCTCAAGCTGTCTTCCCGCATAAATTATTGCAAACGAAACCCCGCGACGAAAGAAACGCATAAAATGCCTTCTCTACCGCTCTCCTTGCTCCACGTCTCCCTTTCTCTTTCTCCACGCTAAACTCTTTCTTTTTCGAGCATTCTCCCATTTCTTCGTTTCCCTCTCCCTCGCGCAACCATACCGTTCAGTCCCGATATCGTCGAGGTACGACTAATCCACCAGGTAAAAAATAACTCATCGTGGCCGCGAGACGCCATTTCGACAACATTCGAAAACTCTCTGATTATCTAGCGGTGCCGAACATCATAAATTAAGAGAAGTTTTCGATCCTCATTGTTTATCCGGAGTAATTGAGAATCGGTGGAAATAGGATATTGAGAATTAATGAAGTATTTTAACTTACGATCGCGCTGGAGTAACATCTACCTTAATATTCTGAAAATTTCTTTACGTACCTGAAACAGAGAAAAAGATTGTGGTCAAAGGCAGGTGAAAATGAGCGATATAAATCATAAATATGTAAATACAAATTATTTATTCTTAATTAACTTATAATAAACAATGATTTTGTTAAATTCTTACGTTTAT
>NW_017259291.1:2215097-2247518 GCF_001594045.1 Atta colombica | reverse complement strand
TGTTTTTCTAATGAATATCGTTAATTTAAATAAAACAATAAAATGAAACAATTTCACAAAAATTGTATTAAATTCGATTCAAATTTATTGATTATTAAATGCATACGTCAGTATGGATGTTATTTACTTCATAACTAATATAGAAATGGATCGATTTACATTTTGACATATAAAAGTTAAAAATAACAAAATGTTATAAATAACAAAATGTTTTAACTCAAGGTATTTGTTACTATTGCTTTTTTGATATCTAATGTATTATATAAAATTATTTTCAGACCTACAATTGTCACACAGTTAAAGCTGATATCAGTTAGTACCTATTGAACAGGAACGATATTCCGCATCATAAGTTTTACGCTTAAAACTTTCTAGCTTTAGTCAGCAATAACAGAGGAGTTGGAGCGTAAATAATTATAACCCACTTAAAACCCCTCAACTCCTATATTTTGGGGATAAAAGAATGCTTCGCATTGGGGAAAAGTTCTATGAAAGTTCGCTGAAGGCCGATGGTGTAAATCGATATCGGCTGGTCGAATTACTTCATATTCATTGAAAAGGATATCGTTGGAGAATCGTAAAAAGAGGCGTCGATTCACTTCGAGCAGCTGTCGTGTTCGAGAAATTCATTTCTGTTATAAATTAGCTTGGTGCGAGTGAGAGCGTAAAAGAAAGGACGATTAATAGCCGAACTATTCGCTGGCGTTGATGAAATATCACGTCATAATCGCATACCAATCTTGGTATGGAATAATTATCGAAGCAAAACTGTGTGATGCGAAGAAGTAGGCCAAGAATGAAGTCGTTATTTAGAATATAATTCGATAGAGCAAAGATTTGATATTTAGGAAAATTACGTCTTCCATCTCTAAAGAATATTTTGTAGAAATAATTATCTGTTTAAATATACACGCATACACGTATTCAAATTTAGACAACACTCCGTTTATTTTTACATGAATAAATCATTCGTGAAACAACTATTTGACATGTAAATTACATTCTTTTTCTCTAAAAAATATTTGACAAAAATAATAATCTATTTAGATATATATGTACATGTAATTGTATTCAAATGCAGACGATACTTTGTTCAATTTTCTATCAGATAAATCGTTCGTGGAACGACCATGCGAAATTCTCCGTTCAATCATGGCACGAATTTCACGTTCTATAAAAAGTGCCGCGTGCCCTCGAGAACCTCGGTAAGAATGAATCGAAGGAGACGAGCGTCCGAAAAGAACCGAAGAAGACTTCTATAACGCAAAGTAATACAGCGCAGTTAATTCGACGAAAATTGCGAGGTAGTCTGCCCTTATCCATCAATTTTAATTCAGCTCGAGGCCCACCCACTGAGGGTGTGCCGCCCCTGGCAACTTCCGTTCGTGGTCCTTCCGTGAAAAGAGGCGCAGGCCTCTCCCTTCATTTGTCTCTTCAACAGAAAGGGCTACGAAAAATCATTATTAATCGTTGTCGGTTTAAGATATCTAAGCTTTAAACGCGGATTCTACTTAAAATTTATCTCTCTATCATTAAAAGGGTGCTATTAACAGAAAGATGAACGAATACAAAATGTGGTGCTTGAAGCATTAATCATCAGTATAAAGAATTTTCCATTTTCATAAAATTTTCTTCTTTTTTTTCTTATATCTATTTTCTTATATCTATCTTTAGGCACAATAAATTTTATTACAAATAATAAATAATAATAACATCAAACTACACAGGTGCTACATAGTTGAAAGCAGTTATTTAAATATTTATTTGCCTTGTCTTTTTTATTATTGCTTTTTCAATTTATTTTTTTTTTAAACTTCTGGATTTTTTGCTTATATTGGAAGAAAAAAAAATTTAACAATTCGCTACCTTTTTTAAATCTCTCTTATGTTTGATAAATTTTTCTTCTTATAGTCAAAAAGTATATTGTTCAAAAGATTCTTTTCAATGCGTCTCCTGTCACCATAACGAAATACGATGGTCCATGTGCCGGTCGTCAAGCGGATTAGCTTTTATAATCTTCGAACTTATATCTATTTACCTGTCGAATTTACACACTCTATCTAGTTTCTTTAAAGATGTTGTTCTTTCAATTCATAGAAAACAATATCTCATATCGGTTCGATCAGCATAAATTAGAATAGGTAACAATGCTTATCTTCGTATTTAGCATAAGTCACAAAATTTAGGTGATAAACGAGATAAATTCTGACTAAATAGTTTAAAAATATCATTTGTATTTTCTCTTCGCTTTAGTATCGTCCTATCTACAATCTACGGATAATTCTTAAATCTTTTTACACAAAGTTGGACTTACACGACATACATATATCATCATCCATCAAATTGTATATATCAATGAAATTTTACAGAGAAATAAATATATACTATCTTTAAAAAAATATCATTTTAAAACTAAAAAGATTAAAAATATTAGAAACGCAGTATTTGATATTTATGAGAATTCTGAACCGTCATCTTTCAAGTATATTCCTTTCCAAATATATTTCTACATATAAGATATAACTATCCATTTTTATTCTTCTATTTCTACTGTTTTTTGCCAATTATTCCGTTCAAGATTTCTTCACGTTTTCTCTTTCCGAATCCTTTTTGACATAAATCGTTTTTATTTGTAGCAATTTTTGATATATCCTTAACAAGAGCAAAATAAAACTTAAAAGAGAAACTAATGGTGAACAAACTTTCTTAATTTTTTGCTCTACTTTTTGTCCTAGTTTCGTGTCAAAAAGCTTAGTTTTGATCATCCAATGACTAAAATGGACTTCGAAATCTTCCTTTTAACGAGCATAATGCGTCATACTTCTTGGAATTATTGGCAATAATTTTTCTCAAAACTTGTCGAGGGCAATTTTCTTCACAATAGGTATTTTGACGACCATTCGTTTTCAAAAGTCAGGACAGTAATCGCGAAAAGATATTCTGAGAGGACTTCAAAATCCATCAATCTCTTTTACATATCTTTGTAGTTTCACTCGGTTGTTAAACCATTTGATTTTAATATTTTCGTAGCAATTTCAAACCTCAATTTAAAAAATTTTACAGAAAGAATAAAAATAAAATTAATTAAAAAGTATAAAGAATGACATTTAAAATGGACTTTACAAAATTATTTATAAAAACCATTCTAAACATTTATATAATATTTAGATAAAACAATATATATTTTTCCATGGATTTCGCATGAATTCATCTTGCGGTAAATTGTATAGTAAAAAAAGATGCGTGACGATGATGACATGTATGCACATTCATCTTACACATCACTGTCATACGAAGCCTTTTAAGGGTTGCTACGTACGACTCTCCCTTCAGTATTCTCTCTTCGATTTTAGAGAGAGAAAAAAACAGTTCGATTGACGGCACAGGATAATTCTTGTTCGCTCCCTCATCTTTTCCAACACGAAGAGGCGAGAAAGTGAGATTCAACCAAAGAAGACGAAACAGGGGAGAGATCAACACATCCTTTGACGATGCTAAGTGCGAAGTGCATGAATTTCATACGAGAGTTATAAATCTTTTTTCTTTTATAATCCAACCGAAGAGCCTCCGCCGCACGTCCGGTTCTCAATTTCTCTCTCTCTCTCTCTCTCTCTCTCTCTCTCTCTCTCTCTCTCTCTCTCTCTCTCTCCTAAAAGGAATGAATCGTGCGTGTTTACGAGGGTTGAAGTGCCACGAAGTATTCAGACGCACTGCGGGGTATCGTCTATGGAAATATGGAAGGGTTTCAGGGGAGAAATAGCTGACGAAAGGATAATGGCGAGAGGTGCGCGTGGATAGGACCGGAAGATGGCTCACGCGAGATGCGCTCGTTCGGAAAGCTTTTCCGCTCGCTTTTCCGCTATCGTTCTCACTCCCTTCTCCCAGGAGAGTCTCAATTATATCCTTTGAGCCACGGCAATGTAGCCACACTGCTAGGCAACCATTCCACAAAGTGGGACCTGTGAACGTTAATGAGACACCATTATGGCACTTTTTTTTGTCGCCTGGCTAGCCGGAACATGTTACGGACTATGCTAGGCGAGCTAACCGCCCGCGTCGGTCCGGGATCCGGGATTCACCGGGTTTATAGGTCATAGAGTGAATGGAGCTGAAGTCCTGGACGCAGGTTTTATCGCACCTCGCTCCGTTCGAGGAAGAGAATGCGCTTTTCCTCGAGCCTTTCGCTTTTCTCGTTGGAAGTTAATTTTCTCCTATTTCTTTCCTCTTTGCGAAACATATTTCAAGTACGTAATTTCCGTAAGTCTTTGATATTTAAACTGTGTTATGCAATGCAAACTCGAGTAACTTTTAATAAAATTCTGGTTGATGTATTTCAATCTTTTTTTTTTGCTGCTCTTTTTTTTAGTTCAAGTTCACAGGATATTATTAGAATGTTATTTTTGCGTAGCGTAAAATATCCATTTAATGCACTCTTTGTTAGATTGTATTTATCGTCAACACGCATGTCATATATTATTGGAGAGTATTCACTAAGGTAATCTATATGATTTACACGAAGGACTTACACGAAGTTTCCGCGAAATACATTACTTGAATATGAAAAGCAAACAGATGCAGATTTGTATGACATGTCTGAATGTTCACCTGTCACGACAATTTCTTCTGTGAAACTACTGGCGTTCTCGACATTTTCTGTTATCGACATGTACATAGGTAAACCTTACTATTACGCTCGAACGAGGAGCAACGTGGAATGCATAAACTTTTTCGTGATGCTGCTATTTTCACGAAGTAGATTCCTACGCTAACGGAAATTTCTTCTCTTCATTCTTAGCCGGATCGTAATCTGTATAGCAAAACATTTATTCATTATACAAGAAAGTATTACGTATTTACGAATTGCGGAATTATTATTGCACTCTATAATTCATTGCGCTTAATTGGTAACTTTAGATTTGTGTTACAGCGCGTTGCTGCGGACACCGTAAATTAACATTATCTCCATGTTTTCTAAATTTTTCTCTCTCTCTCTCTCTCCACACGTCTGTATAAAACCTAATTAAGTTAGCCGTACAACTGGATTGCCATGCATATTACAGTAACGGCACGGCTGCGAGCACACGGCCGCTCGTAAATTCGCGCAATAACTTGGACAAAAATTAACGGCGGAGGATCGCGCTACGACCTTGGACAAGATAATACGCCATACATGCGTGCGAGAAATCAATTATGTCGATGAATATATATTGGCTATTAGATAGTGGGCGTCCTATCCGTCGCGTACGTTAATAATGTATGACATGTTCTTGCCGTATTGCTGCAGGCACTTAGCCCGATCGTTCGAGGCGCTACGCCCGGCAGCAGCGGCAACGTTAATGGGATGCACCCCATCCGAGATCTCGCCATTGTTGTTCCGTAGATGCGTGTGTCTTCCCTGACCCGCGACACGAGCTTGTACGCACACCAGATTTCCCTCGGTAAAAAGTCCACTTACGGCGATTACGCTGAACGTGAGAACCAGACTAACTGGGAGGTGATCGAGGATCTGGTATTCAAAGGTTTCCGGAAATGACTTGAGCGATCGTGATCATACTTTATTGTAAAAGATTAATATCAATTTATCGAGCAATCGTCATGACGTGGCACGTGAGCGTAAATGCACTTAGTAGAATTTTTATGGCGAGAATGGCTATAAGCTATGAATGGCTTTGACGATAACTCTTTCAAAATGGAAGAAGAAAAATTCGTGCAATGTAAAATAATCTATCCGCATCGCTTACTTTTGACTATTAGAGTAATCGGCTGCGTACTTTCATCGTAAAAGCGCGCCGAAGTGCTATTTTATAGTTGGACCGAAGATGGTTGTGTCATTCTGGCGATAACTCAAACATTTGTCGAGTCGTCAAACTGTCACAGCCAAGGATATACGTTTCACTCGACGCTATCTGGCCTCGTAACTCAACGTACAACGTACGACGACCAGGGAAAAAGTACTACACGAAAGATTTCCGTCGTAACTTCATTGAACTGTGCTACGTGCGGAAGATTGAAGAACTTGCCTAGTCAACAGACGGTATGCAGACGAGACAGCAGAAAGAACAAGAGATAACAGAATGAAGTCATTGAACTGTTCGAACTAAATGCCTGTTCTACTAAACTCGATGATATAAGCGCTGCTAATGGGATTGTAAGACATATCGCTACATAATAGAGCACATATTATTTATCAAGTGTGTGACACACATAGATATACTCTTTTCTCTTTTCTCATACTATTTTAAGATTTCTAATGTAAAAATATTAATCTATGTATTTATGTAAATTATATATAATATTTAATAAATAATACGCAATTTATATATTTTTTATTCTTCTATATATGTATTAGTTTTACTCTCCTATTAATTCTTAAATGTCACATTACAGAAAGACTAGAATGACGTATTCACTCAATTCAATTGTTTACAACTTTTATACAAATAAACATATTGTAAAATTTTTTTTATTAGAATTTAAATATTAAAAAGAAACATAGCGGTATTAAGTAAATGTATGTATTTTTATCAACAAAAAATTATAAGCAATGGAAAAAATATTGGAAAAGTATTGGAAAAAAAAAACGGATATAAAAAGGGGGGAGCTAAGAGTAAATCTAACACAGAATCCTCTATTCTTTTCATTAATAACATAACAATACTATTAATTATATTCAATATATTTATAAAAATATTATTATTACAAATTTATATTATTACGATTTTGTCTTTAACTGGACATTTTCCCTGCAATCAGCAGGGTTTAATCGTTTTATGTCAACGGTTGATCTTTGGAGTGCTATTATATGATCTACGAAATGGACCAATAGCTGAATGGATAGCTTAAGGGTGCCGTTATCGGAGGAAGGGTTTTAGAGCTTAATCTGGGTTCTGGTCAAGGATAAGGAGTGTCAGAGTTCTGAAATCTTGGCTACCTGATATATACGCGCGTATACATACGGACGAGGTATCGAGATAGCCATGGGTATAACCTTAGGTTCGACCTGCGGAGGACGCATTTGTCACGCCTGAACTGACGCCACCGAGATACTCCCACAATGGGAGATTAGTCTCGATAAATGCATTTGTGTTCCAGGTTTCATGATAAGTTACACCGTATCCGTAGATCGCATGTTTCGGAATTAAAATACGTGGACAAATATACTAGCTTTATCAAAATACTAGCTTTATCAAAATTGATAATTGCAATTAATTAAAAATCAAAAAGTGTGGTGGTATTTTATAAAAACATATGATATAACAGCAATAAGATTGGTAATGTTTATAGTATTAGCATTTAAATTCTAAAACAAAGTATAATTACATGGAAAGAACAATTTTATTAAACTATCTAAAAATTTTGCTAGATGCAAATCTGAAAATATCTTTGTTAGATCATTAAAATAATTTTGTAGGAATCTCAAGCATGATGAGATACAAAAAGTTTTCGAAATTTAACAATCAGTTTGAATATATATAATTATTTTGATAGTCCAATAAGATTAATTTCAAATCTGTATCTATTTAAATTTTTAGATACTTCAGCAAATTCTTTCCGTGTACGATTTTTTGATAGAACTTTTTTTATTATATTGAAAATAATGGGAATCAAAAAACGAATTTAGGACATCGAATATTACGTGAAAATGTTAGATTTTGCAAGTCATGGCGGATATAATTCTTCAGGAAATTAATTTTCTATGAAGTTTCGTTATTCTTCAATGAGGTCACGACGACGGTTCTGTCACAATCGGGAGCAAGAACCATTGCAGAGGCTTCGATCAGCTCTGCTCGATGAACTGGAGAGAAAGAGCGGTTTGCCTGATTAATTTCGCCTTTCCACATCGAAGTACGTAATCCGTCTAGTCACGGAAGTCCATTCGTGCTCCCTTGATTTTCCATCCGGGGCCGATGACGAGAGCATAATAACCCAAATCATAGGGGAGCTATTCCTACTCAACCAGAAAAAGAAGAGCGTTCTTGAAAAATAGGCTCGCCGGGGATGTTCCTCGAGGCCGTAAGATCAAGGACAAAGGAAAATTTCGCTAGCGGTCGCCATGTGAGAGAAGGGCGGAGCGGAAGTCGACCAACAACGACATCGCTCGTTTAGGGCGTACCTAAGGATCGAAGAGATAATCCCACGAAATCCACTCGCAATCGTACCGAATGCCACCCATGAAGGGTGCTTTTTTCTCGAGCTTAAAAAAGGGAGAGACTTCCAGTCATCTTGAACGATATTCCAAAACTTTTTTCAATAGTCAGGCAGACAGTGAAGTTAATCCCGGTCGCAGTCGCAGTGATGTACCGGTCACAACGATGCCTTGTTAATATTTTGAAGAACGATGTCGGGTTACTCGGAGGGTGGCTCGAGTACATTCGTGAGGGCATTGTGGACGCACGTTTGAAGCGTCCGGCGCAATTCCTGAAATATTCAAGCTCCTGCCGTCGACGATGCTTTAGGCCGGACTCTTGCTTTCTTTGTCTTCCTATGTGCTTAAAACGAAAGAAGGGTCGGAAAATCTGATAAGGGCTACTTGATCCTTACTACACTGATGCCATCCGCCGGTTACGACGATCAATCTATCCGACGTCGACGACGATGTACCAAAGTTAGGCTGGCTATCACTCAAGGGATTATATATTTACAAAATCAATCATACTTTATAAATAGAGTAACGAATCAAATATATTTCGTGAGAATTCGAACTAAAGAGAGAATACAGTTCCATGATATAAGAATCTTTAGGAAAGATTTACAAAAATCTTTTTTCTATTTTAGTATAAGGTCATCCGATGTGACCTCGATAAAATGTGGCAGAATTTCATAGAAAATTAATTCCTGAGGAATTATCTGACTTGCAATTTAAGATATATCGAGTAACAGCGCAAAGTGAGTTTTCAATTATTTTATAAATGTGACTATACTTGCGCTGTATATATATATATAGACCAGACGATTCGATTTGTAAAAATAAATGTTTTACAAAAGATTCTTTATTCCTAATGTCATTACTGCGAAGGAACTGATCACATTTAACATAAATCACTTGACTTATCTCGTACATAAACGATGCTAATATACTTAATTAAACATCACTACTTAAAACGTCACGTCGGCCAATTGATCTTTATCGGTCATAAGAAGAAAGAGCTCGCTCATCTAGGACAAGTAATTCGCACTCATTCCACGTATGTGTGTGTAGGCGTGACTATACATGTGCACTCATCTTAATCTCTCTGATATCGTTCCTTTATATTATACTTGCATCAACGTTAGCTTCTTGCGGTCGATTCTCATCTCAAGCGAAGCGGAGAGTGTACACTCGAGTGAGTTGGCATAAGGTGATTATCCATTTCTTGCCAGCGGATTTATTAGCTTTACCTATTTGCGGGGCTGTGCAAGCGGTCTGTTGCGAGCGAAGCGAATTCGCGACAAAAAGGATCTCCGCGTCGCGAGTAATGGACGTAGTTTCTTCCACTTACTTGTAGTTCTGTTTGCTCGCTGATGATTTCTTGCGATTGTGTCGACGTCTCGTTGAGATCATCGCGGTCAAACGAGCGGTTGAAGAGAGCGCCGGCTAGACGAGTTTAGTGTGGGCCACGATTTTGCGAACGCGTCGAGATGCTGCTTCGCCTGTGCTTCTCATTCGAGGGAATACTGTTACGTGGAATCGTGATAGAATGCCGAATGAAGACACAGTAAAGGAGAGAAATTAATTAGCCGTTACCAATGCAGTTCTTTGACCCATTCTGCATTCATGGAGCCGCACGAAATGGGAACAAAATAATTAACATTTTTAAGCAATGTATTTTTGTGGTCTTATTTATGAAGTAAGATCTCGTAAATTAGCTTAAAAGATAATTATATTAGTGGATCGACGATAGAGCTGTGCATGATAATAATGTGTTAAAATGAGAATTTTTATTTTAAACAGAGTGAGAGAGAGAAAGAGAGAGAGAGAGAGAGAGAGAGAGAGAGGGAGAGAGAGAGAGAGAGAGAGAGAGAGAGAGAAATAAAAGCTTTAAAAAATATATATATATATATTAGGTGTGAGAAAAAGTTCGTTGGCGTTTTTCCCATTACATCTAACAGGAAAAACGCCACGAATTTTTCCCACATCTAATATATCAGATAGTTTTAATGTAATATATGTCAATGTGTAATATTGTATTTTTAAAATTCGTTGTTTGAATAATTTACATTCATATAAATTTCGGCATTTATACCAAATAGCTTATTAACCTTGACATGCGGATAATTAGTTGTATCAATGTAATTAGTTTCTAGTAATTACGTATTGTCAGATATATATGTATATGGATAATGTCGAACTATAAAAGTATTAACATATTAACGGGAGTGCGCATTACTACTTTAATAAACCGCTCGCAGCAGATCCCACGGATCATGAAACCAGCTTAAAATTCCGACCGTTCCGCCGACCGCGAACTTTGACCTGTCATTTTGGTAGAAATTTCCCGAGTGAATTCATTTCAGGACCTGTTCCGACGAGCGATTCATTAAGGTTGGCTTTGTCGCGATGATTATTCCTCGTGTTCAGCAACGGTAGCACGAAATGTACCTAGACGTGCTCATAGATGTACGTCGTAATTCTCGCGCAAGATCGTTGAAAGCGATTCTGAATTTTGTTCCCATTCAAACTAAAATTAAATGGCGCTAATAGATTTTCAGACTATTAGAATTACTCAATAATTTTATTTTCAAGTATTATCGCATTTTCGTGAAATTTCAGTTGTACAGAATTCATCTGTATATTTTGCATAGATAATGATTTCTAAAAAATTGTCATGATTATATTATAAGAGATCTTATAATTTTGAAGGTATGTAATAATGTAGCAATTTTTTTACATACAAGAAAGAACGATTTTGCTGAAGTAAAAATTTGACTAAATATACATCTGAAGATGATTTTATTGGATCAGTAAAATAATTATAGGACGCTCGAGTATAATGAGCAATGCTAAAAAAAATTTTCATATTATAGCAATTAGTTTGGATGTCCTGCATAATTATTTTAACGATCTAATAAATAATTTTCAGTTTGTGTGTGTGAGAGAGAGAGAGAGAGAGAGAGAGAGAGAGAGAGAGAGAGATGTTCCTTTTATAATTTTAATGTGTTATCAAATATTCATTTGTTACTAAAATTCGACACAGTTACCTTTCAAGTTCTGCAGCTATATACACAATCGTCCGAAAATTCTACGATTGTTATTTGCGTACGCGGGTGCAAAAGACACGGGGAAAACGGGGGATTAGGATAACAACGTCGTCGAGGAAGAGTTAGATTTAGAAGAAGAGAACAAAGAAGAAAACATCACGTGCTAAAAATATTTTACACGTGACAGACAGCGAGTCTACTAACGAGTCTCTTCTTACTTGCTGTGACGCTGACGATTACCATGCTCATGCAGATTTCTGTCTACCTTCCATTTCGTGTCTCACCTTTGGAACGATGCTTATCGTGGTGTAATCTCTTTTTGCATAACTTCCCACGTCTGACGGTAGCTTCGCGCGGCCGGTCGAGCGGGACTCCGCCAACTTCTGGAGTCCAGTTAGCCGGAGTTGTTTAGCGTTCCGTTAAATAATCGCATAATGATTGTAGAGCAATGCGGGTGGTTTACTTTCGGAATCGCTCGCGCCTAACTGGAATTTCTCTTCGCGAGTGTGAGACCGTTCGTTCGTCTATCGTCTGATACGGCCGGTCGGATTCCGGTTTCGATTACTGGATTCTCATGCTGTTAGTGTTATTAAGTACCGTAAGCAATGCCAACGTCCGGTGCTTCGCATCTCTCAGATTCATTTATAATCGTTGCCTTGATTATCTATCGTAAATTAGTTTATACAAATGGCACGAATTAATACCGTTATCTAAACTTAAAATGTCAATAAGAGATAAAAATAATTAATATTAATTATGTAATGACACCTCAGAGAGTATTACACTAATACCAAAGGTTGTCACTATAAATAAAGATTATAAAGTAATCGACATCCTAAATTTGTTCGTTATTCATCTTATTTTTACTATTGTGTAATACTTATAAGTATTAAAGTAATTAATGGCATGCAATATTAATGCTGCAACATTAGTTTAATACTTGCTGATATATTAATATTAATTATTTTAATATTTATAAATATTACACTTCTAGGGAGAGAATTTCCTAAAATGTTTTTTCTGTACATACATTGCTTTCAACAAATAATAAAATATAGTCAATTTATGTAATGATTATTTGGATCTAACTTTCTCTTAAATTATCTTATATATAAGTAAATACTTTTAGCTCTGATTAAATTTATAACATGATAAATGTGACTGTAGCTGTATTTTGAATCAAGATCTAATTATTTAGTATTAAAAATGCTAAAAGAAAAAAATCTTATATTTACCATTTGATATAAAGCAATCGTATGTTAAATCGTTATAAACCGCGATAAGTAATCTTTCAGAAAACTTTCGAAAAGAAAGTGCGCGCGAATTTTTGCATTAGCGATGCAGTATCGTTAGTTTGGCACGCTTATAAATTTTCCAATTTATTAGTCCGGTCATAAAGCCGTTTGCATCATAAGCAACTCTCCGTGTGAAAAAAAATGAGACCAACCGGTCGAGATCTCGTGGTTTCCCGTGGAATTAACGACCGCCGCGGGTGTCAATTTCTGCCGGCGGTGGAAAAAGCGCGCCAACTTTGGCCTGATTAGGCCGAGGCTGTCGTTGAGGCACGAGCCGGACACGTGGGTGTGTCCGTATTTGCGCGGCGTTAATTTCACGTAATGAAGATCATACACAGGCAACCGG
Source organism: Atta colombica (assembly GCF_001594045.1). Classification (NCBI taxonomy): domain Eukaryota; kingdom Metazoa; phylum Arthropoda; class Insecta; order Hymenoptera; family Formicidae; genus Atta; species Atta colombica. The sequence continues at coordinate 2,234,699 of NW_017259291.1, read as the reverse complement.
GCTGGAATGTCTCGCGGCGTGAGACCAGTCGGCCGCGCGGAGAAAAATTTCCCACCTGGCGGATGGACGTGCGCCGTCCGTCGAGGCGTTAATTTGCAGCGGTAAGAAAAAGAAGTTCCTTAGCAAGCACTCTCGTCTCTCGATCAAGAGAAAAGAAAAAGAAGAAAAATTTATTACGCTTAGAGAAGATCCAGCAGGATCATATATTTATCAATATACAAACTACAAAAAAATATTAGAATAAATTGATGTAGACTCAAATATTACGTAAGTTAATTTATTAATAAATGACTTGATTTTTATTATTACACAAGTCAATAAAACATATTAAAAACATATTAAAAAATATATAGCTCTGTATATGGAACATATAATAAGAAATTAATCGCGCATATCCAAATAGGTAGAATTCTTCCTAGAAAGATAACAAGAAGCATAAAAAAATTTTTTGCTCGTATATTAGTTCAAATATTGCTTCGTTTCATAATGTATTTTCATTCAGCGCGCATTATGGTAAAATTCAAAAAGAAAAATTATTTATCATTGTGCCAACATTGCGAAATAGTGAGAGTGGACACAGATCATTGAACATTTGTTAGAGCATCGAGGAAATCTTGATCGGAGCCATAAGTGACTTGCGAACGTATAGCGTTCATTATATATTTTAACCAAGTTCCATAACACTTGAAAGTATCAAAGTTGAGCGAGTACGCAAGACATAACGTAACGTAAATCAAAACTTAAACTTAATATCACGCCCGAGGGAGGGATTAGCTTTACGATGTTTTTCCCGGAGGAAATGCATTGGCACGTATGGCCGCGGGAAGTAAAGTTTTCCAGACGTTCGCGCAGTCATGCTAGCGACGAAGTTCTCGCAAAAAAAAAGTCGCCAGCACTTTTTTCGGCTCGACTCGACTCGGCGCGGCACGGCGCGACGGCTCGCGGAAAAGTTTACGCGGAAAACGTGTAAGAAATTTCCTATATAACGGCCGCGGAAAGGAAACTCGTTGAAATGGGTCAGAGCGGATTCAGCATGAACCCACCTGTTGCCCGTTCATCTTCTGGTATATCTATATAGCTGTAACCCCGCTGGAAGCGATGGAGGAGGTAAATAGTCGGAACGTGCGAGCAAGCCTAGACCTGTGCTTTGGATTGCCATCGATCGAACTCTTTCGCTACAGGTGCATGAAAGAGTTTCGCCTCGTTATCCGCTGTCGCGCGGATGCTTGAGGCACGGAGCGCCGAAACGCGAGTTGGAATTCGTCGACAAGAGATTTGTTCGCGTCGCAAGCTCTAACATGCTCCAACATGCTCCTACTCATTCTATCAAGCGCGTTGGAATAAGTAAGTAGCTGGTAGGAGCATATTACAACAAAGCTAAGGATAACTTTTCGTGCATAACGAGGAATGTTTTTTATCAGCATTGATTAATTGTCATTGTGATTTTATTATTAAGATATGATACATACTTTACGAAATATTGAATTTTATCAAAATGAATCGTTTCTTTCTACATTACAGTACCGGTTGAAATATAGACCTGTTATAGAACTGTCTACGAGTCAATTCTGTCGTGTATGAGACAGGCGAGACGAATATCTGAGTGAACGTATCACGAAAGACGGACATAAAAAACAAGATTAAAGATATTGCGTGCTGATAGCGGACTGAAATGGTCAATGTTGAAAGCGAAAAAAACAACAAAATCAGGTAAAGTTCAGCTTTCAAATTTTTTTGTTAGACTGTCAGCGTACTGCAAATTTTATCTGATTTTTAATCCAATATTTTTGCCGACGCTGTTACATAAAAATTCAGTGAAGCATCACAATAAAAAAGTCCATAAAAGCCAATACTGGATGAAAAATTGTGTAAAAAAATATTTAACATTATATACGTTTTCCTTTGTTAGAGTTATTTTTAGTATAAAAAAATTGTAAAATTAACAAATTAATATTAATTATTATTGCATATTAATACGAGATGTCAAACTGATAGATAATTTATTAGGGCGATGTCACGTCATAAAATTTCCAAAGATAAAAATTATCAACGTATATGTTTAGTATTTAACTAAATACTTAATCGTGAAATATAAAAATCAGCAAATCCCCAAAAAAAACAGTGCCAACATTGCATTAGAATGTCTTTGTTTAGAAATTGGGACACTACTCCTCGATGGCTCATTCCAATATGTTACAAAGCTCACTGAACCGAATTAAACGTACAGTGTAGAAATGTACAGTACAAATTGTTCTGAGTAATAAGTTGCAATAAAAATTTAGATTTAAATTGTATGTTCTCTTTTATGATAATTTCTCGAAATACCTGCGAATATACCTTGCAATGTTCGCGGTTATCCTACCTAGCCACAACACAACGACTTTTATATACAACAATTATATATTTAAAAACATTCTCTCTGAATTTCTCAAGTTCTCTCTTCGCGGGATTCACTATTGTCAGATGAAATTTCATCCCTTTCGAGTTAATGAGAAAAACTCACAGCGAGTCTCACATTCCACAGAAGCTGATTCAACGCGACCAGCAGAAAGGAAGTCTCGGTATCTTAGACACGATGTCGCCGAGAAAAGGAGAACCTTTGCCATCAACTTAACTCGAAGAGCATTTCAATTCCATTATGCTGATCTCGCTTTGCGGATTCGCTCGGCCAATTCTCTGTGGATTTCCACGCGTGTACGAGGACGTATTTGTTTTTCGATCGTCGATGTCGTATCATTCCACTAATTATCGAGTAGCTCTTTCCCTCCCGACATTTTATCCCATTCCATTCCTTTAGATTCAACACACTACGCGCTAGCGTGTCTCGATGGCAATCGAATGTCTCGTAGATCGTTCACGAGTCCTTATCGATCGCGTCGATCGTATCGTCGCGTCCTATCGCATTGAGATCGCGCATCTTCGAGAGGCGTAGCGCCGACAGGAAGAATGGATAGAGACAGCGATGGAGTTTAGTACCTCTCTGGCTTGTCGCTGGCGGGTAATTAAATCATGGTGTACGAGGGAAGGAGAAGAGATCCGCGACTTAACGATGTCGGCTTCTCAGATCCTGTCGCGTCGTAGCGACGCTGATGCCCCAATGCTTGACGTATTGAGTATACGTCTGTTTCTTGTTACGTACCGGTACTATTTAGACACTATGTGGGTGTGAACGATCTACCTTAAGTTCAGTCTACGTGGCATACGAGCGTGGCACATGTGACTTGATTAGATCAATAGAATGATAGGGGCAAAAACTTCTCTCTCTCTCTCTACATGACACGGATTGATGAATGTGTTTTTCCTTGTCTGTTCAAAATTCCGAGAAAAACAGAATATAATACAAATAAATATTATATTCGAGAAGCAAATATTTGCGCTATTCTGTGTGATTGTCACGAATAATTTTTTAAATTGAATGAAGAAATAAAAAGAATATTATTATATGTCACTGACGAAACTGTAATTATTTATCAAATAATGACTGAATGTCGCCTTTATTTTATTAATTCAATTAGTATACCATTTTATTTTTTATTATATTTTCTATTATCTTTATTAAGTTTCTCCGCGCTATTTTTTTCTTAACTAGTAATAAAGTATAAGCTTTTAGAGAAAAGCTTTTCTTTCAGAGAAAAGAAGTTTTACCGCGCTTTTAGACTGTTCATTATAATTTTGCGCTATTAGCCAGCCGCGGTCTCGGTGACCACGTGAAAGGCGCTTTTTCCCTGCGTCCCGAAATCGCAACGGACAACGAGGCATGCAGAAGGAGGATCCCACGGATAATTAGCGGTAATTAACGGTGGTGGCTCGACCAATACGATGGTTTTAATTACTTCACGAAAGAGCCCGCGTTTCTTTTCTTTCCGTGACTGACCTTATGCCATTGATTGCACCGATACGGTAACGAGGAATTAAGAGATCTGCACGGCGGCGGTCTGACTTGATCTCTCAAGTATGCAATGACGTGTGGCGATCGAAGCCACTCATTAATGGCGGCCGGAGTAATTTGTGTGGATGACTTCGGTGCGCATCGATTCTCCGCTCGATTCTCTCGCTGTTTATGCCGATGTGCACGCGGGATTTTCGACGCCTACGCTGACGATGTGACGCGCGATGACCGATCATTAGTTCACGTCTGCTCGACAACCTACACACGATCCCATTCGATCCGCGATCGATCGATATGAGGACATAGCCGTGGATCAATGTACTTCTTGACAGCCCAAGTATTTGTGAAAAAACTCTCTTGCATCAAGGTTGATCCTCTATTATGAAGATTAAATTGAAGAGAAAAAGAACACAGGAAAAAAGTATTTGAACATATTTATTCGAAAGCTTAATTTTTCTTTCGTTTTATTTTTACTCTTCGATCAGTGATCATCTGATCTGAAGCACAGAGGTGGATCACGTAACAGTTATTTCAGTCGAATATTTATGAAAAACCATATAGCATTGATCTTTTGTCATTAAATCGAAAATAGAAAAATAACAGAAAGTTTTGAACAAACATTGACCATTTTTGTCTCTGATTCTCGATTTTTTTAAGTTTCATTTCATTTTTATTTATCCTCTTCTACGCGATCTAGATAAAAGATGGTGCAAAAGAAAAGAAGAGTTTGCGATATCGTAGTCAAAAAGATAATATATGTAATACGTAAGATGTGCTCGTGGGCGCGATAAAGGAACGCATTTTTTACCGCGGCGATATACAGCGGCAGTTTCGCGAGGAGCCATTTGTCGAAGGAACGATTTCTCAACGGAACGAGAAATTCTCGCGGATTACCGGACGTCGACGTTTCATCACCGGCGGCTACGCACCGATGATAAATCACCTATCTCCCCGCAGCTAACTCGTTCACGAAATTCGCGCGAGGCTGCGGCAGCCACATCGCGACTTGCGACGGAGATATGAGAGGAGGCAGCGCGGTAGCGGAAAGGGTTGAGGCACCTCGATGCCGAGGCTGGGACTTTAATACCGTTAGTATAACGAGAAGCACCGGTTATCAGCGTGCGATCGGCCAATACTGCCGGGGAATAAATGAAGAGGCGCAGAGATCCGAGGCAAAATCATTACAGTAACGAGACATTAAGCAGATAAGAGAAACGCCGGCCCTCGGCTTGCAAGTTGCATCTATCGCGCGTGTGTTGCCAGGCGCGCATCGCATGAGCTCGTAACTTACAACGGAGCGGCGTACGTGTGTGCCGGAATGGAATTTTCGTTATTAAAATACGGCTCTCCACTCGGCCAAGTGGATCGCGGGTAAAATTGTTCGTTAAGACGTAACGGCAACGCTTGACTGACGCATAACCGATCTCCTATGTGCATCGCGATGTTTTTTCAACACATTCGGCTGCGAATTATTCCGTGTGTGTTATTCTGAGTGCGTCCGCGGAACTAAGCCATTAAACTAATAGCGTAACGTATTAACGTGCCGTTAGATCTGCGCGTACATTGCGCATACATTGCGCCCTGGATGGATCGCGATCGCGCTTAATGATTTAGAGAGCGACAGCGGCGGTATGAAGGAAATCCTTGATGGTAAGTCAGAAGAGGCTGACGATTGGATTTCTATAGATAATGCGTGCATATATTACGAGGTGAAGTAAATTCTGTGATTAGCGAGAGAGTAATTATCGAACGTTTTCGCTACTCATCGTGACCTGTAAATTATTTTATCACACGTGCTGTTATTAACTCCCGATAATGCAATTCTAGTTCTATATATTAATAATCAGCTGATCAAAAAATTATCGCGCAAAGAATTATATCCCAGGCGTGCTACTAGGTGTGCTTAATAATACATCGACGATGATTTCGTAGTACGGCTCGCATTTCCAAAGTATTAATAGCTTGGTTAATGACACTAACGGCCTTTCACCAGTGTTATTTCGTTATTATCCTTTTCAACATCCCAGCACTTTACTCTGTTATCTGATCTCGTATTAAGATAATGATCCTTTCATTATTTCAAGACTTATTTCTCATTTTAAATCTCCGTCTATTAGAAACTTGCTACGCAAATATTGGCGAATACGCTTTGTTTATTACAAAGACTCACTCAACATGAAGGAGGTAATTATTAATAGATGCTATTGATATCGAGAGATATCGATCACGACTCGATGATTTTATTTCGAAAAAAAAAAAATTGTTTCTCGATCCAAGAGTTTTCGATGCTGATACACTCGTGCACCGCTGGTTTATCAGGGATTTACAGAAGTATTTTAAGAGCGGTGACGGAGGAAGGATCGCAGTTTGAAGGCTGTGGAAAGAGCGGAAGGGGTCAGGTAGGTGATCTTGTTTGCTAATGGCGTACTCGTGTTCGAATGTAGTTGCCCCGCTATGTCCATACGTCTTCTGATTAAGATTAAAGAAACCGCGTATCTCGTCGAATGGCGCGCTTAATGTATTCACGCGCTCATGTAAAAGTTAAGAGTCGCCCTGGCGTACGATAGACCGCATGAAACCCTTTTCCATCGTCGACCGGGCGCTGTATATTGATCGGGTTCGCGTTCGCGCTCCGCCGAGCGACCGCTGAAGGCGAAGTCGTTGTCCCGCTTTTCGCGTAATTGCGATCTATGTTGCAGTCGGCGCGCCCGCTTTCATTAAGATTGTGGCGCTCCGGGCGTAATTGGCGGCGATCACGACGAAGAATAATTAATTCGTTCATGCGCAGAGCGCGTGCTATGCCGAGGTCTCTTCATTGTCAGGTAATACGTGCACTTAGGGCGAGGGAAACCAACGTACGCTTCCCTGCAAAGACAAGTAGAAGAGAAGAAGCCTTAGATACGGTAAGTATCATTGTCTCACTGATAGACGAGATATCGATAATGTAGATAACGATCTTTCGTCTAGCGTCCTTTTTCATGTTCGAGAATAAGGGAAAATCGAAGCTTGGATACCTTCTGTAATTGTGATACGAAATTGATCATCATGTATTGTAATTAAATTGTATTGTAATTAAATTTAAATAATAATTTTGCGAAATATTCGGAAAAAGTTTAATTTTAATTTTTCTTTACATTATATTGCACACTCGGTTTTTACATACCCGCAGTGCTTGGTCGTTGCCCGATTACGTGGCACTCGAGTGCACATCGATGCGTCGAGTGCTCGCCATGGAATGCACTCCCATTCGGGTTGCAGCACTTCGAAATGCGAACAACGAACTCTGCGCAGGCACATATACACAGGCGTATGTGCGATTGCGTAAGGTAATTGCGAATGGTGCAGGGTTGGGTCTCTAGATCACACCTCGGAGCTTGAACGACCCCGGAGGCTGCTTTCGCTGCGGAACGAGTGTCGCAGCCACGCTCGAGCTGCGTAATTGTGAAGGACAGGCAGAATTTCTCGCCTCGCTAACAAAGACACGAAGAAACCTGCACTCGAGCGAACACGTTCGACAAAGCAGGCCCCGCGAAATAAAGGAGACCATGTCTACCGTCCCTTCCCTCTTCTCTGTCTCTTCATCCTGCTCTCCGGCATACCTATCGAGAAGGCACAAAAAGAAAGAGAAGAGAAGAGAGAGAGAGAGAGAGAGAGAGAGGGGGGAGGGCAGAGGATTCGATGGCCTCATAGGTGTGTTGCTGCATCGAAAATCCCGCGGGACGAGGCCATGAAAAGAGGCCCCATTCCGTCTCCGCTTTGGCAGCGTTGTACGTGACATCAATGGACCGATGCTCGCAAGAGAGGAAATGTCCCGCTAACCGATGTTGACAAGCATTGCGACCGTATTGCAAGGAAAGCGGGTCGGGCATGGTCCATGGTTTCAGCCGTGGAACGAAATAGACACGAGGAAGCGAGAGGCCGCAGAGTGTGACATTGCTGATGTAGGAAGAGTATTGTTTTTTCCATAGACGACGCGAAGTGAATTTCTCTTCATTGTCAGAGGTCCGCGATAAAGGAAAGCCATATCTTGTCGATTTTTTTATCGTCGGAACGAAACGACGTATTACGTTTTGAGCGTTTCAAGGAACGAGACGAATTGTAAAGATGCGATTGCATTCAATCAAGCGATTCGCATCTTAGTAATTCGTATACAATCATTCATCCAAATTGTCACGAAAAAATTGGAAGAAATTTGAGAATACACGGTTGTTATTTAATCATCGTGCATTATTATTCTCCAGCTGGATCGTGCGATTGCATCCGATTAGTTAGAACAATTATTCATTGAAAAAAAATCTTTCACCAGAGACGATCTCGCGTTGACGCAGATGACTTTGTGAAAAGGAACGATCAACGAAAAGTAGATAATGATGTCGAAAAGAGAAAAGCAAATGTATTCTAATGATAGTAGACGTGTGATCGCAAAATCTAGCACGAACCATAACTATCAACTTCGCCAGATCATCCTACTCTGATGACTCGCTTTGATACCTTAATAGAGGGGATCCTTTTGTCTCACGTTTGGTTTGATCTTGTTAACATGGTTAATTATTGTTTGGATCGTGCGATCTCAAGAAATAATTATTTATGCCAAATGGATATGTCAATCTATGATTCGAAACAAGGTTGTTATATGGAATTGATACTAGTTACGTAATTATGAAATACTGACGTATTCTAATTACGTATTTTATTACACAGTGACTGGTTTGAAATTCGATAATTTGAGCGGACGTGCATTATAAGATTATTGGATCACTGAAATATACATAATTTTATAATATAAAATTCATGTCGTAGTTAAAATTAAATTAATTAGTGTAGATTTTTCTTTATGACTTTAGAGAACATAAATGTTTTGTTTAAATAAAATAATTGTACAATATTTATCATGAACAATATTTATCATCTTCTTTTAAAGATGATAATAAAATAATATGAGTCTCGAACTTTTCAAACATGATATTGCATGTCCTCGATTTTTTATTAGATTAGCCGTTATTAAGTTTTCTATCGGGAGAAATTTTACCGGCGACACGGTTTTTCTCATCTATGTCTAGACGACAGTGAAATTCTTAAAGAAGATATTTCGATGTCTCGAGTGGAAAACATCGGAAAGTCATTAACAGACTCGAGATGTTCGACAGACGAAAAGATCTTAAAAGCGCGAGCTAATATAAGTTTATACGGACTTTGCGATTTGATCGCAATTTCTTTTTTTGCAATTTTCTTTTTCCTATCCCCCTTTCTCGTTTCTTGCATATAAAAATTCTTAGATAGGCAAACCTTTGAAGATTGCTAACGGTAGGTCGCGAATGACAATTTTCACGAAAACAAATGTTCGTTTTCTGACTACTCCTCAATTAATTAAATGAATATATCATACATAATTTGAATCTACGAAAACTTCATTGTGTAAATAAATAGTAACAAAGTTATTTCGATGGTTGTCAATTGAGTGGTTTACAAACATTTGTGATTGAGCCATTTTAATTGGTTTTTAACACTTGTATACGTTTCATGTACACGTTTCACGTACATAACACATATCTCTCTTGTATGTTCATCTTAATAACGCAACTTTCTGCGAAATAATCAGTGATATGCTGGGCGCGCTTTATGAAACGACCCGGACGTGGAAGGAGGAGATTCCGAGCGAGAGGGAGAGTATAGGTGCTATCGGCGGATAGGTAGTCAGCTCGGTACGTATATTCATGCGCCTCCAAATAACTTCGAAGCGATGATATCGAAGCTACAAATTACCAGGAGGCCAACCACGAAACCCGCGATGGAAGCCCTCTTCTTTCCTCGCGGTTCCTCCTTCGCTGGGTAACCACTTTTTCTTCCTCTTCTTCACCATCTTATCCTCTCCGCTCGGTTCATCTTTTGCGTCCGCTTCTTACTGTTCTCTGTCTTTCTTTCTCTCTCTTTCTTTTGTGGGATCGTGTCTTCTTGTTCCATCTCCTCCGTCGTTCCTTTCGAATCTCTCCCAGCCCGAGAGTCTTCGCATCGGTTCATCAGAGATCCATCCACCGAAATTATAATAACAATAATGATAAAAGCAGGAACAACATGCTGTGTCCGCAGAAATATAAGTAGAAGACCGCAGTATGGGAAACTGTGTGCAGCAAGAAGAGAGAGAGAGGAGAGGGTTGAAGGAGGGTCCTTCACCTGCCGCCCGGCAGCCATCGTCTTTTTCTTCGTTTTTCACCTCTGGCACGTTTTACCATGCCACTTTTCGTTGAATCGTCAACCATCGATATCCTTGCGAGTGATTGGGAAAGAGTATCCGCTTCGGAAGGGACAACGTGAAAGAATGCCAATTAATAATTCATACCGAACCTCTATAATTATTCCGAGTACTAATTCTTCGATGTATTATATACTCAATACGAAACAATTAGGAATACCAACTAACATTGTTGTTTTTTTCTGAGAATTTTTTTTACAATTCTATCTGAAACTTCTAAAAAAAATTGGATATATATATATGTATTATCACATCAAAAGAAAACTTCTTAAAATAATAAACTTCTTAAAATACGTACAAGAGTAATTATATTTCGTTCTTCTCGCTTATATGTTTGCTCTCTTAAAATAAACTCCTCAATTGTAATTACTTGCGTTTTTAAAATTTAAAAGACCGCTCCTAGTCTGTAGTTAGATATTCTCGACGCCGATACGTGTCAAGACGTAAGAGGATCATCAGCATCGAGGCCATCGAGTAGGCGACGCAACGTCGGTGGAGAATAAGCAGCCGCGGGCAGGATGGGCCCGCTTTTTGATGCGCGCAGTGTGCGAGAAACCCGCGGTCCACCTAATAATTAATGCGGAGGCGTTTGAGATACGCCACACCCATCGGAACTCAATCAACGCGAGGCTAAAGGTAAGTAGGGGCTTTTGTAGGGGTGAACGGCTTATCTCCAAGAGCTTCGAGTCATCCTAATCAATAGCGTTGGTGGACGCGATGATGGCGCGCGGCGCATCGTTTTCTTCTCGAAAGGCGCGATGCATCATTCTCGTCTCAAGTTTCTCCATCTCGTTTTCGCCATAGTCGCGACTCAATGTCTACGACATCGTTCTACCTTTCTTCCTTTTACGTATTAATTAAAATGCTTGGCTGTTTAAAGGTTCGCGTATTTCTATCGCGCGCGTACGTAATGCACCTTTGTGAGCTTCTTCGGCAGCGATCGGCGGCGATCGAGAGACCTGCACGCGTGAAATCGATGTTCGCGATATCGTTCTCGGGGTGATTTACACGCAGGAATATTATGACTGCCGTCTATCGTATCTGCGACGAATCAATTTGCTCGCGTAACAGAGTGGTGACGCGGAGCGCCTGCCGGGCTTATCAATCGCGATTGAACGTGACTGGGCTTTACTGAGGCCATGGTGCTACTAAGCAACTTCTGATCGCTGCGTCTTTCTTATAACTTGATAGACTTACCTAGAGATTCTCTAATAAAGAGTCTGGATACGAGCTGCAGTTTTGTATGCAGGATAGTTTTCAACAAATCTGCGAGAAAGAAAGATATACATTTTTCTTTCTCTTTTTCATTTTATTCTATCTCTTTTTTCTATCTTTCTCTCTCTTTTTCTCAGAAATTGTTAAAACATAGCGATCCAATCAAAACTTTCTCCAAAGTCTTATGAGAGGGTCTCTAGACTCAACTTTAGACTGAGTGATGCGTATTATGAATGTTCATGGTATTTGCAAAAAAAAATTCGTGAAAAATAAATCGTACAAGATAATGGCAGTCAATTAAACGAGATGGGGACTTTAATCGGTTTAATAATAAAAATTTCGTTATCAGTAAACTGATAAGAAAACATTTCGAAATTGTCCTTGATTACTCTTCGCAATACATTCATATATCAACTTCCGATAATTATCATTTACTAACGACTAATTAGTGACTTTATTATCTGAATTACATTCGCCCGTGAGAAAGAAATCGAAGCGGCTCGTTAACCGCTCAATACGAAAACCTCCGCGAGGATATGCGTATGTTTGAAACAGCCGAAAGAATTCTTTGTCTTCGGGCACAAATTGCTTGGCTCTGGCAACAGTTGCTCCTGTCCGCCATTCGACGAAAAGAAAGGAGAGGAACGAAATACTCGCGATGAGAGAAGGAAAAGGACATATTCTCGTCGGAGAACCGATTCATCTCATGGTCTCGTTAAGTCTCTGTAGGACGTAAAGTATCGAAGGGAGGCTCGTTCTTCGACAGGAGGGCGCAAGAGCAAACCCATCCTCCAAGTTCCGTTCTCTCTTGTTCGCTCCTTCTCGACAAACAAATTGTCTGTCGTGGAATTGTCAGTCGCATTGAAACACGCGAAAATCGCTCCAACGCGTTTCCTCCGGTAGGCTTGCGATCCATCGGAGACGATTCGAAAGATCGAGAGATCGTGAGAGTGACGAAATAAGAAGGACAAAGAGATATGTGGGATATGCGGGCCGAATAAAAAAACCGGCAAAACTGATCGTGTTTTAACGGATTACTTCGCTTAAGTATCATGAAAGTGTTAAAATATCGATAGCATTGTAAATTATTTGCGTAAACATACCAGTAATACAATACGCAATTATTACGCAACGTAACTTCTTTTTGTTATTATTCTAAGTATATCTTAACGTGTTTACTTAGAACTATTAAATTCGTTGTTAAAAATGATGTGGTGACGTGTTCTTGTAAATAATCATGACTAATTTTTTACATATGTATTTTCTTTTATAAAGTCACGAAAGTCAGGGAATAGTTTTTAGAATGCTGTAAAATGAGTTTCGATATTCACATAATCATTGTTCAGTTATTTCGCCAAGTAAATATAAAATAAAAGAAGATAATCATCCACTTAGCATCGAGGAGACGAAAAGGGGGAGGCTGCGGCGACGCGCAATTTAGGGAGGTACCGACGGCGTGTTAACCCCGTCGCCGACGCGTCATTGTCATTTGTCATTGTCTCTTATGTTAATGTTCACCGGCGCCGGCGCGATGGTGGGAGCTTACTAATAGCGGTAATTAGCGCCGTGGAGCCGGTCGCTCGATATACATCACCTTCAGGCCGCGCTTTCTCTCTCTCTGAGAGAAACTCCCCCCTGCCTTTCTCCTCTCGCTACCTCTCGCCTTCTCGTTGTCCATACGTTCGTCTGCGGTCTGGACGAACATTCGATGATTTCGCATACGCTGGCGAATCATCGCTAGATCATTACGCGCGGCGATGCTCGCATACACTCGATCCGTCGAGAGAGTTGTTGCTGGTCATCGTCTGCAATCGATATTGGTTCTCCAGGCCGTATACACTATATCAGAGAAGAGAATACGCTTTCTCTCTCTCTCTCTCTCTCTCTTTCTCTCTCTCTGGCCAGAAATTCGTGTGTACGCGGGAGCGACTAATTATTCTTACAATTTAGTCTGTCTTATTACTTGCACGGATATTTACATAGTCATGATATTACGTCGATTCATGATTGCGCTGCGCGCGTATGACCCATGTGAGAATGCTTCCTCGTTGATCGTCGTTCGTCGCCATCGCCGTCGCCGCGTCGTCGCCATCGCGCCAGTGATTAATATACGCGAGCGAGCGAACGGGCGCGACGCGAAACTCGTTTAACGAGCTCGATTTTGCCTGGCGCACTAATTCGTTTTTGCATCTCCATTCCGTTCTCGCCGTTAATCATTTTTCCGCTCGGGTAACGCGCCACGACCGGGGAGAAAGTCGAATTCGATTAATATTTACTTTTTTCTCTTTTTCCAACCCGGCTTCATTCTACATTCGAAGTGCCGGTCGGTTCACGACGATGCGCAGCTGCGATAGGGGAATCGATGTACGAAACGTCGTTCCGATTTTTACGATCGATATACTGGGAAATAACCGGCGATGTAAACGAGTTCCGTTATTTCAAATTGAAAATCTCGGCGTGCGGCTCGCTACTGTTAAAAACTATGTCAAATCCCGATCGCACCAATAAAACTTTTCATCTACTTTATTTGCTTTGCCTGATTTTTAATAAACTTCGCGTGCGCGCGCGCGCGCGCGCACATTCGTTATATATATTTGCCGTTATACTTTCTCCAGGGCGCGCATCTTCTTTGAGTAAGTTTAATAACGTGCAGCAGGTTATTTCGAGTTCCAAATCTGGCGCGCATGAAACTTTTTCAGGTCTATCGACGAATCATCGTCGGTTCATTAGATTGCCCAGCTGCTTGGAGATTACTATTGTCGCGATTGTTGCCGGTCATCGTTTGCAATCGATGCCTCGAAAACAGTATGGGGTCTATTCTCGTATGCTGTGCGGCCCGTGCGTCATTTTATTCGCGCGATACCAAAGCCGATGGATTCGCCTTATTCGCATTCACGCTGTAATTAAATATTTTTCCCGTGACGGATACCGCTTCAACTGCGTGTGGTACAAATACGTGGGTGTTACAAAAGATCCTTTCAGTTCGATTTAATAATAAATTTCTCATTAACCAACTCGAAAGTGTGACTCGAATTACACGGTCAGGTTTAATTTAATAAATATTTTTAATAAATCTTTTTCGTTTTCAATGAACGATTTAATTTAATAATATAGACTAAATTTATTTGACAATTAACGCAAAAACTTCTTGCGTTAAAAATTTTAAATACGCTATTCTCATAAAAGCTCTTTTATGAATGTTCTTTTATGGATGCTCTTAAAAAAGTAAAATCAAACTCGTTACGACGCATATCTAGCTGTTCCACTTAGATAATGCTAATTAATTTAATAATAGATAAACATTACTGCTGCGAGATTCCTTTCCGGAATCTAGTACTTTATTGATATGGCTCGTTGGTATTCCATGCCATTACAACTGCGTGAAGCACGCGGGCGGTCTCTCGCTACCGAGAGAGAGTTTTTTAACCATCTTTTAATTGCAGCGTAAGAGAACCGTCGTGTAGTTGCGAAGACAAGGCGCTTTCCTCGGGGCGGGAAACAAGCCGTGACTGTGCAGGGACATATATATATACACTCGTTGTCAATTACTGAGAAACTACTGCCGCACACGCAAGGAGAGTCCTAGCCGCGTTTTCTAAATACGGAGCGATAATCGCAGTGCTCCGAGGCACGCGGTACTAATTATCATTACGTCGCTTTATTACGGCGCGCTGATAAGCAAGAAGATCGAGAAACGCACACTCGGCTGTAAGATCCGGGGAGATTCCCGCGGGCATGTCTCGCATATATTCATCCGCGTCCACTTTGCCACTGAGTTTACACCTGCCAGGTAGCAATGCGTTTTGTTTCAATATACGTTTCCCCTTCATGTTCTCATCTTTTTTCAAACAATTTTCTATATATAAATAAAAAAGAGCATACAACCACGCTAGATGTTTTAAACGAAAGTCATATATTTAAATTATCACATAAAAACGTAGATAATGTTCGATCAAGATTTGATCATCAGTATATAGAAATATCAGAATGTTAAAAAAAAAAGAAATACATAGAATTAAAACAAAGTCATTAGTCAAAAAAGATGGTAAAACAGCTTTCCAATCGCATATGATACGAGTTAACAGAATAAATTGAGGTCCAAGAAAATGAAATTAAATAATATTCAAATTCGCTTATGAATTATTTTCTGTTACGTCTAGGATTTATTATTACAAGAAGTGAAGTGTGATTTCGTGTGAAACATACGGAATTTTCAGATTCTATTTAAAATTAAGAAAGAGAATATGTTTTCAATAATGTTACTTTAACAAAATATTATTATTCGTTCGAATCAGACTAGTTTTATAATAACAAACGTATTTTACCACGTATTTTGTGACGTATCTTATCACGTATTTTGTGACCCAAAACCTGATATTTCTACATATTGGTAGTCTTGACCGAAACATCTACGTTTTTATATGATAATTTAAACATATGACTTTCGTTTAAAACATCTATCAAGCGTCGTGCTCCTTTTTATTTATATTTCAGCCACCTTTAAACATTTTATATTTCAATTCTCTATATCCAGTTGTTCTTACAGTATTATTTTGTGTTGCAATTAATATCTCATTTTTTGAGCTTTATCCGAAAAGGATTATTTAACTGAAAATATCTGAAAATATAGTTTGATAGAGATCTGAAAATAATTTTGTTGGACCATAAAAAATATTGTAGGATCTAAATTGATTATGGAATGTCAAAATGTTCTTGTGACATTATTTATCATGTTTGAGATTCCGATGTAGTTATTTTGATGTCTTAATAAGACTTTTTTACTTTCAAATCCGTACTTTATTAAATTTGTAGATCCTTCAGCAAAATCTTTTTTTTTCGTGTAAAATTAAATATGAATATTGCAAAGTAGTATTCATAATTAATTTTACGAAGTACAAATTCATCATTACTTAATTCTTCAGGAAAAACAACGATCAAGATATTCAATTTCCTTTTGTAATAAGATATTTCTTTAATTTCGATATTCACATGCTAGCTAATGAAACTAACGGCGAAGAAAAAATCGGGACATCATTCATAACAGCCTTGTTTTGTGTTTCTTCTTGAATGTTGTTTTTGCAAAATAATGTTGCAAAAAATATCAAATCCCATACTTGTGATTGACTGAATAACCGCATGAGAAGGTTGAACATATTAATGCATATGTGCGCGAATATCGACAAACAAGATCGACGTAATTATTGTCGAAAGAGAACCGGTAGTAAAATTTCGGGCTTCCCTCTACATTTATTGCCAGCGTGGACGATGGGGATGATGCCAGTATCAGTTTCCTCGTGCACATAAGTGGCGATTTTCGATCATTATGGCCGACTAAGTGGATCTCGAAGGGGCGATTTCGATGGCCGAAAATGTTACGCATAACAAACAAACGCGGGGATGGCCGCGGCCTTTTTTTTATCGGTGTGTCCAAGTCATTTAAACCAATCGGGTGACTCGTAAAGGGATGGTAAAAATGAACGAGGGAAGAAAACGGGAAAGAAAGAGATGTTATTAGCCGCTTACCGCCGCAGGGGATACAATTGCGATTTTATATTTTATGTTCCTCGGATGCCGTGAATTCTAATCGTTCCCGTTTATCTGGATATTACATTGGACAAATCACGGCGCTATAAATTTGCGGAAGTAAGTTTTCGTCCGTTCAAAAACTCATTAACGAGTAATATAAAGCGAATTTCGTCCGTCGATACGATCAACGATTAGCAAGTATTATAATGGTCACGATTCTGCTTGGAGTAACGTACAAAATTACGTGCACTGAGAAAAATGGTCTGGTTGAAGATTGATTAAATAGTAATTCTGGTAGAAAATGGATGAATCAGAATTTTCTGGTTTAATTTATTAAAATTTTAATTGAGATAACTAGAATTCTGATTGATATAATTACTCTGATAAAAATAAGAATTTCAAGTAAATTTTATCAGAAATATTGTATCAATCAGAATTCCGGTTATCTCAAGATTAGAATTCTAATAAATTTAACCAGAAAATTCTGATTCGTCCATTTTCAACCAGAAATTTTTTCAGTGTGCTCAGCGGCGAATGCTGTTAGGCTCGAAGAGTTATGCAAATGGAGAAAATAGTATAGAAGTAAAGAATGCGTAGGTATGCGGAGACGCGCATTGACAAATAGACGGATAGCGACATTGCGTTGTAACATACGATCTCAGCTTGGACACTTAACATCGTAATCCCTTCAGTCACCTATCCCGTCATACGTGTACATGACTCTGCATATTTTTTTCTTTATTATTTTCCCTTGCCGACAGGCGACAAAGCGCACACGTGCAAGCGCACACGCAAGCAGTTATTTTGAACAAATTATTCAATTCGTTACAGGAGACATTTCATCATTTGAATTAATCAGAAACTGAAATACCAGCTAAACGAGTCTCATTGTGTTACCTACTAAAAATTTTATTACATTCGAAGACTTCGTCGTAACTTCTCTATTAGGAAAGCAAAGTTTCCAAGTATCTGCGAGATAGGCATCGAGTGTAAATTCGTTGCAGGTGCGTGATTAAGGGGAATAATAAGAAGCTACCTCGGCAGTATCCCGAGAGCGGCTACGATCCTTTCGAAACGACGATGAGATATTTCCTCGGAGGTAATCGCGCGTAAGAAACACTTTCCAATATTTTTACGAGGCGTGCATTAACGTGCCGGGGACCGGTTTATTCGCGGTATGAAACGAAAAAGATGCGAATAGGCATATCGCACGAGGTGCTCAAAGGCTCGAGAAAGGCTCACTGTCATATGTCGGATGAAAACTCAATGACGATCGCGGGATTTTCTTCCGCAGAAAGGGGAAGAAAGGGATGGAGAGGGAGGGTATACTCCGCACTTCTCGGCTGGTCGTTAAGTAAGACGGTTACATTGAGAGATGGCCAATGTAAATTGCGACGGCACGGTACGTATGTGTCGTGCGGTCCGTGTAACGATACATCAACGTCAGCAAATTGTGATAAATAAAGCGCAATTGAAGGCGAGAGGACGTACGGATGGACAGGCAAGCACGACTGGAGGAAGGTGGATTTACTTTTCAGCAGATGCTAAAGCCGTCTGTGAATCCTTATCTCGCTCTCAGAGCAGAGCGCGCGCTAACGACAGCCGTAATGAGTTGCTATTAATTAACGAGGTTCATTGGCGTAACGCGCATAATACGAATCATCGGCTATAATGGATGCGGCAGAGAGGCGACTGACGTTACCAGCGGACAAACGAGAAATGCAACTCCCGCAGGTTGTCACTTTTACGATTGTCGCGGTTCAAGGATATTTCAGTATATTCAATACAAAAAGTATTTTGGAGTGAATCCACTCCAAAATATCTTTTCGATAAAAAAATGTAGAAGAATTGTAACAAAATAATTAATTGTCACAAAAGTATGGAAAAATAAAGAGTAAAAAAGTGTAATAAAGAAAATTATTTTATTTTTAAAATTATTAACTGATGCATGATATACTTAAATTTAATTTGTCATCTAAACTTTAAATATTTATAAACATATTTAGCTTACTTTACAATTAGTATAATTATCTCGAAGTAAATATGACGTTATCTCAAATTATAGTTGTTAAATTATAATCTACTCGTCAAGCCTAAGTGCTTCTATTATACACCTCGGCAAACGTCAAAGAGTCGTGACAATCAGAATTCCACGGTAGCCCGCGATCTATCGTCAGTCTGTTAAACTCGCTGCAAGCCGTCATTAAATTATTACGCGGTGGCGGGTTCCCGTAAGGAGGGGAGGGAAGAGGAATGAACGCGCGATTATCAGAGTTATTTGGCAGTACATCGTTATTAGAAAATGGACAGCAGGAAAAGAAGCAGCAGCTTTCCTCAGAATGCGACGACAGTATGAGCCCTCCGATCCGCTCGTTATCGTAATTGGATAATGCCCATACTAGACCTGCTTTTCTTCGTGCCGCCACTGTAATGGTAAATGGTCTCACATGCAACTATAAAGTATAAATATACGCATTTGTTGAAGAGCTGCTTTCTCGATTTTCCACGATCTTTATTCTTTTTCTTTGTTTTCAGAGAACAAATGTTAACAACAAATGTTAACTTCCCAGAATCTGACATTTACTGTTAAGAGATTTAACGAAGAATATAAAACGAGATATTTAATTCTAAAAGACTGGTGAATATTTCCGAAGGAATTATTCTACAAAATTACATTCGTATAGTTAAAGACTTAAAGTTTCAGTTACATTAAAGTTTCTCT
>NW_017259291.1:2202057-2214921 GCF_001594045.1 Atta colombica | reverse complement strand
CACACACACACACACACACACACACACACACACACACACACACACACACACACACACACACATTTATTCCTCCTTCGTTTAAATATCTTACTGATGAATCATCCGTTGCATTGCCCACGTATGGACGTATTGAAGAGGAAGTATTTGGAATTCGAAAGGTTTCCGCGCTATCTCTGAAAGTAAAGACGAAAGGAGGCCAGGGTACAGAAGGTACACAGGGTAAAGGAAAGAGGAAAAGATGAAGGAAGATGGAAAGGAGGAAGAGGCTGCCACCGTGTCTGGACCACATCGCATTACCGTGAGCACTATAGAAGCAATCAGCGAATGATGGAGTGGAGGAGGGGAATCGTCAGCGCTATCTACGTAATATATCGTGGGTTAATTAATCGTTTAATGAAACAGTAGTTAGCCGTGATGATTGTGATATTTTATTATTATCCCTCGACGAGGGAGAGAGACTCGGAGAGAGGATCTTGAGGATCGACGGACCGACGACCTTAGGGGGACGCATGGACGACGGTCTGGAATAACTAAAGAAGAAGAAGGAGAAAGCGAAAAAAGAGGATTGCTGACCGATGATAAAGAGAGAGAAAGAGAGAAAGAGAAAAAAGAGGAAGAAAGAGAAGCCCAAAGAGGAGGTCCAAGAAGCAATTTGCGAGGAAATCGTTGCTGCCTGCCAGAGCAACGATTGTTCGCGCTTGATGTATGGAATGCTCACGAATGGTTTTCGTTATGTTATCACGCGTTGTTGCGCGTAACGAGATTTATGCTGTAGTTTCTCGAAATTACATTCTCAGGGTGGTGGGCCAATTTTCTATTTCGCCAGAGTTATTCGCGCGCCGTGCCGCGGCCGGGCGATTAAGACCGACTGATTGCAGTGATATGAAGTTTCGGAGTAAGAAATTAATTTTTTTCAAGATTAATGTCGACAAACTCGAGATTAACCTATTACTATGACGGCTTATTCGCGTAATATATTTTCCGCAGTGCACGTAAATAACATCTCTAATTTCCTATTGTAATAGAGTTTACACACATTTCAATTAATCATATTTTATTTCCTTTCCGCATTTTTCTTCGTCTACGAATTCTTTCAATGATCTTGAAGTTCAGAACAAGAGAATGATTTTTTAATATCCTTAGATGAGTAATAAAAAAGAGGAAGAGTTGATATATTACGCTTGATATGGCTTTCAAGTTTGACTCGGAAAAAATTAGATACGCTTACCGGTTGGTGGGATCTATCTAGAACAAGAAATCGTTTCTCGCCACGTCGCGAGGCTATCGTTGGATACCCGGTGATAAATCAACGCTGCAAACGGTCGAGCGATCGCCATGAAATAAATGCAGGAGGCGGTGGTAGCATTTTCCTCTTCTTACACACATCGTTCCTGCGCCTCGCGAATGTCGAAATTCTGTGCCGACGACGACATGGGCCAGGAATTCGTGTCGGTGGCCAGCGAGCTGCTCGCTCGTTATAATACACGAGAGCGCTCAATGGAGCGTTTAATAATGATGATTTGGTGGCCGGATCGTCGGTTAGGTCCTATCTTCTTTTAGCTCCCTTACCTGATTCTCTTCTCCTTTCTCACCTCTCTTTCGCACAGTTAGCTCGTCTCTGTTTTCTCTCATTGTCTCCTCCTCTTCTACGTCGTTTCTAACCTGATACTCGTTTCGGTAGGTATGTACTTCTTATAGAATGGGTGATTGATCGCTTAAAAAACTAAACTCTACAGCCACGAAACCTGGAGTCTGTATCGACTTCTTCTCGTTGCTTCCCTTTTTTCTTCGATATTCGCCTCACCTTTTCTCGGTAGCTGTATAATTAATTGTGTTAATGTTAATTACGGTATTAATGTTAATTGTGTACGGTGCGTCTGCTTTCGTTATGCCATTTTTAATCAGTCGCTGCTGACATCAGCCAAACAACCACTACGTCATTACATTCATGAGAAGAGAGATCCAATCAATCATTGCAATGCTAGTGGAATCAAGCGAGATAAATTAATCGATAGAGATGATTTCCATTACAACCGGATTCCACCAATGGAATTCTCTTTCTCTCGTGACAGTCATTGGTGTCTGTAGTATAAAATTAATAACAAAGCAATTATGTTTACTTTTATTTAATGAGAATAAGTCTCATTAAAAGTAGGAAGTAAATGTAGAGAGAGAGAGAGAGAGAGAGAGAGAGAGAGAGAGAGAGAGAGAGAGAGAGAAGAGAGAGAGAGGTGCAGCTACTTTATTATTATTTCCAAAACTCATATATTGAAAACAATTGTAATTATTAAGGATGATTATTTTTTTTAATTCGATGGAAACTATCTATTTGCATTCTGTTTGTTGCTGTAGGTTGTAGATTTTAATTTTCAATTTTCAATCAAAAAATCAAGATGTAACAAGGCTTCGATTTCTTTATTGAAATGCACTATTTGTTGAACGTATGAAATGTATTAATCTAAAGTAATTTAAAAAACTTACATTGATGATAATATGAATATTTTTCTTATGTCTTCTTCAAATGTAGATCAACTTTAATCTCAGTTTAATTTACTTTTTATCTTTTTCTAATTTCCAGAAAAACTAGATAAAGATAAAAAGTAAGTTAAATTAAGATTAAAGTCAATCTATATTGATAAAAATGAACATTAATCTGAAAAGAAATTTTACATCCATTTCTTAACGTTTCAGTCGAAAATCTTTAATGTAATTCATATATATAATAATTCAAAATAAAAACAAATATAAGTTGCAAGTCTCAAACAAAAAATGTAGCGCAACTGCGACGTTAGACATGATAACGCCGGGGATTGTGTCGGTGGAACGAATGATATTTCGAAGGATTAAGAGAGCTCTTCTCTCTGTTTTTTAAAGGCCCTACAACCAAAAGCTCGCACACGCGTGCTTTCGATCGAATGTACAACGTTCCACTCATACATACAATGATGGTAACTTAATATCTCGACTCAGAGACAAATTTCCGACTATCGATACCTGTTGCTTGCCGCGGTACGAAATCTACATTCATTAGCCCGATACCGTTTGTTCGCGCAGGTTGCGCCGTTGCATCTTCGTCGCGTTCCGTGCAAGCGTTGAAACGCTCGCGGTCGTTGCGCGCGCGATGCTTCTCTCCCTCCCTCTCTCTCTCTCTCTCTCTCCTCTCCTTCATTCGTCTTCGCACACACAGGCGCGGTCTAAAAGCGCGTAAACTGGTGCTGTTGCCAGATGATAAATGTCGAAGAGAAAAAGGATTCGCGCATCTCGTCGATTCGTCTGCTCCTTTCCCTTCGGCGAGGACCTGCACCTCTCCGAATCGTTCGCGCGCATTGGCTCTTTAAAAACAGCCTCGCGCTCATTCGTTATGTATTATTCATTACACATTATTGCGGGGACTGCCGATTCATTTGCTGCCACGGCGGTAGATTATTACTTCTCGCGTCGCGTGATGGGATGAAATCGCAATGGCGACGATTCCAAGGAAGCAACTGCAATTTCAGATCGCAAAAGTTCTTTTAGAAGGGGGATTCTTCGTTTCGTTTGTCGATAAATAAAAATGTATCATTTCGGTAAGTGCAATGGTTCATATTTTATACACGAATGTAAATTCAACACTCTGTTAGAGTCTTCTCCTACCCTTCCAGACTTCCCGGTGTCTCGAGTCGGAATACGCCGGATCGGACAAATCTCCGACTATCGATAACCAACGTTTCTTAGAGCGGCGAATCTATATTCGTTAACCTAAGGCAGCGACTGACGACGAATAAATCTCAAGACAGTCGCAATCCGCCTCGCGTATTCCTTCGTCGTCTCTCACTCTTCGTCGTCCCTTTCTCATCCGTCTCTCGTGAGCACGACTCGCACACACGCACGACGAAAAGCGCGTAAACTGGTGCGGCTGCCAGGTGATAAATGCTGGAGAGAAAAGGATTCGCACGCCGACATTGGTCGTCGTCTTCTCTCTCTCTCTCTCTCTCTCTCTCTCTCTCTCTCTCTCTCTCTCTCTTTCTCTCTCTCTCTCTCTCTTTCATTTCTTCCTGCAAGCTTCTTCTGAAACTACGGATCGCTCGTTACTGTCTGCACGCGTTCACGCGTGCATCGCGCATATACACGCGTGTGCATTCGTGCTTGCAGACGCGCTTGCTTACTTGCTTGCTTGCTGACATATCGAAGAGAGACGCCGACATACATAGTTACACACGTACGGACGTATGCATGCATGCAGGCACTGCGCCTCATCCTTCTTGAGGCTACTGACGCGCCAATAAACGCGCGCGTTTCATTTGTAATTAGGGAGAATGTAAATCAAAGTCCTGGACCGCGCCGCCTTCTGCTTCTGCTAGCGTCTTCTCTCCTTCTTCATCCTCTCGCGAATGTGTATCTGCATGTGTATCTTCACGTATGCGTGCGAATATGTTAGACCTGCTATACTATCTCGTCCTATAGGAATCCACATGTATGTCGTTTGAGTCTAGCAGTATGTATACGACGAAAGATCTTTGGCGGTTGAATGTAACGCGGTTGCAAAGGACTCTAGCTCGTTCACACATGGACATGTATTTACGAATAAGTATTAACATTCTGGAATATATATATCGATTATATGTGTGTGTGTATGTGTAAAATGCACACATATATACAGCATGCAGGCAATGGCTAGTCGACGAGCTTCCTTGGGTTCGCGCATTAGTTAGCTGTCCGTCCGCGTCCAGGTGTCCGCACAGTTAAATGTTAATTTCGTGCTCGGGCTGGAAGTTTGCTAATTAGAAACTATCTATCCGGACGCCAGAACGTGGGTGTGTGCTAGGGTTTCCGCAACAGCTCTATTTCGATTGAGCGACGATTTGATCGAATTCGAACCGAGTGATGCATCGCGAGCGATTCGTTCCGGACGACAGCATCATTTGCTTTCTCGAGAAGGGATGAAATCGACATTGCGAAACGAACACATTTCGAGAGAGAATGTGTGTACAATTAACAAACGGCAAACCGAGAAAACTTAATCATGAATGACGTTTAATGAATTTTTTTCTGTGTATTGTGTATTCTGTAATAGAAAGTATTGCGTGTTATAAAGAAAAGATAAGATATAAAAAATGTAAAAAATGTAAGGTTACTTTTTTTTTAATATTATGGTGAAATAAATAAATATTGTTGATATCACGTTTATGTTATTTTCAAAATTCAAACATTAAAAACTTCTTTTTAAATTATTTTATCACATATAAAATATATTATTATTAAATGCAACGATTTAGATATGACATAAATATAAACTACATTAAAATCTATATTTAAATAATTATGATAGCGATTTGTTAAACGTCTTGATAAAATATTCATTATCAAAAAGAAGCGATCCAAGTAAAGAGAAAAGAACAAAGCCATCGTCGAATTAGAATTCGGTAGAATCTCATTTAACGGTAAGCCTTTCTTCTTTTCCGACGATTCTCTCGCCTGCAGCATCCGTGCGAAAGTGTCACTCTCACGGCGGCGATAAACATGTGCAGGAGTCGGTCCAACAGGACAGACGAATGGAAACCATTCCTCGTGCGTAAGGATGAGACTGTGAGGACTAGGGGTTGAGACACAGGAGACAAAAGGCATAGGGTGGGAGCAGGGGGAGGGAAGGCGAGAGACGGGAGACGTTTCTCGAACCCGGGTGCGACGTGCGTACGTCTCGGAGCTCCTTCGTGAAGCGCGCATACCTGACCGCGGAATGCACGTTCACAGAAAACGAGGGGAACGGCTATTGTCTTGTCAGCGGCTGCCGCTAAATCTGCCCGCGGATCTCTTCACGATCGTACTCTGCCCCCGGCCCGGCGACTCTGCCCCATCGATTCCGCCTTCTTGTCTTGTGTACTTCTTGGTCGTTTTCGTCACATCATTTTGTTACTTTGCTTCTGCGACGGTCCATCTGATTTCTCTCGGTTTCTTCTAAAATGGTGATTATTCGGAACTAAGGAAGAAGGTGGAATTTCTTTATTTGCAGAATTATAAAAATCACTTTTAATTATTTTGTACGACCTATATTTTTGAGCACTTTTTTTCAATCACGTTCTTCAATGTTTCATTTATTAAACAGGAACCAAGTAATAAATTCTTGAAAATTTTATAAACTCATAAGATATACATTCAAGTTTCTTTTAATAAATAAAGATGCCATGATTGGAAGGGATAAGATACAATAATCAAAGATCGAAGGCGAGCAGGTCGGTTATAGTTCAACAAACCATCTAGAACGTGGCTGGAATTTGAAAGGATATCTTCCCGATCGCAAGATTCTATGATCTTGAACGAAACTTTCTTGCGACGGTACTTCGATAAAGTTGGAGTAGTGTAAACCTTGGGCTATAATCATTGATAATAGTTTGATGATGATTTCAAGCATTTAGCATCCTGCTATTTCGCGAGAAAATCTGCGACACCGACGACTATAATGTCGTCAATATTACATATACACATGATGTTTTATCCCAGTATATATGGCTGCTGCATGTATACACAAAGTTATTACATCCGCTTTTACATGTACACAAAATATAAAGACCGGTCACTAACATGGTTCGCGAGGCATAAAGGAAATATTGAAACACAGTAGGAGAGTTCATAACGACCGGACATCACCGGGTCGGCTTTACCGAAGGATTAGCTTGTCGCTCGTAACAACCTTGGACCCGGCAAGAGTGCGTCAAGTAACATCACCATATTGGTTACATAGTAACGCTTTGCGTCGATAAAATAGGCGACAGAGTAACGACGAGGGAGCGAAGTGGGAAAGGGGTAGGTTTTATGAACGTGTGGAGAGAGGAGGTCAAAGGACTCTCTCACACGTGACCTGTCTCGATATTTCCTGCTTCAATATTCCACTCGTCCTCTCGCGCACAATGCATTCATCTGTCTAATATATCTAATGCTCACTCCACAGCTCGCACATGTGCTTCCGGCACAAGACGACAAGTCCCTCCCTTTTTCCATCCGATTTGCAAGTTGGTTACAAACGAACTTGTATCGATCGATCGTACGCGGTCAACGATCAGTTAGTCTGACAAAGCTTGGAGATGGGAACGTCCCGGGGAGACGGACGAAGTGCAGGATGTCGAAAAGGAGACATGTGCTGCAGAAAACGACGTGAACATGATCGCGGAGGACGATGAGGAGACAACGAATGTCTGAGAGCGAGGAACTATTCGCTGAGAAGGAATGTATCTCTTTGATTTCCTTGATATACAAATGGAATATTCTAGATGAGGAGAAAGACAGAAAGCGATGGCATAGTTTTCATGCGACACTGGGCCTGGATCTTTCGTATAGAACATATGTATCGGAATATCGCGAGGTTTCGCGTTTCATATGGCATCGACAGAAAATATCATCTTGTATGAGGGACGAGTTTATAGGGACGTTGTCTTAGCGACCCACGCCTCGGACAAGAGCTCTTTTTTTTTCCTCTTCTCGCCGGAACGGTTTCGTTAAATCCGTGGCTCTTTTTTGCTCCGTCTCTCGTTACTCGTCGTTATGGTATAGCACCGCGAGCTATATTAATTTCTGCACCAAGCATTGATTAATGCCGGTGCCTCATGATCGTGCCGACCGTCGGCGAACAGTGAGATGAAGAGGGCGCATATCCGGAGAAGAAAAGAGGAAGAGAAGCTGGAGGACCGAGAAGCGACGAGAGATCGCGTGACGGCCAGATATTTGTGGGACATAGCCCGTGAAATAATAGAGGCACGCTGCACCGCGATAAGTCGCCATCCCGAATCGTTCAACAAATCCTGGAAATACGACGAAGGCAGCGAGTATCGCGAGAACCTGCCCGTTCGTTCGCGAGAGGAACTCGTTGCGAACTGGTTTTCGTCTCATTTGGCGATTAACGTTAATTAATCCTGGCCCGGGATGATCGCACAGCACCGACGGTTATTCGGCGTGAGAGTATCTTTGCGTGCCTGCGAAATATTAGTGACGATTCAATGGATCTGAGTATGGACGATGAGACTGCTGATGTAAATATGACAGGGGCATAAGTTCATTATTTAATTCTTATCGCAAATGTACAATTCCGCAATTAAAAATGTTCATATCATATAAATTATGAAAAAAATATACATTTTGAGAGAAATATATTTCTTTAAATAAATTTATATTCCTTACAATTATTATATGTTTCTTCAAAAGAAATTTGTCAAATGTTAAAGACACATTACTAGGACAATTTTTTTAGTAATAACATAAAATCGTTTTTGATCGAAAAAAATCGAACATATAAACATTTCGTTATATTTTTAAAGAACAGATACAAATAGTTATTTTACACAGCGACGTCTTGTTTTCAAGGAAAATACATATAATCAATTTTAATTAAAAAAAATGTCTTTGACATACACGGTCAAGTTTTCACTTATTATTTTCTTGCTTAATCTTATTATATACTGCAGATAAAAGAACTAATTTTAAGTGAAAGGTTCCAATACAATTTAAAATTAAATTGAAGTATCCATGAATAGCGCCGATGTACCAGATTACGATGTGGGTTACCTTTCTTTCCAAAGTCAGTTGGGTTTCACGCTTAGAATAAGTTAACTTTTTCCTCGCGCGGCTGTCAGAAAACAACAGAGAAACGAAGCGAACTGCCGAGTGCGGAACTCGTCGGATGAGTTACGGCTGATCCTTTTGGGCCTGCTTGCCGCAAGTCGCGGTACCAATACTGTTGGAGTGTGCCAAACTGACTTTTTGTCAACTTCACTCTTCAGCCTTCCATCTCTTTCTCTCTCTCTCTTTCTTTCTCTCTCTCTCTCTCTCTCTAGATCTTTTTTACTCCCATAAGTCTTCAAATTTTAGTGCCATTCGTAGAATAATTTTTATATATTCATTAGGAGTTATATATTTAAAAATAATTTCTAAGAATTATTTAAAAATAAATAATTAAGTTCCATTTAATTCTCAAAATAAATATAATTAATGAAATTAATTATTATATTAAATATCAAATCAAACTTAGCAAAAATAATATAATTATAAGTGAAATTTAGAGCGACAGAAGAATGAATTAAATATAAGAGAAAGAATCTTATTTTCGGTTAAATGGATTTTGGTTGATTATATGCAAATTTGCAAATATACTTTCAGCGCTTTAAATTGCGAAGAAATAATGCAATTGATATTATTATCTAACATTACTTTTAAAGAGAAGGGACTTACTTTCTTTCCTCCTTGATCTCATAGATTAAGTATTTTGAGTGACCGTACCGCACGATCTACTTTAACTTCGTGACTATCTACTTGACCGCGCGAACTCGTGTTATGTATATTCAGGAATTAAATGTCAGCCATGTGTATACGCATAATTCTACACGATACGTTTCGCAATCGTGAAAGGATGTAATTCATTACTAATTAACAGCACTAATTAATAGCAATAAACACTTGCCATGTTGATTTTTTGTATATTCTCGAAATTCTTTTTAAGTGTTATACATATCTTCTCATAAGCATGATGACATACATTATGTTACTTTCATATGCATGTTTATTCATACTTAATAAAACGTATCATACAACGTAATATTTTATATATTAAACCGATATTACTCGATATTATTGAAAATACGATGTATTTTTATCAGGATAACCAGAACTTCGTATGGACCTCGATTAATTGTTCAATCGGCCAATTAACCGAGACTCGCACCGCTATTATTTTCGCACGGCAACTTGCCCGTGACGGATCTATCATTAAGCGCTCCTTATTCTTACCTTACGCTGCCTTACGCACACTATGACGCGTGTACGTGCGCGTCGGTTACGAGCTCGCGAAAGATAAAAGGATAGAAAACAGTAGCGGCAATCAAGCCAGACATCGGACAGTGACGAATGCCGCATATCATCGCGTATCATTAGCCTCGACTTAAGGCACTCCCTCTCTCCCTCTCTGCACTCCTACCCTTTTACATACACACCTACATCCCTCGTCGGCATTGAAATCCGTCCGAGAGCAAAGAACGAGAGAAAGAGAGAGGACAGTGGCCGGCAAGCGAACGAACGTACATGCGCTCTCCTTCGAGGACGATGATATAAGCGCTCGTTCCAGCCTGGACTTGCAACGATACCGTAACAAACGTACACAATGTATGTACATGAGGCACAGGTACCGTATACGTCGCCAGTAACACGGGCGACAAGTAAGTTGAGGGGGGAGGGGGGACGATATAATCTGTATATATGACTTCACTCTCGATTCTTTAGCGAGCGACGCAACGGGCGCGCGCGGCCGTGTAAAAAATGTGATCTTTCGCCGAGCGTGCTTTGTCACTCGCGGCCTGCAATTTACCATCCGCACGCCACAATTTACCATTCGCGGACTTTCGGCTCTCTCGACGGACGCGAGGTATTATTAATTGCCGCTGTGGCCGATGCACCCGCTCTGTCCGTGCACGCAGGGAGACAAACGAGCGTGCGAATTCGCTCAATTACGGCGATATCGCGACGTTTCGTAACTATTTTGCAACGCGATAACAGTGTCCGCGAGACTCTTTCGGGAAAACTCGTTTGCGATTACAATCTTACGCTGGTATTTTTAACGAACCGTATAAGGTTTAACTTATACAGCTAAGACAACATTAAGCCGCGGACTTATGGATCTGTTTGTAATCTTTTGCTTTATGGCTCAACTGTGACAAAGTTTGCCTTATAATAACGTTACGTAGACTCCATGCATTGCAGATTAAATTCTAACTTTCTTGTGATTCGAGAAGTTTAGTTCAATAAAATATTACACTAAAATGCTGAAAGCGATGACTTTCCAGAAAATACTTTTATCAATTTTTCGTACCTATATCCTCTTCGGTATGGATTATCGGTATGCTCTTCCTCGTTCTAATATTTTTCTCATTTATATAATGTTTTGAATTACTTTGAACTGAAAAAAAATGTCGTCATCTATTATGCGAAATGTGAAAATAAAAAAAACTATTCGTTTTCAATTTAATATTGTAGTAGATTCATATTAAAACCATCTTTATCTCTCAAAATGATGGCTGCATATTTTTTATGTATGTTATTTGTATATTTATACATCAGAAAGGATTTGCTGAAGATTTTGCTGAAGCAGCTAAAAGTTTAACTAGATACATTCTGAAATGTTGGACTATTTAAAAAATGTAAGACGCTCTAATTACTAGGTTGTTAAAATTTTTTGCAGTGCTCATTATGTGTGAGTTTCCTACGCAATTATTTTAATGATCCAATAAAATTATTTTCAAGTTTGTATCCACCTAAATTTTTAGATACTTCAACAAAATCGTTCTTTTTATGTAAGTAATGAGAGGCGAAACATCATCATATCAGATATGAAGTTGACATTCAGCAGTCCATGTGCACTAAGAGAAATGATTTTATTAGGAACAAATCAAGGAGAAACAAATGTGATATTCGTTAAGAAAACGATCGATTACTTACTATTGCAAATTAATTATTTCTCATTCATCAATATAACAATTAATTAACATCG
This sequence comes from Atta colombica, assembly GCF_001594045.1. Classification (NCBI taxonomy): domain Eukaryota; kingdom Metazoa; phylum Arthropoda; class Insecta; order Hymenoptera; family Formicidae; genus Atta; species Atta colombica. The sequence goes on along the minus strand of NW_017259291.1, from coordinate 2,203,418 downwards.
TTAGCAAATAAAAGGCTTATCTACATAGAGGTCATAAACGGTCGTAGGATCTCAAATCGCAAGAACTTGACTAATTTTAGCCGAGATTCTTCTTATATTTGACTATGATTGGTCAGTTTCCTATGATTTAAAAGTTTTAAGATCCACAATTATCTACAATGTCTATGTAGATGAGTCTAAAGTCTATCCAAAAGATAGGTTAGATTTTATACAGTTTGTTTCTATTATTAATAATTGATTGCTATAGCAATTAGGAGCAATCACAACAAATTTGTTATCATATTTACAAACCATTTGTTAAAAGTACTGATGACTTGTTAAATTAACAAAATCCTTTCTCTCAGTATATAGAAGCATACCTTTCGTTTATCACGTAGATGTAACACAATATTAAGTTTGGTTGTTATTTCGAGACTTATGTTCGCCCCGAATCTGTAGTTTTGTGTTAGAGACTTATGGCTATGGATGAACGATATACGCTTTCAGATCCGTCTTTTTTTTCTTGTTCATCGACTCGCCCTGTGATAACGCGAACGTCTTGGAGGAAGATCGGAGTCGGCGGGCGCATCGGGACGGAATGCGGTAGGAATTTAGGATGCGTCTTTCGTGAACGGTAGCCAAAGGGCGTTGATACGTCGAATCGGTGGTAAATGAAACGAGAGGATTGGGGCACGTGGAAACACGAGTGTACGTCGTGTATGTGCGTGGTGACGCGGGTGAACGGAAGAGGCAGCCACCCAAGAAGTTTTTCGGTTCTTGGTTAATAGCGCGCGATACAGAGAGCGGCGGAACCTCTGAAACTTTGCCGTAGAGATAAGAGCGCCGATGCGGGGAGAGTGCTTCACGCATTCTCTATCGTATTCGGAATTCCTCCAAGATTTAGCTAAGTTAATGCTTAAAGTGCCTATAATACTCGAATCTAACAAACTTCGATCGTATATTTGTCATTTGAATTTTCCTCCGTTGGTATTCGTCCCCATTCAAATAACCGATTCTCTCTACGATTATATCTTGCAAATACGCCTGTGGCGTATTAACTGTTCAGAGTGTGCAAGTAAGATTCTTTGGAGAACAGAGAAAGAGAGAGAAACGCAATACACGTTAACAGATTGATGATGTATTAGGTTAAACCAAGTTTAAAAAAGACGTAACGTCGAAAATACAATAGAAACAAAAAAAAAACAGTAAAATTATTAACATTTTCTAATAGCAAAATCATAGAATGTCAATGTGACATTTGGGAAAATTAGAAGGAATATTATTTCAAATTTAAGAAAGATATTTTCACCAGAGGTTGTTCAAGAATAATTGTGATATATAAATAATAATTGGAAAAAAGAAAATCTTCGATGTGTAAAACT
>NW_017259291.1:2197994-2201957 GCF_001594045.1 Atta colombica | reverse complement strand
TATATATAATAACTATATATATATATATAATAACTTAATAATTGGTTAAGATGAGAATAATTTCAGAGATAACTCTTGATTTATTTTGAAGAATGAATTTTTAACGCAATTTTCTTTCATTCTGTTTTCACAAGGAGTACCGAGATATATTATTATAATGTCATGCAAACGTTTGTAATCGCGATTGTAATGCGGAGATATTTGTCATAAATGCATTCGTTCAAGATATCGTCGGGAAGTCCTTCAGATCGTGAGAACGCAAGCGGGCGCATTGGACTCGAGGAGGAACTGTCCAGAATCGTTCCCGTCGGTTCGTCGTTCCATCAACGGAGCTGACACTTTCTGACACAGCTTAACATGACTTTTTCGGACCGACTTTCACGAGGACGAGACCGTCGGAGTAATAGTATGTACGACCGGGCCAGTTACTGTCGAGGTCGCTTCCGTGTCCTCGGCGAGGAATTTGGAGATCTTGCGTCAGGTAGACCGTAATTCTCGCGAGTATACCGCGTTCCCGCACGAGCGCTCTTAACTTAACGCTCTGTTGAGTAACGATTGCCATACGTGGCCCACTATTAGCACTTTTCATTTTGGTCAAGTTTTTTCGCAAAAATAAATTTTTCAGACGTCGTGGCGGTTGGTTTTGCCTCGCATCAAACGTTTCGTAAACGTTTTAATGATCCGCGATGGCACGGAATGTAATTTTGGTAAATCAGACAAGATATTAAATTGTTCGCAAAAGATTCAATTTCGCTCGACTGGCATTAGCGTTAAATAATGTATTGTAGAGGATGCGCCAACAATATGCAAACATATACGCATATCAGGATTATTACATATTTATCGTTGTTCACATGATGGTATCCTATCTACGCAACCATAACGACTAGGAATATAAGCACCATGTGGTCGTCCTGCCGCTTATGAATTTGTATCAGCCCATGTTTTCGGATCGTTACAAGCGTCACTCTTAAGCATCGTCGATTCTACGAGCGGAATTACAGCAACGCCAATCCGGCTCGGCTGCGTACGGAATAAACGCTCGTCAATGCCAATCATTAAACGCGAATTAATGATCCGACCATTGTGCGCGTTTATACGTCGTTCTATCCGTTCGAGCGACGATTAGCGGCGGATTATGGGGCACCGCAATGTCGGAGATAATGCTCGCTCCATTGAACGTTCGCCACCGGCTAATTTAAATCTGAACCGCGAAAAAGATTTCTATCGTTGTATCCAAGCCGGCAGAATTTGAGCGAAATCGGTATGGTTGAGCCAATTTTCGATTTAATCCAACGATGTGTTGCGAGATCTGTATCCGCGTTATTATTCAGCTATTGGTGCGGTAGTCTCGCCTGAATGCCGCCTCGTTATTATATTTCATGAAATGGGTATTACTGTCATACACTCGGCAAACGGGCTGAAAATGCGTGAAATGTGCGAGTTATGATCGGACAAACGAAAAGTGACGAATTTATCAACATGAAGTGTGATATCTCTGTTATTATGGTTCTGGAATTTTAATGGAAATCTTTATTGAATCGCTGATTTCGTTCGCTTCGTGTTATTAACCTGATCGTACTAGTATCGTGATATAAATTTTATAATGGAAGAATTTTTTGAATATCTTGCTACGCAGGAAACAAAACAATACTGTATTCTGGCCGTTTGGATTTCACGTTTATTATAACTGATGCTGAAGTGATGAGTTGATACACACATTATAGATAGATACACGTATAAAAATCTTATTGTCTGAATGGAATTAAAAATCCTTTTATGGAGGAATTAAAATAGATGCAAAATTAGGAGATGATTGACTTTACTAAAATCGAAAAAGAAGGAGTTAAAAATCTTACATTTTCCAATTTTACTTCTTTTTTCCAATTTTACTACATCTGACATAGTTGTTTTCTTAATACAAAAGTTTTATAACTCATACAACATAACAAAATGACATTGCATTATCTGGATTATATGAACAAATAATATCTATACTAAATTTATAGAACTGATAAGATTGAAACAATTAAAAAAAGATTTTCGAAAATGTGTATATGTACGTTTAGCAAAGACTCAGAAAAATAAACAAAGTAGTAACTGTATATTTAGCACTAACCTTGTAAGAGATGAATATGAAATAAGGACAGATATTTGCATTCGAGTGAAACAGAATGACAATATAAGAATGAATTAAAGATATTATTATTATTAACATTTTTTAATTTGAAATCAGAAAAAGTCTGTAATATCGACATCAATTAAGTTCGGCCATCCTCTTAAACTCTTCAGTTTTTGGATTAATCATTTCGATCAATCGCAAATCTTCGCCACAAAAATTATTACGAATATAAGGGAGTTACAAAACTCGTGACGGAGAAGGATGACGGCGTACGCCCATTTTCCTTGGTGTAAACGGAGAAATGGATAAAATGCAAGACCGGAGCTTGGGCTCATCTCTCCCCTCCTTCTCCCTATCCGCCTCGATTTATTACAGTGGCACGAGGATGATTTTCGAGAGACGAGTCGAGCTCTTTCTCTCGGGGAACTCTCGGAGAGATTTATCGCGGAACGTGGATGTTCCGTTAAGGATGCGGGCTAAAAATCAAGCGTCAGTCGGATAGGCCTCCTCCTCCTCCTCTCTCTCTCTCTCTCTCTCACTCTCACTCTCTCTCTCTCTCTCTCTCTCTCTCTCTCTCTCTCTCTCTCTCTCTTTCTCTACATCTGCTGTTTCGAGCTTGTTGTACATTTGCGTATATACACAACATCAGTTGACCAATGTAAGAAGAAACCGACGAATACACAGCGTGGCATTGACGACAGCGTGCTCTCATGAGCAACGGTATCGTCGAAACTGAAAGAAAGGTTTCCTTGTCCTCTCTAGCTTCCTGTTCGCAAGAAGAAGATCCGTGTATCGCTCAACATCACGTTCGCTAATCGTCATCGAGGATATGACCTCAGGCTACGATGTGTTGTGCCTCTTTTATTGTCCTAATTTCCAGATCGCGCGCGCCTAATGCGTGGCGTCATTCATCAGCATCTACTTGTAATAAATACTCCCCTCGGGTTAGGATTGTGCGTTTCTGTAACAATGTGCCACGTCGACTGGAATATATATCACGGCCTCGTCAAAATTCGGTCCCGCGCGTATTCAACGAGCTAGACGAATGAAAGAAGAAAAATTGTTCCGAACGAGCCGCCATCAACGAAGGTCGACGGTGTCATTTATTTCCTCCGCGAATTAAGTCGCTGAAATATTTAATTCTTTGAAAAGGAATCGCATTAATTTACGGAAGATTTATGTAAGTTTTCGAACGTGGTAGCTTATATTCCTCGAAAAAAAACGCGCAATAATAGCGAAACATCAATTTTAGGTGCTCGCGTTCCGAATCATATGTTCTGTCTAACTCCGATTAAATTTATGAATAATCAAGTATCACTCTTAATGAGTATAAAAAGAGCTTAAAATTAATTGTTAAAGCTTTAATTAATTGTTCGAAATATCTGTTAATTATTTTGCGTTTGGTTCATGGAAAATGAAGTCGTTTCGATGAACACCTGCTGAAGTTTATATTGCGTTTAAGTTTGGATTTATTATCAATAAATATAAGGCATTCCATTCGTCGTCACACGACACACGAATGAAAGTTTTCCATTGAAGGGATTGCAATAAATGACTACCAGTAATGTAGTACGATCGACTATGCAGCAGAGTTTGTGATCGTAAATTCCGCCGGCTGCAGCACCGATTGTAAGTAACTACATCAGGTACAAACCTTACGCGCAAGCAAAATTCCTAAGAGGAACATAAGCTATATGAAAACATAAGCATCAAGCGAGACATGCGTTTTCAAAATCTAAATTAACAAGAACATAAAGTTCAATATCTGAAATCAGATTTCTAAAATCGACAAGAAAATATCTGAAAAATTAAATAATAAATATTTATACACATATATATAT
>NW_017259291.1:2189337-2197665 GCF_001594045.1 Atta colombica | reverse complement strand
ATATATATATATATATATATATATATATGTGTGTATAATATTTAACTCTAATTTTAATTTTAATTGATATTTATAACTATAAACTGTTGATTTAGCAATGTTTTTAAAATATGGGCTCGGCGTACATATGTTACTAAAAATTGAGATCATCGAGAATGGCAGACTTTCCCACATTACTCACAGACACGAAACGCAACCCGGATAATCTACGGGGGGTCGTCACGAGAAAAACGCCTCGCTTCCCTCGCGGGAAGAATAATTATAAGCATCTACGGCGAAGAGAAAGTATCCTCGGGGAGTCTTAAGTGAGTGGATGATGACGATCGGTGGTGCGACGACCGCGGCACGTACTTCGCAATCGTAAATTCAGTTAGTTATATTAGCGATCCACGTGAGTACATATGCGAGTATGTACATTATGTGCAAAAGGGCCACAGTAAGTCACCCACCTTAAGAGATGATATCCTCCTTCTACCTACAGCTAGGAAGTGAGAATAATATGTGCTCGATGTGTACGAGCAAAATGACTGCAAGTTTGTGAAGAAGTCGAAAAGGAAGAAAAAGAGGGGGGGGGGAGAGAGAGAGAGAGAGAGAGAGAGAGAGAGAGAGAGAGAGAGAGAGAGAGAGCTACGTCGCGCGGAGGCCACAGGCCCATTGATCATTTCGATCACTTATGCTAATCTCCGCGGTGAAACTGGTTTGGATGCCATTCGAGGTAATTATTTCACACTTGCAAAGCGACTGTTATTAGTAGCATAGCTGATACACGAACACAAATACGAAGAGGGATAGCTGGAGGAAGAGGGACCGGATGTTGGGTTGTGAGGTCCCGGGTGAGCACGAATATCTGGACGCGCGACATATATGCTTTCACTGTATAGAACATTCCTGTCCGTAATCAGAGATCAATTTCGCTGATATCCTGATCCGTTGGTTGTCCTGGTAGGTGTTATGCAAAAACCGATTAACCCACTTATTACGAGATGCATGTTCGTTGAACTAATACAAGCATCTTCATTAGAATTTTCATGACAAAGATGATTTTGTCAGTTATATCTTGGCATCGTAGGCGAATTTCTTTAATCTATTATAAGATTATTTTTACACAAGGGAGATTTCTTTTAAATGTATAAGAAAATATAAGATAAGGAACAACAGCAATGCATTGTGAGTAAATATGCATTAGTGTTAATAAATTAAACGCGGATGTGCACATAAATTGGGTAATTTTGTAAAGATGCTCTCTAAATAATTACATTGAGTGAATTTCTGCTTGACTAGAAAAAACATCGTGGATACGTCAAGTTTTAGGAAAATAATGACGCCTTCCGCACCATTAAATTAAGTCATAGGGTGGAGACTCGAAACGTTGCCATCGCCAATCATTCTTATGAGTCCCTTAGGAAATGGAAGTGAAAGTTTTTTTATTACTAGTGCATACACAATATTGACTTTCTGTCATCGCTAATTTTATCTTAGCCGTCAAGTGAAATGTTTATGCATTAATAGTCGGTAAGAGGGTGCTAAAATGTGTGTGTTTTTAGATTTCTAGAATAAACTATAAAAAAGAAATTTTTTCAAAATTTTTTAGATATGCTTTGCTCAAATTCATAACATTATTTTATATTAATATCGTTCCTAAACATGCATGTCAATTAATTCTCATTTACTGTTTTTCTTTTTAACCTCGAATTATTTTTCTATCATAGCGCCCAAGAAGGAGAAAGGTTGAGAGAAAAATGCGCCGATCGACACTGTGGGCCACGGATGATTTAACGACTCCCTTGAAATTTCGATCGGATCGCAGCGAGCGAAGAGAAACGGTCGACGATGAAGAAGAAACGGAGGAGTTGAAAGATGAGAGTTTATAACGAGCGGTAGCGCACTCTGATGATTTACGGGTCGGTTCCTACGCATGAATCATACGCGTACTGGAATAAAGAAATAGGAGGAGCGCGGGGTGGTCGATTCGGAGAAGAGATATAATTTTCAGAAATCTCCCGGAGCTGTGTAATTGCGCGGTGCAGTATGATGATTAACGCACGTACGCGATACTAATTGATGAGAAATGATATTTATGATGAAATGATATTTATAATGAAGTAGTTCATAGTTTTTATTATAGGCTGAAACTGATATTCCATATATTACTACATAATCAAGTATAGTGAAGCTATATGCATTTTTGATACAAAAAAATGCAATTTATTTAGGGATGAAGTAGTTAAATAAATTACGTAACTTTACTACAAATCTGTATTAAGTTTATTGCGTCTTTTACATAAAATGGAAAAAAAATAGTTTTAATTAATGATTAATATATTCAAATGATGTATAATCTAAATATTTGTTGTTCTACAATGAAATATAAATAAATAATATACTTTAACTTATATTTAATTTAAAGATTAATATAGAGATAAATGGATTAAATAAGCCTTTCATTTTTTATTATACACTTTGCTTGAATTGGAAATTGTATATAAATTCATAAAGAATATTATTAAGCATGAAGATCCGCCTTGACTTGAATATGACGTTTTCCACTCATTCGTGTTCATTTTTTTTTATTTTCTTTACCGCAGTAAGAAAGCCTTCTCATATAAATTTCTCAACGGATTCTGCGGATTTCTTGACCAGCTTTGGAGTAAAACAGAAACCCCGGAGGCCATTCGCGCAACGCCGGTGGTGCATTTCCGCGGGACAAAGCTATCTCCGTGTCTATGCCCATGCAGCGCACGGTAGGTATTCGTATTTGTATACAATAGGGCATCATAATACGTAATCTGCCTAACGTATTCGCGCGTCGGGGGACTACCTGAACATCTCCCACGTTTAAGGCGGGACGTATGGCACCATCCCTCTCTTGTTCGCGCATCGTGCGAAGGCGTGTATGAAAAGCCGACACATCCAACCTTGTGCGCCTCGGCACCACGTGTGTGCAAAACGCATCTTGCTTGCCGTAAATTCCACCCGTATTCTATCTTTTCTCGTTTGCGTCGGCTTTATTTCATATATTAAAGCTGGCGAGAAGTGCGCGAGCGCGTGTACGCAAAGGATCGATTCCAAAGTACAAACCGTTCGCGGTTGCAAATATCAAATAACAAATTATACGCAATTATGCAGCGAAATCTCCTCGATAAATATTTGCAGTCACATATAATAAATAATTGCAAAAAGAGTAATATGGATGGATAAGTTAAAATACAATTGGAACGTTATGAAAATATTTTAATGATAAGCAATTTCAATTAAATAAATGTGATTGCAAATATTTTATGCTATTATTTTATTTAAATTTGTGATATATATGTATTTAAAAAATCAGAATATTATTTTCTTGTAATTTAATTGATATTTAATTAAAAGTTAAGAATCATTACATATTAATTAAATATATGTCGCTATATTATATGAAGACATTATACGAAGATGACTTGTTTCATATTGTACAGCATAAATGATTAAAAACAGTGTTGTGATAGCATATTTAAAGAAATAATGCGAAAATACACGAAGCGGTTGTTGCCGCTACTTGTCAGTTCGAGCACCGTCGCGTAAACGATAATAAGATGACACAATGTAAACACGCTGTACACAAAAAATGTGTATCAAGTAGTAAACATCAACTCGTTGTCGCTAACGAAATATTCATCGTGTTATAAAATATTGATACACTAGATAATGTTCTATTTCTCGTGTGCCAAATTAATTATTAACAAGATAAGAAAATTATATAACGTATGTATAATAACGTTGAAATCTTGAAACAGTGTATCATATACTTTGAGAAAAACAATAAAAAAAATAATAAGTTATAACAAATTTTACTCAGGAAAAGCTGTAAAATTTTAAAAATAGATTCTCTGAATTAATAAACAATTGTTATACTGATTTTTCATTAAATAAATTACGCGATGTTTCATTTTGCTCTCAATTCAAAAAAAAGAAAAGCTTTTAAATTACAAAAAATTTATAATGCTACGTATATCAATCAATTTACGTGTTTAAACATGAATGTTGTTAAAAAGATTACTCATATAAATACTGCAATAAAGTAATAAATTACTTTAAAGTAATTAATATAATATAAAGTAATTAATAAATTACATTTCGCGTTTGCTTTAATTTGTATCTTCAACAAGTATCTAAATCGCGCGAAATATTCGCCTTGGCGAATAATTATTGTTGCAATATACTATGAACTGTCAGCCATTGCAATTAATTAAATATACATTAATTAAATACAAGATAACGAGCGATTAGTTATTCGTAGAAAATATTCGCATTTCGATATGAAATAAAGCGACGATGCGCATCACACCTGCTCGTAAGAGCTGCCATTGAGCAAATGGGATTTTAGAGCGATCTTTATAATCTACACAACAGTTACGTGCCGTACAAAGTTACGCGCCAATGTGTTATTTTAAAATATTTAACGTTTATATAATATATATTCATGTCAAATATATCATTACATTCAAATTAATTTCTAGAAACACACTATTATCGCATGTTACGTTAATGATTGCATTTAATTAATGATAAGTTAATGATTATTTAAGTTTAAGTAATTTAATTCATATTAAAGTATAGAATAGAATTCTATTTATAATTTTGTCTCATAATACGAAAAGTGAAAATTTAAAAAATTAGAATACAAACATATGTAAAATATAAATTAGAATAGCACGGTATCAAAATATACGATATATACAATTGTAAACGGAATTCTATTGTAAAATTTAATGATGCAATTTATAAATCTTTTGAAGTGAGTTTTTAAGAATAAATAAAATTTATCTTTTCTTAATAAAAAAAATCATTTATGTAAAATAATATGCATTTATTAAATATTATTACTTCATTCTGGATTTTTATATCCGAGAGAAAGCGAGATTATATAATTTTAATAAATCAAGACTCACAATTGTAATTTCAGGAAATTAAATTGTCACCAAGAAATGAGATGATTTAATCTCATTTTCTCTCTCTCATTTTTCTTTAACTTCTTATACGTATAAAAGTATTGTATCAAAAAATAATTCCTATTTAAAAAAAAAGTTAAAATAAGAAAAGATATTTGTCCATTCTCGAATTTTTACTACTTTCTTATCACTATATGTTAATATTAATGTTTGTTATATTGATCATTGTAAATTCAAACCTTTCGATTTCATTCGTTATATTCTGATTTTATTTCACGTTACAAATTCAGAATGCCAGTGTTCGAATAGAATATATAAGATATTGATTCGGCTGTACGTTCGGAACGTGTTGTATTAATATCGAGCCATGTTTCTAACAATGTAGCAAGGTTCTGATATCCAAGCGCATCTCTTGTATCCGGTGCCGGATGCAACGTAGAGTGAATGTACGAAAATATCTCAGTGGTATCCTCGAGGCATGTTCCGCAACGTGATCGTGTAACGTAGTTACATATTGCACATTAAACGTTTCCATTCTCACTGCGTGTATAATTTGAGTTTCGAGAGCATAAATTATTCGTCGTGCTGTTTCCTGACGTTTCCGACATACACAGAATTTTAATATCATGATTATAATTTTATTAACAAAGTATGCCTCGATATAATGACCAGGTAAACTGCACTTTTAACTCAAGATAATCTAAGAATTCATCATTTGACATCATTTAATCATTTGAATTTTTAGATGTTAGATCTCGTTGGTCATTGAATTAGACTTGCCTGAATATTCGTGCGATACGAAACGGTACGAATTGGAATAATATTATTGAAATGTAGTTGATAAATATTGCAAAACGTTAGCTTGCGGAAGTCTGAACGGACTCTTCGTGTTCGACCGTGGCTGATTCTAGTGCCGATGAACTGTTCTCACCCTTATCCCTTCTTTACGCTGCACTTGTAAATGCACCTTGAGTCAAATCATGAAATCTGCCTAGTTGTTAGCATGATTTTCGCGTTACCGTCAGAAAAATACTGGTTTATTGAACGATGAAAGGGGCGAGAAAACGACGAGCTATCGCAAGGCGATAATGCGAAGAGAATATGCGATTAAACTTTCAAGTACTATGATAGTAACATCAGAAATCTAACTAAATTCTTTACCTATATCCACAGACATCAATGATTCCCTCCTTAGATCTCGCAAAGCAAGTCCTACTAAAAGTCCTACTAAAGATTTATTTTGTTTTATTACAAAAATTAACGGGATGAATATTAAGTATTCTAAAATATTTTAAGGAATAATTAAATTCAAAGTGAACACTTCAAATGATTTGTCCGAAACGGCTTAGTTTTAAAGATACAGAATGTTAAAATTAAAAGAAAGATTCTGTTTTTTTTTAAATTATTTTTATGGAACTTTGCATATATTAGTTTCATCAAAATAATTCAAGTGTGAGTTTTTCGAAATTAGAATTCTTTTAAAATTTTTGAATTTGTATGAATAATCATCCCTTAAAATCTTTTACAGTATTTAGTATCCACTCTGTATATATATATATATATATATATGAGACATTACATATGAGTCATATTTCTTTTAATTTCTTTTACGATACTTGATATTTGATTCTTTTGATATATGATTTTCTTCATCAAATCTAGGGAAAAACAAATTATTATCCACGACTATACTTTGGGAAATACGAGGAAGCTGCTTTTGTATCTGCTACAGAGCAAGATAAGTCGTTATCAAAATTGAATCATTAACTTCATTATGAGCGCGAGTATTGACGAACAGTGATGCTCATAATATCGTTGGTAAATAATTATAATTATCACTTGTCTCGCGGATAACTGTGCAAGAAATTCAAAGTATCAATTTGTCGAGCGGCTTCGATGTGCTCCCTTCGTGACCGAGGAAATATTCGTCAAGTATGGAGAGATCGGAATCAAATTGGAAATCGTATAACTATGTTAGCTGGTCCTCTCGGACTTGCAATTAAAACACGCTCAGGAATGGACGCGTTGATTCCGATTAAAAAGCAACTGTCTCGCGTGAAATGGCAATCCAAGTTTGCTAATCATAATTCAAGCGTACTTTCGACCGGTAAAATATGATGGAACAACTAGATGCCGCGCGGGCGCCATAAATTAGTCTCTAAAATTAGTCTCTAAATGCGGCGCACTACGTAAACTTATATGCGGCACGAATCCCAGAGGGAAAAAGGCGATGCACCCGAGCGGGTCTCGAATCCATGAATTAAGTTATTGCCCACTAATCGGCTTCTGAGCTGCGCGCGAGGATGATATATACTTGATCGTAAAGTTAAACTTCATTCCACATTCCGTGTCCGACGGTCTCTTTAAACACTCCGCTATGTGTAAGTGGTCAGCCAGTTGCCATCGCCTAGCTCGCCTTTTATGACTCCATCGCGATATGACACAACGGGGTTAAGTCGAGAAAACCTGAATGCGACGGCTACTATGCCAAGATGGACGCGACTTGCAACGTCTGTATGCCTGCGGTAAGCCGGTCTTAAGTTGGGATTAGTCCCCTTACGTGCGCCGAAAAGTCAAGGAACTTGACGTGTTCTATGGCAATAACTCGTTTCGCGCTCAAATCTAGCAATCCAAAAGTGTTTCTATAATCGAAATGCGAGTAAGATTTATCAAGTTGGAAAAATAAAGTCACTGAAATTTATTATGAAGATTGTCAAGTAAAATAACTTCGTTCTCCTTATAATAAAACAATTTTCTTAAGAAAACTTAAGAAAACGTAGAGGCTTTAAATGAAAAATCTGTTTCTTATTAATCCAATAAATCGCTTTATATAAACAGTTATATAGACATCTTTGTGCAGTATTGATTGATCGCATCTGTATATCAAATAATAAAAAGATAAACGTGCCGCATTGTACAATAGTCAACAATAGTACAATTGTCACGTTTCTATTACTCGAGCTGTGATTCTTTTTCAATACTCAATATAACGAACAGAGGTATATGACACAATAAAAGTTCGAGACGTTGTGACATACTTGGAAGAAGAGCGATACTTATCTGTGCTAGAAATGGATGAGATTAATAACTACATACATGCCAATATCCGCAATAAAAAAGTTAACGCTTTTTCTCGCTGACAATGGCTTCGTACAACCAGAAGACGAAATCTCGAAACTCGATCAGCTATGCGGCGAGAGTCTTTCGTCCGAACAGACCGATGGTCCAATAGAAGATCTGCGGAGATTAGATCGGATTGGCCCTTTCTGCGGAGCCGGTGAACGATCGGCATTGTTCGTCTTAAGTACCTTCGACCACGCATCGATGATGTCGACAGGAATTGCGTGAATCACCTCAGGATGTTCGTTTAAATTCGGCTCTCCCAATGGAGAGCCTCATC
>NW_017259291.1:2168883-2189237 GCF_001594045.1 Atta colombica | reverse complement strand
ATATATATATATATACCATTTCTTTAATTACAAACTGCCTCCGTGAGCTCCCGTTGGCCACGTGGGGTTCTTCGTCAGAGGGAACATCTTCTGCGACTTGCGACGACTTCCATTGTGCCCTTCAAGTCGCTTCTAAATCGCAAGCTTCATGAGCGGCTTTTCAAAGTTCTGCTTCCTGCTCGAGGGCTAATGTGCATCACGACGACCGTCATTAATTAACCTCGTATTTTAGCGACGGTTCGTAATGAGTTCCTCATTGGGAGTAGTAAGCAGGAAGCTTTGCTTATATTAAACTTGTCAAGTGTTTATGCCATAACGTAAATTTATTTAAACTATTAAAGACCTATGTGTATTTTAAGATGTTTCTTCCTCTTATTGTAAAACTTAATTGCCTAGCAGATATAAATATTTTTGTTGATATGAAAATCGTCCATTCACATGACACAATTCAACGCAAATTCATATATACGACACACATATTGATCGATCATCGAACAGATATTATTTGCAATCGACAAGATCCTGGTTACATTGTTTTAAACGAACCGATTTCCAAGGTAGGAAAGTAGATAGACAAACGAAATAAAGTGCGATCACCGAGAATCAAAAGGCAGCCGACAGAGACTGATACGAGAGACGTCGACACGCTCTCATACACAGGTACGCGAAAGTAACGCACGTATATATCGCTAGAATGGAGGTGCATGAAGGTAACGACATAATTCATTAACAATTCGATTCACGGGGAACAATCGGATTCATTAGTACTCGTGGCGTAGTCTTCTCTTCCCGACCGCTCCTCCGTCAGTCAGTCCGTCTGTCCATCTTCTCGTCCGTCTTCTCGTTCGTCCCTGAGAGATATAAATACGTCTCTTATTGCCCGGCTCGCTCGATTATTCGTTTTACCAATCAACGCTCGCGGTTGTATCTCGCTCCGGTGAGCGAGACCGCATCCACAGAATCTCAGATCGATGAACGAACCGAGGGGGGGAATCCCGCCCGTTTCTATTCGAGAAGCTCTTCTCTTTGCCCGCTCTCACCGGTGGCTTCTTTCTCCCGTGCGTCCACCTTCTCCGCCTCTATCTATCTCTCTGTCGCGGTACCAGATGATAGACGCAAGGCCTACTATATGGCCTGGTCGGCCAATACATCTTGCGCCAGGAAGATAAATACTCGAGCGAGTACTCGGTTGGATTTAGACGAACAATCGGCTAATGATGTCAAGGTTGAAAAGTCGCTTCGTTAAGGTAACGAAGCAATTTCGAAGGTCCCCTTTCGCGGATCCCACCTATTCTCTTCTTCTCTTTGCAGGATCTTGTTTGCGTGCCAATGCACGAGGTGGTCTTCCGCGTTTTACATAATTTTAATATCCTTCGACAGTTGCATCTCGACCGAAGGAGAAGCCATTTTGCGGCCACGGGCTACTTTATGTCTGAATGGCGTCGGCCATTTGTTTCCCGCACGCACGAATAAAGGAATCGATTATGTCGGCCATCGGGCCCCTCGCGTGGTACTGAATGGCCGTCGATTTACTCGGGGTATATTGGCGCGCACCGCCTCTGACAACTCGGGTGTGGACGCCTTAAACGTATGCAGATTGCCCGAAGCATGATATTTCGCCGGTGCCTCGCGTTCACGCGACAAGTAAGACGTCCACGTTTTATTAATGTACCATATTTGTTGCCAGAGAGCGCGAGGCTGTAGATATTTAAATATAACGCCATCTCGCTCGAAGATTAACATAAATTTCCGAGTACATTTTTAATAGCCACACCGACAACCTGTCACCTTGTTTAAGTATTTAAAATGATGCATGATTATATTTTTCTACCATTCTCTTGCTTTTTTTGTAGTATGTAACTTTTCGCACAAACAAAAAATTTGATAAAATATCCCAAAGTAATAATAATCTCTTTTGATAGTATAAATAGTGATCTATTTTAAAATATAATCCAAGTCGATATCTTAGATAAATATAAGCGTTGGGGTAGAATGAATTTTGCAGAAAATCTGTTTCTTGAAATATTATTCAGATCATTCTCACGAAATAAACAGTTCATATAATCGTCTGTGCAGCTCGATTAAATTCGCGATTTTTAATAGCCGCTTGGAAAACCAGCCTCGTAGACAGCGAACACTCAGCACAAATAAACCTCCAGCAGCTCAAAAGCCTCGACTGGCTGCTCTGTGGGATGATGCGAGGAGAAGGCGCGTATGAAAAGGCAAGTGCGGTAGTAAAAACGCACAGGTGGGAGGATTAGCCCGTCTCAGAAGAGACAGAGAAGGGATAAAAAAAAACCTCGCTGCACGTTGAATACATTCGGATTTCGTGCAGACGCAATGCGGCAGCGGTGTCCGATGCAATGCCCGTCCGGTCCGTCCATACGCTCCCGCCGGTCCATCCATCCATCCTACCATCTATATCCTCGCTCGCGGGCCATTCGCACTTTGCCAAGCAATCCTCATTCCCATTTATCACCTCTTCCTCCGCCGCTCCTTCTTTTCTATCAGCCCGTTCTTCCTCGGCGCGTCCTTCTTTTTTAAACCCTTCGACTCCAATTGGTTTCTTTCGAGACCTCTCATTCGAACGCCTTTCGTCCTCTCTTTATCCATCTTCCTCTCTGCCTCGCACTTCTTCCCGCGAGTCTTTGCTCTCCTCTCCTCTCCTCTCCTCTCCTCTCCTCTCTCTCTCTCTCTCTCTCTCTCTCTCTCTCTCTCTCTCTCCTTCTCTCTGTCTTTGTCGTACGAGTATGAATTTGTTCTCTTGTACTGTCTCGTCCGGTCCAATGCACTTTCTTATTCCTGGTTACCTTGGGGAAGGGGATTCGCGAAAGAAAGGCGTACGACGACGTTTGAAAAGGGAGCTGCCGAAACATCGGACGGAACCAGACATTTGCACGCTTTATTGCACATGAGGAGAATCATTCGTGATCTGACAGCGTGGAAAATCGATCGTTAGAATCGCCTATTATTACAATTCTATTATTCATCACAATCACCGAGCATATACAAAAATAAACAATCTACATTCTATCCAATAAACTGTATAAGCAATCAATTTAATACAAAAATTTAAAGTCTACATTTATACACAGACAATAACGTTAATTGTTTTAAAAATTAACAAAA
Source organism: Atta colombica (assembly GCF_001594045.1). Classification (NCBI taxonomy): domain Eukaryota; kingdom Metazoa; phylum Arthropoda; class Insecta; order Hymenoptera; family Formicidae; genus Atta; species Atta colombica. The sequence goes on along the minus strand of NW_017259291.1, from coordinate 2,186,108 downwards.
TGATGAATAAAAGTATTAAAGTATTTTTACGAGACTCACTTCTGTTGCCGACGTGACTAAGCTTAACGTCGTCATTTTATGACGTATTCCTTCAACAACGAAACGTTTCATTTGCCATTCGAAATCTCTTACGAGTGTTCCTGTCGTGCCTCCATGCCATAACGGAAAATTACGTTCCCGTTTCTCTAGGATATTACGTAAGGCGGGATTCTTTCCCGTTGTGTATCACTATAATGCGGCATTATTTCCAAGGTCTTCGACGGTAATCACGGACGATTATTGTCCTGGTGGCCACCTACCGAGTATTAATAAAGCTGAAGAAAGGTGGCGGCAGGTCGCCAAGTTAACTCCGACTGCGCGGCTTGACGTAGAGGAATCGAGATTTCGTTCTGTAGGAGCCACTGTTGAGTGGCTGGCCCTAGTCAAGCCCTAAGGGAATATCAGGGAATAAGGGAATCACCCGCGCAGAATACGAAGACCCTTCCAGGAAGAAATAAGCGAGTGAGAAGCCTTATCGTTTGTGATCACCACAGTCCTGATCTCACAATCAATACTTAAGTTAATAATGAGGCTACAGCATTCCCCGACATTTTATTATCATTATTATTTATTGTTAATTCGCCTCCTCCTGAGCCATTCCTGCTATGGGTGGTAATAACACCTCGAGAAGAACAATGCGCTCGTTCTTATATGGCGGTCAAAAAGAAGGCAGCAACGCCGAATGATTTGCATTCACTCTGATTCTTGTTGTCTTTTTATTTCGAAAAGGAAAATGTTATTGCATTCATCTTCAATTGTTACTTTTCAAATCATTGTGCCTGACAGATATACATGCATGTATAAAAGAAACTATGAGATTTATATATAGACATTTTTAAGCAATTGAGATATTTCTATATCTAAAATGTTGAGCATTTTTAATAATTCCTATAACTATTTTAATTAAATAATTTTCTAAGTTATAATACTTTAATAAGTCATTATAATATATCTAATTTTCTCTCCATTGTATTATAATTACGCTTGGAAAACTAAGTACTTTATAATGATTTATTAAAGTATTACAACTTAGAAAATTATTTAACTAAAATATATAGTTATAATATACCTAAATTTTCCGTGATTATAAAACAATCATCACGTTTAGGAAAAACTAGGTACATTTACATTTCTAACATTTGCGACACTTATCTGATAATAAATATCTGATAATAGAATAAAATATTCACATCATCCAGATTTAGATCTCTGAATAGAATCAGATCTCCATATAAAGTATTTCTTCCCTCAGAGCTGGCTTTTACAGAATATTGTCATTATAATCAATTATAATCACAGTCTTTGTGACGTTATCCTGCACTTATGGAAGGCGACCCAACGATGTGTATTGTAATCAGGCGTCGTCTACGCGGTTCGTCCTGGTATTCCACGTAAGGAAATAGCCATTGTATAACTCGCACAAAGCGTACGCTCGTCTACGAGGGCAAAGACTGTAACGAATTTTTATTTCGACCACGCAAATGCGACTATTTAATATATAACATTAACATTAAGATATTAGAAAATCTGTATAATTTATATAAATTATTTCTTATTATTATTCCTATAAATTCTGCATATAATAAATCGTTTCGGAAGCAACTGCATTATTTCTAATTTTTATTCTGAATTCTACCTATCCAATTATACACGTTTTGCCTCCGATTTTAATTCCTTCTTCGCACATAGCGGATGGTGCAATATCTTCTTGCGAGGATAATAGGCAGCGGTTTGAAGTCTCCGCATTTTCAATTAGCTTCAGTGACGATGGCTCATCGGTTCCTTCGGACGCTCACGCGTGATTGCGATTAGAGCCGGCTTAGGCGAAGTATCAGCGAGATATTGAATCGTTCGATAACTTTGCGCGGACTAGCCATGCCATCAAAGGCGAGACATAGCAGGAAGTATCCGATCTTTCACGGTGCTTTCTTGGTCGACAAGTCCAGAGAGAGAAGAGATAATAACTCGAGATCTGTCTGCTTACGAGCCGACGAACGTAGTCGGATTTCGTCCCTATAAACGTGGGTGGTTTTGTGCTCGCGTATTAGTACTTAAAGTTACCTAGTCATAGGGCTGAAACGCTCATGAGAAAAATGCCTCAATGTCCAATTAGCAAACAAGAGGTATTGTCGCATTCCTCGCATTGTGCATGTAAAATATCATGAGGAGTGACATCGTATGACGGTCACGTGGCATTTCATCATGTATATATCTACAGGAGAAAAATGTAGAACTAAAATTGTCACGTGAAGCGTTTGCCAATTCTACGGGCCACACTTGTCGGCTCTCGCCTCAGTATTCAGTCGCGAGAAGCGTCAAGCTTTCGACAATTCAATTGTCACTTAAGAGTGTGTGTCATATAATTAAGGCGAAGTGCGAGATAGGATTGTATTACTAGTTCCAGCCTTTTGTACGTCTTCGAGACGTACTTCGTGCTCGAAGTTCTCGAACTAGTTTCGCGAAACTGGTGTCTGCGAAAGTTCTGCACAGTGGTAGCACAACGTCGCTTTGGTACTCAATCAACGTACATCCAATCGGATCCCTTGTTCCATCTTGACACAGTTCGATGAGATAATTTCCAACAGTTTTAATCATTCCCATGTTACGTACAGAATGAATGCCAATTCAAACGTCTGATAGAAGATAAAGATTAATTTATCTGTTTAACTTGAATGTAAGCAAAGAACGATATGCCGGCATAAAGCCGATATAAAGGGATAAACGTTAGTTTAAATATCAGCAAAGTTTTGCACGTCACACAATATGCTTTCGTTACTCGTAGCGAAAATAGAATTCATGACGACGCAGCATTACGTTATACTTCAGTGGGCGTACACCTCCGGATAACGAGGTGATGTCTAATACCGTATGTCACGCAACCGTTTCACGTATCCGAAAAGACGTAAGCTCAGCGTAAACGTCAGACATAGAATTCCGCCGTAGCGAGAAACGCTGAGAATCGCGTTCCTGATTATCCGTCACTTAAGACGCCGCCTGAAAAGCGCGGATGCTTCAAAGCGCGAGGCATTCCTCAATGCACTTATTTCTCTAGCCTGCTGACGGCACAATACACGCGTCGTTTCGCGATGAGATTACAGTCACGTGTGTGACGTATCCGCGGATTAACGTGAAATGCCACGTAGACTACCCGTTTCTAACTCGAGGCTCTTTGTACGGGCCCAGTCGAGGATTCCAAAGTTCTTTTTCGCGCCGTGTCGAGGTTTAGTCAGTGATGCTTCAATGACCAATCAGCGAGCAGTCTCTCTTTAATGTCCTTTCGCTTCTTCTCTCTATCTCACTTCCTTGATTAGATTCCGCGATCGCTTATCATTGTCGACGAGATAGATTGACCCACGTGACGGTCAAAAAATCCTATCGAAGTAAATTATCGCCGACTGATTTTGACCTCGGTGATCATTTACAGCCGACTCGAACATACGCGAGATGTCTTGAGTTATAGTTCTAGCTGAGCGCATACCATAAATACCTCCATATAATTCCAACCATGCGCTTATTTTATAGCCGCGGCGGCTTTCCTCCTTGTTGCACGTGAACGCGCCAATCGATGCTTTTTCCGTGAGTCCTTTCCTTTCCTCGCGTGGAGGCCAAAGCGTGTGATACAACCGCCGCAGAAATATTTCTGTCGTCCGTGGTAGAAATTCGTAATTCAGCTAGCATATTCCATATCCATTTAACGTGTAACGTTAATATTTATGTATAATACCGAAAGTCTGATACATGGAAATTCATTTCGTTAGAAGGAAATGCTCATTGTCGAAAATAATTAAACTCGTATTGGTAAATTTCATTCAAAAACCAGTCACCTCTTAATCTGCTAATTCTGCATTTATTGCATACAAATTGCATCAATCATTGAGATTATTGCTTGTTTGTCAGTCACGAAATTCAGTCACGGTAAAGTCGCCTCCATTCACTTTCAACGATATTTCTGATAAAAAATTGAACACTACGGTCTTTGCATTTTTCCCGAGTATAAATTTAATCAAACACCGTTTTTATTAATCTCTTTAATTAATTTTTATTTTAATATTCAGCATTAAAAATGTTCTTGTAATTAGTATCAAATAAAAATTTTGTCAAAACTAATATGATTATTGACAAATTTATTAAAATTGCATATCTATTTTTAAATTTTATTCCGACAATTTCCTTTTAATAATTATGATAAGAAAATTATTGTCGTCTCAATGATTTTTGTTAAAAAAAAATCAACTAGGTGGAGTTGTATGTGGAAAAAAGAAGCTTCACGGAAGCAATTAAACGTTAAAGACATCCACGATAGTGTTCAATCGTTCAATGATGCACATACTTGCGTCGTATTATTAACAGATGCTTCGTCAGGTTCGCTTGTCAATTTCACGGTAATAAACCACGGCATCGACGACCCCGGGCGCGGTGAGGAATTCGTCGATGAAACGTTCATTCCTCTCGCGTGTGTCATACAGTGCATCGAATTCTTCGGGTTCACCGTATACGACCGCGTGTCATCGGCCAACATGACGCTGACGACGTGATCTGTGCGAACGAACCTCCAGCTGCAAAATCTTACACCAAGAGAAACAGGCGCGAGCCACGAGTCCAGATATGAAACGATGGAGGGTTCCTTGAGCGGAGGAGCACATAAAATTAAGCCGCAAATAAAGTAAGCCTCGGGTCTCTTCGGAAGAGCATATGCTCACGGGGTCATGAATCATCGCATCTAAACTAGCGACATTTACTGTCGGGAATAACATTTGTCATACTAGAGTGAAGAGACCGTCGATTTCACACAATGAGCGTCGTAGGGCGCGTGAAACGAGATAGAAGAGAAGGAAGACATGTCGCGATCGACAGAAGGTGCCGGTGAAGAGGGACGTGGTTTGATAAAGGAGTAAGAGAGACAACGAGTTTGACTTCATAGGCATATCCGCACGCAGGGCAAAACTCCAAAGCACTATCGTAAATCTCTTCGCCAAGCACTGCCTCAGGATCGTTGAATTAACGGGTCGTGATCGTAAAGCGCTACGCAACCGAGCCTCGTCGCCAAGACGACGCGATGGTAGCACGAACAACGCAAAGGGTAAGCGAAGGAACAACTCCCACGAGCGGAAGAGTGATTCACGGAAGAAGAAGCATGGAAGAAATCCGATTTTCTTGGAAAGTCGTCGCGATCGTTCGGTTTAGCCTCAGGCGGGAGCTCCTTGTCGACTTCCTTCGTAGCCGAGGTAGATCGCAGAACGGGCGTTGACTGTCGCTCGTAATCAAATCGTTTTAACCCCTTCAGTTCAAATTTTTTCAAAACATATTCACTGCGTGATATCCCGCAATATTTCAAATTATCACCGTATGGTATATTTTATATATAAACTAATAATCAGGTAAGAAATGAGATGCAGTTAGAAATTATTCCTCAGCGATGAGACCGGCGTGAGAAATAACTTAAAGAAAGTATAATATATGGCGTAATATATAAAGACTTAACAGCAGTAAAGACGTAATATTTCTGGAACGATAAAATGTACTTTTTTCAATACTTATGATGATAAAAAGCGAGTCCAAATTCAGTTTCGAAAATTAGATTAATCGAAGATACTCCAAGAATTCACCGGCCAGATCGGTACCAGCTTTCCGCGTTGGAATACTGTCAGTTATCAGTATATAAACATTCGTTCTCCATGTCAACGCATCCTCATGGCTGCTTGCGTCGCGAGTTATACGCGTACTTTCTCCGCGTCGAGAAAGGGACACCGGCACGCATAAAGTAAAAGCAAAGAGACGGTAAAAGAAATAGAAGGTCGACACAAACGAAGAAGAAGAAAAGGAAAAAAGGAGTAAAAGCGAAAGAGAGCGAAGAGGGCGGAACGTAGCTGCGACGCAACACTCGGGAACGTACGACGGAAGGAATGGAATATGATATAATGCAAAGGTAAAAAAGAAGGATGAAAAAGGGAACCGCCGCGACCAGGCTCTCGCGATGATGGGGGCAAAAGGAGGAGATTTAAAGCCACATGGACATTGTCATTGGACGCGCGGTTATAAACCAAGCCGCGTGCCGCGTTGCTGAGACCAAGTTCGCTTATTTTACTCTCTTTCCTGCTCGCTCTCACCACAGCTATGTAACCCGTGAACAGGGTGCTGGAATATACACTCTGTGTTATATACACTCTCTGTCTTGCCATAGGTATAGATGAGGACCAGCGCTTTCCTACACGCTATATATTCGCGGTGCGTTTACGATCTTGGCAGCCGGATCGGGACAAGTGTTATTTTTCATCGATTCGTTCGAGCGCGTGTTCGGCCATGCCGGCACTTTAAGTCCCGTGCCGATTTTCAGCCTGCCTGCGAGAGAAGATAGAACGGATGAAGGAGAGCGAGAGAGAAGAGATGAGAAATAGCGACGGAAAGAAAAGGAGAGGAAAGAATGAACGTAGAGAGAATGGAGAGAGCGCACGCTGCAAGATCAAGGACGGCGGTAATCTGATCGAGATCGTAGCGATAATAACGCATTCGGGAGCGGCGGTGGTTCGAAAAAGAGTTTAAAACCGCGGGTGATAGATAGGAAAAAATCAACTACGCACAGTCATGATAAGAATCGCGCTTATGTGTATGGCGGAGTGAGAGAGCGATCGCGGATAAATCGTACGCGGCGTACCGAAAACATAAACGCAGCGCGATATTTAACCCCTTCGGGGCACCATTGCTTTCGCATTTGCGAGCTGCTCTCGTGAAGTTAGCCTTTGAATAAAGTTCTGTCTGAAGAAGACCGGGATCGGTACGATATTGAGGTTTCAAAAAGTGCTGCGGGACTGTTTGAAATATCTTTTTTCGATCGATGATCCGACCGCACCGGTATCTACGAACCAGGAGGATTCGAAACAGCACGATTTCTTTCGACGATGAGACTGTCGGATCTCAAAGGACTAACTGTTTCGACTCGGGCGGCGACGTCGTCTATCATGTCTTCGACTTCGTAGCCCCGACTCACATCACCAACCCCTGAAGACTCTCATTTCGAGGCATGATTCCGATGAAGTACCGTAACATCCCGCGAGTGCATTTCCATATCCATGACTACACCGTAACGTTGTCGACCACGTTGGAAATCGCAACGGCACTATGACGTCCCGAGCGGTTTCCTTAATCGTCAGACTGAGGAAACCTCTCTCGCGACGCCTGGCTTTGCAAAGCAGGCAAAGCGGGTATCTCTTCCTCTCGTTCTCATCTCCTTGTTTCTCGCTTCTCTCTTCGTTTTCTCCTTCTCTCCTATTTTCTCCGCGAGACTCTTGGGCTGCGTTTTGCATTCCTCGAGCGCTCTAAGCGCCTCGATTCGAGTCATCGCCGAGAAGCTCCGTGACCCTACCCGAGAGTCCCGAGACTGCATTTCCATACCGGCGCGGTGCGCGATGCAATGCCGTCATCGCTGCCGCGCCGCAGCGATCCGCGCGGCTTCGATTCGAGTCTGCGATGAACCGCGACATACCAAACACGCATACACACAGCGGCATTAAGATATCCATCGGGTGAACCTTTTTCTCGCAGCGTCTCGGCTGGGGTCATGGCCCGTTCACGGTCGTGAGACACCCTACAAAGACGGCGCACGTGGACGTCTCCGTCGGGCTTTGGTATACTCGTGACGGCTTGCTATCATCAATTGTTTTGCCTTCGGCCTGTGCACCGTTCCTTCATCCCGATTTCGCTTGTCCTCGTTCTCTCATCCTTCGTCCTCGCTCGCGCAAAACGGTTCCAAGAAAACTTCGACGCGAGGTTTCAATGGGCATTTGTCAGCCGGCGTCACAGAGACGTGAGTAAACATAATACATAATATGGTTCTACGTCTTTCGCAGGAACAAGAAGGGGACTTTAAAGGAGATGAGGAGGAAATCGCGGAATCGAGGCTAAGGACAGCAGACGTCGTCTCGCACGCTCGCGTTGTCATATTGTATAACGGCCATAATTGTTTTTCTTTTTCCTGTGAATGCGCTTCTGTTTGGAACCTTCTCCTATCATCGGATTCCATCTGTATTCTTTAACGCGCGTGTCAATGATAATTTGTGTGCCGTAAATGCAACATTACTATAATGATCGAGAAATAAGTTACGTGATGCGAAAGTAAAAATAAACGATATGAGAATGACAGAGAGAAATTTGTTGTTTAATTTTGCAATTGCAAAATGGATTCTTTTTCAACATTATTTTTTTTGCTGTGCTACCACATGCCGTTTTATTGCTCATTTGCATACTCAAGACGATGGTAGTAAAATTTCTAGCTATTTAAACACACTGTCGTTTAATGGTAATGTGGTAATTGACTTACGTAATGTTTCTATAATTATCATAATATGTATACTAAGAAAAAGCTGGTTAAAATTCTGATTGAATCAAGAAGAAGATTTAATCAAAATGGCATTTTGGTGACCAAACAGAATTTCTACACTGAAAGAAAAGATTGGCTATAGCATAGCATTTTTAATTGGTTGCCTCAGTCAATTTTTGGTTGCGTTAGCCTATCGAAATCCTATACTAACATTGCAGATAGACTAACGCAACCAAAAATTGGCTGCTGCAGCCAATTAAAAATGCTGTGTCATATTTTACCATTTAATTTGCTGCAGCAGCTAATCTTTTTTTTTAGTGTAGTTATCATAATCATTATCTGATAATCAGAAATTTTATTTGGCCTCATCCATCAAATGCCATTCTGGTTAAGTTTTTTTCTTAGTTTAATCAGAACATTTTTCTCTGTATATATATATATATAAAACATGAATAATTTTTACTTGTAATAAGAAATTGCAGCTTATATTTGTACAAAGTGTATCGAAAGCTGGCGGTTGATCAAAAGGGTGCTTGGTATGGCTATATACTCTCTCGGTATGGCTATTTTCTCGCGGTACGAAACGGATTTGTTTCGGTGGCAAATCGGCAGCAGCGTTTACCGATAAAAACAATTCGCGGTGGTTACGGTAGCGCAATGATCGTAATAGTAACCACAGTAGCAACGATAGCATCTAGCCGCGGGTACATAACGTTAGAAGCGCGCACCCGCTTCGCGAGTCCGTAACCTTTAGAGCGATACGCTGTGGCTAGATGATACAAGATAACAAAGCATCACAGAAATAACGGGACGGCCATCGCGGCGAGATCTATGGCAGGAAAACGAAGAATAATCGCGAGACTATAGTAGTGAACGAAGGAGATCCGCCTGGTATCCATTAACCGAATCCGTTGAATTCACACGAATTACGAGGATAAAATTCCAAACAACTTTGGTTTCTTCTTTACAAACACAATTTCGATGTTGTTAAATACACTCAGCGGTTACTAAGAATTTAATTACGGCCAAGTGCTGTTGAATATCAATGAGTCTGTTTGGAAAGAATTTATGAAGACATCTTTATTTTCTCTCTGAAGTAGATTTTTATATATTGAGACATCCTGGAAAGGATGAAAGGACAAAATAAATCTTTTAGAAAGAAATAAATCCTGAAAATATTAAGCAAAACATTAAAATCTCTAACCGAGTCGATTCCCTGAGTAATCGGAAATATACTCGATAACAAGCGATATCTCGAACGCAACAAATTACGAGCATACGAATCGACTTTTGGACTATCATTGATGCCATTATAGATTAACGGATGATATATATCTACAAAGACACACACACACACACACACACACACACACACACACATGCACGCACGCACGCACGCACGCACGCACACATACGCATGCACGCACGCCATACAAAAATACGCACTATATCTTTTCAAGCAACACAGGCATGCGTTATGAGATTGTGAAACGAAGTTCTACATGGACCACCATGGGTAACTTAACACCTTAATAGACTTTATGGGTTTTTGCTAATATAAAAGATAAAAACAGCAATTTTGATTGACTCTCGACTAATGTTGTGCAATATATATAATGCGTCACGTCGCGACAACAGAAAATACATGCGAGTATACAACGAGTATACAAAATATCATGCACTGGCTAACGCGAAGGGAAAGCTTGTATCTAGATCGTTTGATTGTAATATACGAACTCATTTATCACATTGTATCCCCGATGTTGAAAATAAATTCCGAAAATCTCGTCACAAGATACGATACGTCTCAATTATATTCGATAAGTCTGATTTCTGGTGTATGTGATTTTAAGAGACTATAAAGTCATTTAAGTCTAAATGAATATTCTTGAAATCTCTCTTCATGAGAGAAATTTCCTCTAGAATTGTTTATATGTCTATATTTTCTACTTTTTGACAGTGCATACACAGTGGGAAGATTTATATTGAATTTAATATGTTTAAACGGTTCATTTTAACTTGTGTCAAATTAACACAAGTTGAATATATTAGAAAATAACATAAATAATATATAAAAATTAACACAAAAAACACTGACATATTTATAAACAATCATATCATTTCTTCATTAAAATTAACATTTATAATATGTTAAATGAACACATTTAATTTATTTCTTTAGAATACTTGTTTCTAAAAATATTATTTTTATGTAATTCGTTCACTTACTGATAAATTATTGTGTCTATGTGTTAGCATTAAGAAAAAAAAAGAAAAACGTTGAATATTAATTTAACGCAAAATATTCAAGTAACAATCATGTTAAATTAATACTCAGATATACTAAAAATTCGACAAAAAATTTTAACAAGAACTTAAGTGTACTATTCCTAATACAAATATAAAATGTTTTTACTGTGTACATGAGATATCAATTTTGTATCTTATTTCCTTAGGTTATATATAAATAAAAACTGACATCTGCAAAGTTTCATATAATTTCATACCTATATTTAAATAGACATTATAATGTAAATGCACTTTCTGACAACTATTAATAAACGAGTTATATGAAAGACTTATAATATCGAATGATGGAAATAATAAAGAATCGTTCTTCTCGCAAGTCAGTAATTTTCCTGACATCTGTTCAAAATTAAAAGACAAGATCCAACAAACGTTTCTAAATTATTCCCGGTTATTACTAAATGGATATGACGGATACATCTCTCGCGTGAGTATAAAATCTAAAAAAAAATTCAGTGAGAAGATTGGAACATGATGGTTCCGCGAAATTCGTTAATTGAAACGTCTCAGAATGTACGGTAGCCCTTCGCGAAAAAGGGCGTGCCGGACGCGATTATTCTATGGTGGGCGGGAAAAGCAGTATAAGTCATATTACCCGCTAGGCACAGCACCGATGCGAAAAGGCCTTAAGTTCGCGGCTGCAGGGGCCCGGACCCGCGAAAGCCCGTTTGGCTTTCTTTCTGAATATAGCGTACCCTTAAAGAGGAAGGGAATGGAAATGAAGGAGTTACCCAGCGATGCTCTTTGGTTGATGATCGACATTGCTCGCGATTGCATGCGGAGTGGCTTCATTTGTATGTACACACGTGAAACGCGCTCGACTGTGCGCGTGTATGCGCACGCCTGCCATTTGAGTTCTCGCACCATTCTGCATCCCCGTGGTTACTTGAGGTGGCAACGTCTAATTATCCTGTGAAAAGTTCATCCTCCAATTATAGTAGACCGCCGCCGCCGCCGCCGCCGCCACCGCCGCCGCCGCCGCCACCGCCGCTTTGGCATTGTTACGGATTTTTCGTTGTTACGTTATTATTACGGACAACCCGCTGTTTCTTGACTGACACGTTACACGCGCATTTACTCCTCGATAACGCGATGGTATTTCTATGATGATGAAAAGTAATGCGCCCCATCACTTTGTTGCACGAGCTCTTGGTCGCCGGGGCGTTGCGTGCTTATCGCACTCACGGCGTTTTTGATTTGCCATAGAATTATTAGGTTCGTTTAACACCTCTGACACGTCCTACTCTTCATACGTGGGTGAGGAAAATGAAATTATCACGTCTGCCCATTTGATGGAGGATAGAGCCCCGTTATTACAGCCTGCATGAAGATCATTCAGCGGAACGTATGTAAGTCGGCGTAGAGGCCGAAACTCGTTGACGCTGAAATTTATAAGGACCACTTCGAAAAAGTACTATATTATTTTTAATATAAAAAAGTAACGAAACCTCTTCAATGCGATGTACTTTTCGCGACGGTTAAATATTAATTGTTAACGTAAAGAAATGTATAGCTTCAGAAATGTATAGCTTCAATTAAACATTATCCACTCCAGTCATCTCGTCGTCACATTTATTTCCTGCGCTACGCTGAGTACACTGTACATAAAGAACATTATTGACTGTGCGTAAATCCATAACATTCGTTAACGAACCAATCTCATACGTCGATCGGTATCTAAATTGGAACGTATAGGCCGCTCCAAGTCACAGCGTCGTGCGAATAATGCGGCAACATTACGTGCTGATCGTCGCGCTTTTTCGCGATCCTTGCCGGATTATATTCGTACCGTTCGCCGTCGACACGCCGATTAAGGGCCCATCGTTTTCGCACGATTAGCGTCCACGTTGGCCGGACGCGATCGATTCTATCTCGATTTCGCGATCTCTTGCAGGCATTAACTAGTAAACGACGAGTGGATTAGGTCCTCGAGGAGCAAAACCCACTCCTCTCTCCCCGCTCGTTCTTAAACGGCACAAACACGTGTGTTCGCAAGAAGAAGGTCTGTTTGGATGCAATTGAACGTGGGCAAAAGAAAACAGACACGAGTACACGACATAAGCGTATCAATAAAATGTTTAATTGGCATTTACATTTCTTCATTCGACCCAACAAGATTGCGATACAGATCTTCTGCTCGCTTTCATGTGCAAGCACCTTCGATCGTTCTTCCACCAAGCGCACTTCGATCTGAACGTCAACCTGAATGTCGAGCTGGTAATCGGCTGACAAGGAAGATGCGGGAGAGATTGAGAGAGATTGAGAGAGGGGGAAGGAGAGAGAGAGAGAGAGAGAGAGAGAGAGAGAGAGAGAGAGAGAGAGAGAGAGAATCCGTAAAGGCGAATTTACACGGTTTTCTTTCGCGGCTGACTGATTTATTAAAAGAAAAATAAAACCTGTTTCCACAAAAATGGTCAACTGCTCTTAACGATGAAAAGAGCAGTTCTATTTTTTAGGTACACTTCAATGATCAGTCAGCAAAAAGAAGTACGGAGAGCGCTTCATTGTGAATGACTCGGTAGAATTTCGTATTTATCAGAAGTCACGTTCGTAGACATAATGTTGAGAAAGACAACTTGATCTGAAGCTTTTATTTCTGGGCATTTATGTGGCTACTCTTATATCTTCATTTGTGAAATAGTTTTCTCTCTGCTTCTCCAATAATTCACTTTTTGTCGATACGTCACTTAATGTAAGTCATTCAGAACGATTAGAAGTAAACCGTGCAAATTCGCTTTAAGAACTAGAGGCAGATCAAAGAAGCGACCAGTAGCGGAATACTGTAACTCGTTATGTAGTTATTATATGTCCATAACGACAGTTGCGCAGCTTTTTACTATATAAGATAACTGCGCAATAGTCGTTATGAGCACATAACGATTGCATAACGAATTACAGAATTCCTACAGGCGGAATATATACAGTTGAATGAACGAACCGGCGATGTTTGGTATTTTTTTACATTAGTTCGCTACCGACTTCGTGTTTTCGCGTGCTTGCGTGTGTAAATGCGTGTCCGCTTGACTGACGGATCATTCAAGCGGGCCTTTTTCTTGCGACGAATCGGCGCGCGCGACGCGATAATGGACGCAATTGGTACCTCCGGACATGGCCCGTTTGCGATAAGGAGCTGGGCGGAATTTTGGAACGACATGATGTCGCCCATTATTTATTTTTATTTACGTGCGCGGGCCACATTTGATAAATAAAAGAGGACGGTGGCGGTTAATATTTTTAATTGGCGTGGTAGAAAATTGGAAGATTATAGGATGACGCAGGCGGGATGTATATGCGTCGCGTGCATCATGCATCGCGCACACATAAAAACAACCTTACAGGATTTATTAATCGAGATAACGCGTAATGTATCTCTCTCTTGTTAACCATTTAGATATTCAAATACTACGGAGAAGTCCCGTGCGCTGATCTCCAAATTTTTCAATCGCCATCATGCGGGTTCAAAAAATGTAGAGGCTACTCCCTTAATTTTACATCAAGTTTCTTGGCTGAAATTCTCTATAACTCACACGGATCTGATCTGATATCCACGAAGATCGTGCGCCCATCGTACATCGCTGATTCGTTCCGAAGGAATTCAGCCAATCCAATCGGCCGCGCGCGCGTTCATGGCTCGGAGAGAGATCGCTCCAATTATTTTTTATGCCACGCGACATATTTCTCAATTTAATCCGGCGCGAGAGGGTCGGGATTGCGACGCCGAGAGACGAGATAGAAAGCGCTTGTTCGTTGTGCATCCACACCGTGAGATATTTCATGCCAAAAACGAATTTGGCGAGAGTGATGTAATCGCTTAATTAACGAGCTGCGCTACTTTAACGTACTCGACATGTCTTGTCCCTGTCTCTACTTCTCTTTCTCTCTCTTTCTCGCTTTTTCTCTTTCTGTCTATCCTCTTTCGTCTTCTCTGCTCGCAAAAGGAAAAGAGAAACGGTACACGTGTAAACGTTGCGGCCGAACTTGCGTGTACGAAGCACGCTTGTATACATATGAATCAAGGCGCATCAGTGGGCATACCACAGGTGCCGAAATTTCGTTCATTTATCCTCGGCTCCCGGCCAGTTTGTTGACCGTTTACCTGCAACACCTTATACATCACAGTCGCATCGTATGTGGATATAGCGGCGCACGCGTGTGTGCGTGTGTATGCACACCGCGATTCAGCCGAGCACCCGATGGCGACGGTGTGCCATCTTGTTTGCGTTGATGAATTTTTTTGGAGGAAACTCCGTGCGAACCGCGGGGATGGAATGCAAACGTCGCTCGTCCCTTTCCTTGGAAGCGCCTATCAGACGCGGCTCATTAAACGCGCTCGCTGAGCGAGCGACAATTACACGAACGAGATGCGGCATATAAATGTCTCGCGCTCGCATAAGCGAGGTGCATGGTACATGCGAGTGCTGACGTAATGATTCCTTGCATACGCAGGTAGACGATGGTTAACATTTCCAAGGCAGCTACGAACCAAATGAAATGCAGTGTTTATCCCGCCGAAATGCTCGTACTTGTGTGATATTTTCGTACTTAATGTCCTATTAATAAATTTTCAAATTCATTCATAATAACTGATTTCCTTCGATTTGATAATTATTAAATATTATAATATGACAATCAATGCAATTGTATTTTGATAAAAAAAACTGATTTATCAAAAAATTGTCATTAAAAAATGATGGTTAATTAACAGAATAATCGGTATTGTTCGCATTATAGATCGATGTGTTTCATTATGCTGTGCGCATTGTACATGCAGCGCAATTGAAATTTTATGGGCGTTAAATTAGGCGGGAATTATTCGGCTACGAGAGAAAAAGCGTAAATTGTTCTCGCCATTATTCGTTCGCGATTGCAGATAAAAAGATTATGCTCACCCGATGGAACTCCACCTCAACTAAGCCATCGCGTCGGCGACTTTAATAAGGAAATAAGCGGAAAGACGAAAGTTCGAAGGTATAAGAGAGGAGAGAAGAGGCCCGTTAATGATTTACCGCAGCTTTATAACCGCGAATTCACCGCGCACCGCCGCCACAGATGCAGGAGAGAAACTCGTCGGAAGGAAAAGAAAAGAGGAAAGGAAAAGAGAGAGGACTACGCGCCACGCCCCCGACTTCTCATCTTTTACGCGTCTCATCTCATGACGTTGGTACGTGAGGGCCCTTTTGAGCCGGGCCCTAAACGCCCCGTACGACGACGACGAGGAGCGTTTTCGGGAACCCTTTTTCCCCCTTTTTGTTCCCTGGAATGTGTTAACCCTGAAGCGAGGCTCGCGTTCGGAGCACGATATATCTGCCGGAGATTTAACTCTGGGATTACTTTTCAAGAACCTTTTCGGAGCAACGAGAATATGGAGAGCGATAACTTTACACTTTGAATGTTCTTATTGCTTTTAACGGTAATTATAGTATTAACTGAATCCACTTTTAATGCTCGCATTAAATGAGGCGTGCCACGGCAAAATGTTATAAGTACCAAAATTATAAAAATGCGTTTCATTATATGAATGGGTTATATGAGAATGCTATGTACTATCTTCTATCACATATACATTATTTGATTTGGAAAGTGCTGCTACAAGCGAAGAAAAATCAATAGAGTAATTCAAAATGTTGTAAGTCCATTATGGAATTGGCATATAAATTTTGTAATTTTTTTACTTGGACTTACTACGTCTTTTTTACAAATTTACATTTTTATTTGGATTTATAATTATTTGAAATTTTCTGAATTTAATTAGAATAACTTAATTAAAAATTTTTGCAGACTGATTTCTCAAATCGTTAATTATTACGGTAATTTTTTATAATATTTTTGAAGTAATACTTTTCAAGAAAACAAGTTTTCTTTTTCTACTGAAAAATTTAAGAAATGGCACTTACAACTTACTAACAACATTTTATCTTAATCTTAAATGTACAATTTATTGGCGAGTGTTTAATTAAATTAAAAATATGAGAATTCAGAGACATAATTTTTGTTAAGAATATAATCATAAAATTTAACAATTTTACTCTTTGGTACCAAAAGATTGCTATCTTGGATGCTATCGCGATATATGATAAATGACCATCCAACATGTTTGAAAATAAGCAATCCCCGTTATGATGAGTGAAAAGTATCAGATATATTCGGACAAGCGGTCTATTTTAAGGATCATTATTTCCGGATCGGTTTACCACTATTCATTAACGTCAAGCTTTCCACGCAATCCGAGCCGACGCGTACAAACCGCTTGAGCCACCAGCTGCGTGTTTACACGCGTAAAGGTGCTCTCAGATAATTATTTTTCCTAGCTGCCTCAACGCACCATGTTAATTACTTTACAGTGCCCGTAAAGCGAGGCATGGACAAAGTTCGACATTATTACATCGTAAATATAGCAAACACGTCAATGATAATTAATTAAGAGGAGAAAGAATGTTATTTTTACTTAACTGCTGCAACATATTTAAAAAATAAAAAAGAATAAAGTAAGAATATACACTGAATATGATAGAAAAAAATATATAATTATTTTCATAAATAATTTTAAAATATAATATTAAAGTAA